>NW_006399812.1:11971797-12051867 GCF_000299155.1 Elephantulus edwardii
TTCAGTAGAATCTTGCTTGCATGTGAAATCAATGACACTGTTCTGTAGTTTCCACACTCAGTTGGGTCGCCCTTCTTTGGGATGGGAACAAATATAGACCTCTTCCAGTCAGTTGGCCAAGTGGTTGTTTTCCAGGTTTCTTGGCACAATTTGGTGAGCACATTCACGGCAGCATCTGGTAGCTGAAATATGTCAATTGGTATACCATCTATTCTGGGGGCCTTATTTTTTGCTATTTCCTTCAAAGCAGCTTGAACTTCTGCCTTCATCACCATAGGCTCTGGCTCAAATGCTATTTCATTGAATTCTTCTGTATCTGCCAGTTCCTTTCGGTACAATGACTCAGTGTATTCCTTCCATCTTGTTTTGATACTTCCTGGATCATTTAACATTCTGCCTAAAGCATCCTTGACTGTAGAAACTCGAGGTTTGAATTTGCTCTTCAGTTCCTTGAGCTTAGAAATGCTGAACGAGTTCGGCCCTTTTGGTTAAACCACTAGACCCATAATTTTACTGTTTCAACTTGTAATTAATATGAAAATTATTGATGTGAAAAAAAATTTTCCCTGAAAAATAATTTTAAAAATTTGAGGGTTATTAGGTTTATACATCTTATTTCCAAGCAAAAGACAAATATTAGATTGGAAGAACTATTTTGCTACCTAAAATTTAGAAAATTTTCTTAGAAATCAATATGATACATAAAAGTAACTCAGTAGAAGATTCAAAAGAAAATTATAATTTTGAGGAATTGAAACAGCCAGTAAATAAATATAAAATGATTCACTTGTTTTAACTATCAGAGAAATAAAAAATTAAAACAAGTTATCTCTTTTTATATCTTTAAAGTGATAAAATTTTTAAAAAGACTTAATAAACAACAGGCTAAGAATCAAGGAAACATGGCACCTCATATACCAATAGTGGAAATATAAATTTGAAAAGATAATTTGGCAAAAATAGCTAGAAATACAACTATGGAAACACTTTCATGAATGTCTGAAAAGTTATTTATAAAGCTATACACTAAAATACTAATTGTAAAAAGAAGTGTAAATGAAAAAAAAATTTGAAGAGCCTTATTTTGGAGTAAATGAACGTATTTTTCCATTCTGTGGAATACTATGCGGCTATTAAAAGAAATGTGTATTTATTTTGAAGGCTTATTGAAATGAACTACTACATGAAGGAATAAAGATTGAGGATTATATGAACAACTTATTCCCACTTTTACTGAAACCCTATCACAGATATTTATGGAAGTAGCTAGAAAAACATTTGGAAAGGTACACATATAGTTTCTTCAGTCTCTGTTTCTGGAAGGAACGTGGAGGTGAGGGTGTGGATACATTTGTGGATTTACACATTTAGTTTCTCAGCGATAGTTTTTTAATGATGTTTTTATGTTGACACATTCTTAAGTAGAATTAAAAAAAAACACCAAAACATCACTGCGAAGATACACCATTGTATTACTGTCACTTTATTCACACCTTCACCAAATAAAAGCTGAACAAATATTTAAATGGATCGGTTTGAAGGGGCACCTCATTATTGGTTTGCCGGGGGCACCTGTGTGTCTCCATCTGCCCTGCTCACATCATGAAGCCTGTGAGCGCGCCTGGAGAGATATATGAGGGCAAGCCGGGCCCGTAGGGTGAACCGGGCTTCTGTGACTGCAGACACACACATGGTAACACATATGCTCACAGGACACCAAACAGCGTTTCGCACACGTCGGTACCCCAGGCATCCCGAGCTCCCGTGCATAGTGAGAACTCAGGGAGGCCCTATAATGGGAAACATCTTTATGTTGACTCAGGACGAGCACAGAGCTCCAGGGGTGTGGAGCTCTGTAGGTGACTGTGTCTAGCTTGCCTGTAAATGGAACATTGGCATAACCTTTGGAGCTATCGACAGCACGCCCCAGGAGGCTGGCTGCGAGCTGCTGTGTACCAGCCAGAGGGATCAATGGTAGCGCTTGGACCTGGTTCCTGGAGGAGTTTCCTGCTTCGCGTGGAGCCAGCCTGGAATGTCTGTGCTCCCCAGGGCTTTGGCAGTTCAGGCTGGCAGCTGCTGAGCGCCGCTGGCCCTTCTTCCCACCCTGTGTGGGGCTGGGATACAATGGTTCTATAGAGCATTCTCGGCCCTCTTAGATTTCTGAAAGCTCCGCATGTTAGTTGTCTTTTTTTTTTTTTTTTTTTTTTACGGCATGTACAACATCTCTGTGCCCTTGCACTGAAATCTGAGGGCCGAGAAGTCAGGAATCTTGGGTATCTTGCCGTTGTGTTTTCTATGGCAGCTGGCAATCTTAGCCATCACACCATACAATGGCTCAACCACAGAATGAATGGAACTTTATTTCTGACCTTCTCTCATCACTGACTCTTCCTTCAGTTTTATTCTCTCCTTACTGAGCAACGACACATCTTTCTTTTTGCTTTTTCATTATAAATAGAAATATAACTTGTTAAACAGAACCTTCCTCCACCCTAATAAGGCATTTATAAATGGAGGTGCTGCTATCCTAACATTTCTAGGCTATCCTGATGACCCTGGATTCATGAATCCCACCCCCTGTGGGGCCCTGAACATTCAGGGACACAGTGCATTGTCACAGCAAAATCAGAGCCCTGCACCCCACGGGACCAGCACTGTATTCAGGGCTGCTGTTCACAGACTCTGAGGCTTTGTGTAAACGACGTCGATTTCCTATGACTCTCATGGAAAGGGAGGTAATAATTCCAACTTTGCACGATTGGTGTAAAGGGGATGAGCAATATTAAGAAGATGTCAGCATTACATGACATTTTCAAGACCCAATAAATGATGGCTATTATTACAAGAGCTATGCTAGTCTAGCAAATTATTTGTTGCACTGTGAACTGAAAGGTCAGGAGTTTGAATCTGCCAGCTACTCCAAGAAAGAAAGATTTCTGATCTTCTCCCATGAAGATTTACAGCCTCCAAAGCCCTAGCTATGGCTTCTATGTTGATTTAAGAGTTGACTAATGACAGTAAGTTATTTATTAGTATTTATTATTGGTATTATTATTTATTATTGGTATTATTGGTATCTGTTGTTGTAGTTGATTACCATTGAGTCAAGCATGACTCATAGCGACCGTATGAACAAAAGACCTGAAGCCTTTCTATAACTATCATCTTTTCTCAAAGTTCATTCTATGAACTATCAGTATTTAGATATAGATAAGGGAGCTCTGCTAGCCTAGTGGTAAGGGGTTGCACTGGCAACCAAGAGGCTGGTGATTTGAATCCACCAGCTGCTCTTCAGGAGAAAGATGGGCAACCTCTTCCCACACCAAGTCATAGCCTCTGAAAACCTGTTAACAGGTCAGTTATCAGTTGATTCTTAACCAATGTACATAACAACAAAAACAAGACATGGATATGAGTCTTGGTTTTCAGAGTTGTTAAAGTGTTGAGCTGCTAAATGAACAGTTGGTAGTGAGAACCCATCACCTGCTTGAAGGGAGAGAAGATACGGCAGTCTGATTCTATAAAGATTGTAGTCTAGAATAAAACCTCAAAAGTAAATTGCACTCTGTCCTGTAGAGTCCCTGTGAGCCAGGATCAACCTGACAGAAATACAACAACATCATATAATACATATAAATAATAATTTATATATGTATATATTCACACACTTTGTATATAATACACAAATATTTGTTGTTGTTGTTGTTGTGTACTGTAGAGTCAGAACTGACCCATAGCTGATCCTCCAGTGGGTTTTCAGAGGCAGTTAATCACACAGGAGGAGATTGACCATCCCTCTCCCGCAGAGCAGCTGGTGGATTCAAACTATGGACCTTCAGGATTGCAGCGCAACTTCTTGCCACTAGACCACCAGAACTCCCTATACAAATATATACTAGACATAAAATATCTGTCTATATGGATAGGTGGAAGGAGGAGTGGCATCCACTTCCATAATAACTTGCCTCTGGAAACCCTATGAACCTGGAGAGAGGATGAGAAACACCCAAGTGTTGAGGACTCTCCTTCATAGGGTCGCTATGAGTCGCCTGCGACTTGACGGCACTTAACAACAACAACATATGGATAGGTATATAGATAGATACATAGATGGATAGATAGAGACCTCCACCACTCATCTTTCAGTGTGTCATACTATTGTGCTGTGATGATTGAAGCTAAGTCATTGTTATGTGCTATGACTCATTGTAACCCCATGAACAACAGAGTTGAACCTTGTACTATCCTGTGCAACCTCAAGACCTAGGTATTTGAAATATCCAATTTCCCGTTGTGAGCAGGTTACAGCCTCTAGACTAACACAAACTAGGTAACGCAACGTAACTCAGAAAAAAGTGGAGAGTTAAAACCTTGTGAATAAGAATATTGCCTGCTGAGACCCTCAGGTTGGAAAGCATTTAAGATACGACTGGGGGAAAATGACTCCTCAGCATCAACCTTAATGATGTGAAGTTTTCAACACCTTCACTTGCTGATGTAGCATGACTCAAAATAAGAGGAAACAGCTGCAAGCATCCATCAAGTGTTGGAATGTAAGACACACAAAGCATAAATCTAGGGAAATTTGAAATGGTTAAAGTGAACTGGGCACATAAAGATAGATGATCCACGCACGAGGCTTTCAACTCAACTAACTCAGCTCATTATTGTGGAGTCAGAACAGACTCATAGCTGACTCAGAAGCTTTCTGAGGCTGTAAATGCCTTAAGAGGAGATTAGCCATCTTTTTCTCTCTGTGATAATTTTGAATTCAAACTGCCAGAGTGTGGCCTTGAGGTTAACAGCACAATAGCTACAGACCAGACCAGTAGGATTCCCTCAGCAGGTATGAATGAGCTGAAATATACAAGGGGTGGCCATTTGGAATTGGACGTACATCTCTACTGGAAATGACAAATAGAACCATGATGGACAAATAGGATATTTTCAAAAAGAACGCGTCAAGATCGATCCTGAGGTACGCTATCAGTAACAGGATAACATCCATATGCTTGTTATTGTTGTTAAGTGCCATCAAATTGGAGGCAACTCATAATGACCCTATGAACAATAGTCCTTGACACTTGCATGACTTTCATTCTTTCTCCAGGTTCATAGGGTTTCCAGAAGCAGGCTATTACGGAACTGGATGCCAATCCTGCTTCCAAGCTTGTTTTAACCGGGGAGCGCCACCAAACACTGTCTGCCATGGGTAACTATTGTCACATTTGACACTTCAGTGTCACGGTGTTCAGCTTCACAGTGACCACAAGTTACCTCTGTACGGCAAGTGGACACACCAGGGCTACACGACCTTGAAGAATGTTTCATCAAAAAACAATTAAAGACAGGCCTTAGGTCCATGGATTAGAATCACCCACCTTTGGCTTGGTAGCATCACTTTCAGTCCACTAGGCCAACTGGTCTCTATGTTGTTAAGTGCCATCGAGTCGTAGGCGACTCATAGTGACCCTGTGAATGAAAGTCCTCGACACTTGTGTGACTTTCATCCTTGCTCCAGGTTCATAGGGTTTCTGGAGGCAAGTTATTTATGAAAGTAGATGCCACACCTGCCCCCAAAGAATATTATTGGTGAATAGTTACTATTATTCAAATTTACTCATTAAGCACTAATGCCAAAATAAAGAAATTGAAGATTGTGTTAATATCTACGTTCTGAAATTGATCACACATATACTTGAGGTACATTGATAATCATGGGTAATTAGAATGTGAAATGTGCGAGCAAAGAAGGGTCAGTTGGAATATATATGGTCTTAGAGATGGAAATGATACAGATGATCACATAATAATATTTTGTAAGACAATTAAATTATTCATTGCAAATATTTGTTCTAATAACATAAATAATGACTATTTCACATGGCTATCACCAAATAAAATACACAGGAATCACAGTAACTTAGATGTTTGAGAAACTCAATATCATCAGTCAAAAAGGACAAGACTAGGGGCCGACTGTGGAACAGACCATCACCTGTTCATATACAAGTTCAAAGTGAAGTAGAAGAAAAAGAAAACAAACACATAAGAGCCAAAATATGACTTTGAGTATGTTGTTGTTAAGTGCTTGCTGTCTAGTTACCTGTGACTTAATAGAGACCTTATGTACAACATCTCTGAACCCTGCTTTATCGTGAGCCAACCTCACCAACTCCCATTACCCCAGTAACTGAGTCAATCCCTCTCATGCAGGGTTTTCCTCTCTTGCACTGTCCCACGCATGATGCCTTCTCCAAGGACTGGTCCCTCCTTGCAACATGCCCAAAGTATGTCAGATGGCTCTTCAGTATCCTTGCCTCCAAGAAGCAGCCAGGCTTCAATTTCTTCAGGATGAACCTGTTGGTTCTCCTAGCAGTCCATAGTATATTCAATACTTTCAATACTCTTTTCCAAGAACACAACTCAAAGGTATAACTGATATTTTTTATCATATTTAGTAATATGAGTATATTGTCGTTATGTGCCATTGAGTCGCTTGCGACTCATAGCGACCCTATGTACAACAGCCCTAAACTCTGCTCTGTCCTGTGCCAATCACACTGTCTCGAACACTCTCATCCTGATTACCCCAGTCATTGAATAAATCCACCTCATAGAGGGTCTTCCCCCCTTGTGATGTCCCTCTACCCTACCAAGCATGATGTCCCTCTCCAAGGACTGGGCTCTCCTCACAACATGTCCAAAGTATGTTAGACGAAGCCTCAGAATCCTTGCCTCCAAGGAGCCACCTAGTTTAACCCTTTCCAGGATGAATTTGAGTATATCTTACATTAATTTAAAAGTCATCTCAAGAATATATTTGATGACTGAACACTATTTACCAGACAAGTTGTGGGATTGTATTGAAGATGGCATGAAGAGAATAAAAAGGTCATCAAAATAGCAGAATTAAATAAG
Organism: Elephantulus edwardii; assembly: GCF_000299155.1. Taxonomy (NCBI): domain Eukaryota; kingdom Metazoa; phylum Chordata; class Mammalia; order Macroscelidea; family Macroscelididae; genus Elephantulus; species Elephantulus edwardii. Next base: position 11,978,719 of record NW_006399812.1, read on the forward strand.
TGTTCAAATAGATGTTTGGTTAGGTTTTTTTTTAAAAAAAAATAACACCCAAAAACCAACATCAACCTTGGAAACTTGTTTTTTAATTTAGAATAGCTAGAAAGGTGATCCAACAGGATGTGGAAATTATCAAACAATATCACTAATATCTCAGGCAAGCAAAACAATGTGAAACAAAATGGTAGAAATGTATGTTAAGAGAACTACCAGAAGTTCAAACTGGTTTTAGAAGAGACCCAGCACCAGTGATATCATTGCTGATGTCAGATACTGGCTGAATCCAAAGGATACCAGAAGAATATCTATTTGTGCTTTATTGATTATGTAATGTCATTTGACCATGTGGATCATAAAAAAAAATATGGCTAGCATTGAGAAGAATGTGAATCCCAGAATATTTAATTGTGCTCATATGGAATCTATACCTAGATCAAAAAGAAAGGCTGTTGCATCAATTAAGATCAGGAAGGGCATATATCCTTTCTTCATACTTACTTAATCCATTTGCTAAGCAAATATCTCATGAAGACAGACATTATGAAGAAGAATGAGGCATCAAGATTGGAGGAAAAAATTCATCAACAACTGCATTATAGACACAACTTTGCTTACTGAAATGAGAATGTGAAACACTTTCTACAGAAGATTAAGGACTACAGCCGTTGGTGTGGATTGCATCTCAACATCAGGAAAACAATAGTCCTCACCACAGGACCAACAATCAACATTATGATAGATGAAGAAAGGATTGAAGCGGTCAATTTTTTCATCTTGCTTGGATCAACTATCAACATCCTTGGTACCAGCAATCAGAAAATCAGGACATGTATTGCACTGGGCAAGTCTGCTTACAGGGACTTTTCCAAATGCTGAAAAGTAATAATGACAGTTTGAAGAACAAGATACACCTGATCCAGGCCATGGCCTTTTAAATCACCTGTTATGCATCAAAGAGCTGTAAAAGTACTAAGGATGACAGAAGAAGAATTTATGCCTTTGAGTTGTGGTACTATATAAGAGTACTCAATATCCCATGAAATGCCAACAAAATCAAACAGATACGTCTTGGAGAAAGTGCAGCCAGGTACTCATTGGAGGCAAAGATGGCAAAGCTTCATCTTTCATACTTTGGATGTGTAGATCAGTGAGGCTATTCCTTGGACATGTTTGGAAAGACAGAGGGTCAGCAAAAGAGGAAGATCCCTAATGAGATGGATTGACACAGTGACTTCAGTAATGAGCTTTAGTGTGTCAAATATGATGATGATGGCACAGGATAGAGCAGGGTTCAGGTCACCTGTTCATAGAGTCATGAATTGCACTCACCTCACTGGCACCTAACAAGAACAATAAAGTAACTCCTTCCCTGCTAGGTCACCAGAGCTCACGAAAGCAAATGGAAGAAATGATGATGTAAGTCAGATGAATGAAAGAGTTCGAAGGGCAGGTGGAGGCAGCAAAGTAGAGTATTATATGAAGTATGCAAAGACCTGAGGTTGGAAAGCCAAAGGGAAATATAAAAATTGACAAGTCTAAAGCTGAAAGAACTGGAGAAAAAGAAAATTAAACCTTGACTTACAGTATTGAAGAATCCTATGAGCTGTGGTGGTATAGTGGGTTGCATGCTAACTGCTAAGCAGAAAGTAAATGGTTTGAATCCAACAGTGGCTTTATGGGAGAAAGATGGGCAAATTTCTCCCTTATGGCCTTGGAAACCCAATGGAGGGTGTAATAGAGCAGAGGTGGTGTGGGGATGGCCATATACGACCTTTAGCAATTTGACAAAGGAAAACTCTCCCTGTCAACAGCATCAATAACACAAAACCAATTCCCATGAAGTCAGACATGTCCCCCAACCTCCCATACCTCTTTCTACTCATTTCAACATCAATCTTATTGTTTTGCTGGGTCCAAAATCTCAAGTTATATTGATATCTCATAGACCACATAGAAGCATGTTGAGAAAGTCAAAAGGTTATAATACAAATTAGTAGCAGAGCACAGTCAGGGCAGCTTCTGAAATATGCACACAGATACTTTGCTTTGTGTCTCATTGCTTTAGACCAGTGTTACAAATTCAGTTCTGAGAACTAAGGCCCTTGACTTCCAATTGTCCAAACTTGGGCAAAGTCTCTTAGCTCAGATTGCCATGGCAAAGCAGTCCCAAGGTCCCACCTCCTGTCAGGTCTTTGACACTTTGTCCCATATTCTCCCCTTAGGCTGCTATGGAGACTGATCTTGTAGGTTCTCTTGTTTGCTCTTTTCCTGGCAGTGAAGCTTTTCTTCTTCACTTGTGGGGAAGGTCTCTCCTTCTGCTGCTGGGTTGCTCTATTTAATGGTGAGACTAGCCAAACTCCTTGTGGATAGACTTAACAACCCTATCATATTCCCACCCATACATATGGCAAAGTCAAATGATGGCTAGGAAAGTCATATTGAAAGATAAACTTTACAGAGAGTTACCATATATCAGAATCAGAATTAGATCTACAACAATGAGATGACTGACACAGTCTTTCTCTCAGCAAAATATTGAATTACAAACCATCAAAAGAAGATAGAAGACATGGAGAGAGTCACTGCACCAGACAAGAATTAGGTAATGTACACTCGTTTCAAGGTGTAACATATAATCAAGAAGTACTGGTATTGAAGGGAGGAGTCCAAACTACACTAAAGGAACCAGTGTGGGAAAAAATCTTCAGGAATTGATGGAGTTTCAGTTGAAATGTTTCTACAAATAGATGCAAAGCTAGCAGCACTAACTCTTCTATGCCAAGAAATTTGGAAAGCTGCTAGTAGGCAAATCAAATAGAAGAGATCCATATTTGTGCTCATTTCAAAGAAAGGTAACCCAACATAAAGTGGGAATCACCAGTCATCAATATTGCACAGAAGAAAATTTTGGTAAAATAATTAAAAATAGGAATTTCCAGCAATGAATGCTGAATTTAGAAAAGGATGTGGAATGAAAATATCATTGCTGATGAAGAACACAACTTAGCTGAAAACAGAGAGTATAGAATGATATTTACTTGTATATTTTTGACTATGCAAAACATTCAACTCTTTGGTTAATAACAAATTATGGTAATATAGTAAAGAACAGAAATTACAGAACATTTAATTTTGCTGGTAACATATGACAAGAGATAGTCATTGGAACATAATGAAGGGGTCTTGTTGTTATATGCCATCAAGTTACCTGCAACTCATAGGTCTGAAGCCTGCCCTCTTCTGAACCAGTCTCACTGGCTCCATCACACCTACACCCATTGCTCTAGTTACTGTATCAATCCATCTCATTCAGGGTATTCCTCTCCTGTGCTGTCTCTCCACCTTTCTAAGCATGATGTCCTTCTCCAATGATTAATCCCTTCTGGCAACATGCCCAAAGTATGTGAGATGGATCTTCAAAATCCTAGCCTCCAAGAAGAAACTTGGTTTCACCCTCTCCAAGACAAAATTATTTGTTTTCTTAGCAGTCTATGGTATGTTCAAGACTCTTCTTCAGCACCACAAATCAAAGGCATCTATTCTTCTTCTTTTGTCCTTAGTCATTGCCCACTCTCTGACGCACAGCAAATAACTGAAGGACCATGGACTGGATCAGGCATACTTTAGTCTCTAGACTGACATCGTTACTTCTCAGTACTCTGGAAATGTCCCTGACAGCAAATTTACCTAATGCATTACTCTTTTGATTTCCTGACTGTTGGTGCCAAGAATGTTGATTGTAGAGCTGAGCACAGTGTAACTATTAGTAATCTCAATCTCTTCTCCATCTATGCTGGTGCTGCCAATTGGCCCAGAGGTGAGAATCTTTGTCGCCTTGATATTGAACTTCAATCCATGTGTTTTAAAATAATGAAAAGTGTGTGTCAGGGTTCTTTGAATAGATTTATTCAATGTGTATACTGATTAGATTACCTGGACTATGTGAATAAGAGTGTCAAATCAGGATTGGTAGAAGGAAGACTTATCAATGATGTATGATATGCAGAAGACACACACGGCTTGTTGAAAAGGAAAATAAAGCACTTATTGATACAAATAGAAGACTGTAGCCTTCAGTATGGATGACACTTCAACATAAAACCAAAATCCTCAAAATTGGACCAGTGATATTATGATCAGTGGACAGAAAATTGAAGTAGTACAGGATTTAATTTTACTTGGATCCATAAGCAATACTTCTTAAAATAACATCAAGAAACCAAATAACACATTGCATTGGACAATGTGAGCTCAACTTTTTTTTTTTTGAGAGAGAAGCAACTGAAACCACTTAATATCATTCATATGTGTGTTTTGTGCTCTGAATGGGAAGACCCCACCAATCTCTGATTATCTAAGTCTTTCTAATACTAAAAATTCTGTGGCAACTGATATTTTTTATTACATTATGTTTTCTTCTAATTTATACATTTTCTCTTTAGTGTCTTTTGGGTAGGAGCTGTTAGACTAAGGAATATCTGAAGAGTGAAGATTCATTTGAAGGATACAAAATATTTACCAGGAATCATGGGTAGGAAATGTATCTGGAGAAGAGACTGAAAATAGGAATTGTCGGTTGGGCGTAATGGAGTCAGAGAATATAAACAGTCTTCTCTGAGGTCATCTGGTCTTTCATTTCTTCTCTCCCTATATCTGCTTCTTTGTCTCTTATTCTCTGTCATCTTTTCATGTTCCACTTCTTCAAAGCTCAATCCGTCCCAAGCTTAACTGAGTTTACACCTAGGAGCCAGAGAGACCTACTGGATTTAGATATTTCATGTTCCACTCTCAAATTGCCAAAAAAGAGAGTTAGAGGAACACTTTTGTGTAGTCATTAGTCTCGAGGTGGGAATATGAAGTCCCAACTATATTACAAGTTAGGTGAGGCCAGAAGCTGACCTTTCTACTTTAATAAAGTTTACTAAACATCCAATAAGTGTTTTCTAATATTGATTGCTTGAAAGATTGTTGTTGTGTACAAGCAAGTCAACGAGACCCAAAACTGACCCTCTAATGAGTTTTCAGAGGCGGTTAAGTACACAGCTGGTGGATTTGAACTGTATGCCTCTGGGGCAGCACAGCTTCTTACCACTAGGCCACCAGAGCTCCTTTGATAGATTATGATAGATATGTTGCAAATATGACTTGAAAGTTTCTACAATGTGAGCATGTTGTTATTATGTGCCATTGAGTTGTCTGTGACTCATAGCAACTCTATGCACATTAGCTTTGAACCCTGCCTTATCCTGAACCAATCTCACCTTCTTCCAAAAGACCTAATCTCATTTTTTCAGTCACTGAGTCAATCCATTTCATCCTGGGTCTTCCTTTCATGCTCTGTCTCTCCACCCTTTCAAGCATGATGTCCCTTTCTAAGGACTGGTCCCTCCTGGCCAAAGTCCGTGAGATGAAATTTCAAAATCCTTGCCTCCAGGGAGCAGCCTGGTTTCACTCCCTCTGGGATAGACCTGTTTATTCTCCTGGAAGAACACAATATGTTCAATACTCTTCTCCAGCACCACAACTTAAAGACATCGATCCTTCCTCTATCATCCTAAGCTATTGTTCAGCTTTCTGATGCTCAGCAAGTACTTGCTATGATTGTGGCCTGGATCGGGTGCACTTTAGTATCCAGACTGACACTGTTGCTCTTCAGTGTACTCTGGAGAGGTCCCTGACAGCAGACTTTCTCAATGCAATTAGTCTTTTGATTTCCTGACTGCTGGTGCCAAGAGTGTTGATTTTGGAACCAAGCAAGTGAAACTTATTAACATTTCAATCTCTTCTCCATCTATCATGAGGCTGCCAGTTGGATCAGTGGTGAGAATCTTTGTTTGCTTGATGTTGAGCTTCAACTCATATCCTTGACCTTCTGCAACAAACACCTCAGTTTCAGCAAGGAAGGTTGTGTCATCTGCATAGTGCACGTTGTTGATGAGTCATCCTCAATTCTGATGACTCATTCCTCCTCATAAAGTCCAGTCTCTGGAATGATCTGTTCTGCATATACATTGAAAAGGTAATGGAGTTAGGATGCATCCCTGATGCAAACATTTCCTGTTCCTGAACCGTGCAGTGTTTTCCTGCTAATTTTCAAACTGTCACTTATCCTCATAAGAACAAATAGAAGTCTATCCAAGTTACAGCTATTGGTCTCTTTCCATCTGGAGGAAGAGTAAAGAAAACAGAAGGCTCAAGGAAACAACTAGTGTGAAGGACTAATGGGCCATGTGAAACACAGCCTTCAGTGATCCGAGACGAGGACTAAGTTGGAGCGAGTGCCCAGCACCACCGTTGACCACTTTGACATGGATCACATTAGAAGGTACTAGAGATAAAAGGAGAAAAAAAAACAGATCAAAATTTAAACCTGTGAAAAAGATTGTATTCACTGATCTGATAGAAATTGGCAGAGCTCCTGAGATAATGGGCCTAAAATATCAAATTTAGGACTGAAGCCACTCCCAGAGATGACATTTTAACTGAATAAAAGACAGGACAAGTCAAGTGAACAAGAACACCAGCGTGAAGATGCTTCTCAGACCTAAATGAGACTAACTAAATGAGACCACAAAGGAAAACATTTGCTCAAAAGCAAAGTTAAAAATGTTAAGAGGCATAGATTAATAATAATTGTTGTTATGTGCTGTCGAATCGTTTGCGACTCATAGTGACCATATGTACAACAGCCCTAAACTCTGCTCTGTCCTGTACCAATTGCACTGCCTCTAACACACTCATCCCAATTACCCCAGTCATTGAATCAATCCACCTCATAAAGGGCCTTCCCCTCCTGTACTGTCCCTCCACCCTTCCAAGCATGATGTCCCTCTCCAAGGACCGGTCCCTCCTTACAACATGTCCAAAGTATGTCAGATGAAGCCTCAGAATCCTTGCCTCCAAGGAGCAGCCCGGTTTAACCTTTCCAGGATGAATCTGTTTGTTTTCCTATCAGTCAATGGTATCCTCAATACTCTTCTCCAGCACCACAGCTCAAAGGTATCAATTCTCCTTCTATTCTCCCTAGTCATTGTCCAACTCTCTGATGCATAACGATTGTAAAGACCATGACCTGTATAGTTTAATAGTAATTAGTTATGGAAAATACAATGTATATGAATGATTGTATAAAACACAATGTGCATGAATGAAGCACAATGTATATGAATGATAGTATACAAATCAATAAAAAAATAAAACTCAATGGCAAGAAGAGGTAAGAAAACTGGATAAATGGAAATATTTCTTTTAAAGGGGGGCTGGGGAGGGTATTGATTTATTGTTGGGTTTTGCAATCGACATCAGGGAACAACATGTATACAGTAAAGTAGTCCCATTCTGGGATCTAATTTGCACTGCAAACTTTCAGCTAAGTCACAGAGTTGTTATGTACCTTCGAGTTACATCTGATTTGTAACTGATCTCCGGCAGGTTTACAGAGGCAGCACGTTGCACGAGAGGAGAGTGCTCATCTTTCTCCAGAAGAAAAACTGATGGATTTGAGCCCCACGCCTCTGAATTAGCAGTGCAAATCCTTACCATTTAGCCATCTGAACTCCCTAAATTATACTGTTGTTGGTGTTGATTGCTGTCAAGTCGAGCACGACTCCTAGCGACCCTATGAACAGAAGACCTGAAGCCTTTCTATAACAATCGTCATTTATCAAAGTTTATAAAGTTTCCAGAGGCATGTTGCTTAGGAAGTGGATGCTACTCCTGCTTCCAAAAATTATACTGATAGTTGTTAAAAAGGGAAAGACGTGGCAAACAATGTGAGCTGAATAGAGTGTGAATTCATTTATTTCACTTTCTGTAGAGCTTCTGGATAAAAGGCAGGCCCATCAAGCACATGCAAGGGCTGGAAAAACTTAGGGTACATGCAAGGATGAACTATAAGGAGTGATTCAACAACACCGCATGAATAATCCAAGATCTAGCTTGAATGCGATAGGCATCAATCTACTGTGTGGTTTGGTGTCTTGGTAATTGAGGGCCCTTTAAGAGCCATTGTTTCTCCCCTAGGTTAGGACTGGAGTCAGAGGCAAAAGTAAGTGGCCTTCCTTAACGAACCCACTTGACAACACATTTCCCACCCTGGCTACCTCTTCCTTCCCTGACCCCTCTGAGCTTTGTGGAGAGTGCAGAGATACAGCAAAAGCAGAAAAGGAAAGGTGAAGTCAGGAAGCATTTGGAAGAGGACAGATTTCCCTGCCATTCCAGCCCAGGACGGGGAGGTTGGATGCAGCCAATCCCCACATGAGCCTGGTGCTCTTGGGCCAGCACCCTCATGTCACCCTACCTTGATAGCTTCACAGCTCCCCATTCAGCTCAGACGTTGCTGCTGATAAATGGGATCAGGCCATGGTAGCATCTAATGGCTGGTTAGATTAATGATGTGCTTGCTTTCCTTGTAAACCCCAGAGGAAATATCTGCAGATTTAATTCTCAGTTAAAGGTGGAAGTGTGGGTTTGAATCTTGTATCAGGTTTGGCCCCCTTCCTGCTCAGCATATCTCTGGAAAGGTCAGCTCTGGGAAAGATTGGAGTGTCGGAACCTTCTCCCTGGTGCCGTGGAAAGACTTCTGACCTTTCCAAGGTCCTAATTCCTTCCTTTTCGTCTCTCCTCATTCTTCTCCTCCCTGCTTCTTTAAAGTGCAATATTTATTGAAATGCAAGGGATCTTATTTCCATACATAGATATGTATTCAAATTATTTAAAAGGTTAGTTATAAAAAATGGTACATGAAGGTCCTTAAAATTATCAATGTCATTATCAATGTCATTATCAATGTCATAAAAAAACAAAGAACATCAGAGAAACAGATATGGTCAAGAAGAGATTAAAAGGATATGACAACTAAATGCAATATGTGGCCCTGGATGGCATTCAGAAACAGAAAAGGACATTAGGTAAAAACTAATGGAATACAAATAAAACACAGACTTTAGTGAATGGTAATGTAACAAAGTACAACCGTTATTGCTTCCAGGTTAGTTAGTCCGCTCTGGTAAATGTAAGGGGTCTGTATCAGGGAACGCGGAATGTAGAGGACGTGAGAACCCTTTGCACTAGCTTTTCAGTGTTCCTAGAATTCTAAAGCAGCTCTAAAATACAAAGTCTATTTTTTAAAAAGGATAAAGAACAACAAAGGAAGACTGGATGAGATGAATTAGCCAAGTGGCCACAGCCACGGACGCAGACAGAGAATGTGAAGATGGCGCCAGACAGGGAAAGTTCATTCTGTAGCTCTCAGGGTGGCTACGTGAGTTGCAACTGACATGGTGGTAGCACCTGAAAACAAGGTTTATTTTTTTTTAAATGGGCAAAAATGTGCATGCTGAAATCACCATTTGCTTCTTCATCACAGAGTATTGCCTTGGCCACTGCGACTGAAATGAAGGGTGAGGGCTAATTAAGAAGTCCTTGGTTACCAGGAGGTATCCAAGCAATGCGCTTATTGCACAAATTATTACCAGGGTTTGCTTGAAAAGGTAGAAATTAACCATTGAAGTTGGCTTCCTCAGGCTGGTTTCTTTAACCTGTGATGGTCTGGGCCAGAAAGCGAAGCAGAAATGATGCCACAGAGAAGCCGTTCTGGGATGTTTTGTAAAAGGAGGGAAGTAGTTTCCAGCAGTGGGTGTTGTGGTTAGTCCCCTTGCGTTTGACAATGACTCCTGGTGACCCTCTGAACCACAGGTGTGGACATTCCCTATCCTGGGCCAACCTTGTCAGCCCTGATATTCTTGAGCCCATTGTTAGACTTACCATGTCAATCCATCTTGCTGAAAGTCCTCCTTTCTTATGCTGACACTCTTCTTTGCCGAGCATGATGTCCTTTTCCAAGGCTTAACTGTTAGAAACTGGAGCCAATAGCTAGTTCTGCAGCCAGTAGCCACTAGACTGTTCAGATGAGCATCGATGGCCTGGGATATCTAACTCATGCCAAAGAATTTTATATATTGATGGACACAAAGGAAGTTTCATTTATTTATTGTTTTTGTTAAGTGCTGTCAAGTCGAGAGCAACTCATAGTGATACTATGAACAACAGATCTGAATCCTGTCCTGTCCTGGGCCATCCTCACAATGCCTGGTCCACTTGAGTCCATTGCTACTGTCACCATGTCCATCTCTCTCATTGGGGGTTGTCGCTGCCTGTAAGAAATGAATGGACTTTATTCTTGAGTCCTTCCACTTCTTGCAGGTGGAGGAGTCCTTGATCCAGATCAATCAGGCGGTAGCACTAGCAAGGCATTATGGTCAACCCCTCAGAAGCCTGCCTTGAAACTTCTCCCCTCTGTACCTTTTCTCTCTCATTGACATTCCAGCCCTTGAAACAAGGTCTTTGCTCCTTTCTCATTCCAGGATTTCGTTTTGGGGGAGCTGGAACACCTGTCCGCTCATCGCCTGCCACTCCGCATCTGGGCCTGCCTGACAGGCTTGTCTGCTTTGACTAATGATGTGATTGATGGACAAAATAAGGAAGAACATACAAAAAAACATTTCTGTCTGGTCTGGTGTGTCAGCAAGCCTTCATCAAGTGGCTGCTGAAGGTATATTTTGCTGCATGCCTCATTACACAGTAATGGCATTCCCAGGCAAAGCTGTTTCTTTTCATGACACAAGACAGCAGGCAGCTTTATGGGCGCTGGGCCCACCGAGCCCGGAGGAAGGAGAGGCGCACTAAAGAGCGGTCATTTCCAAAAGTGCCTCAAGTTGCTTTTTTGTTGTCATGAATTTAATATGAATCAACACAATATGAAACGGGCATGAGGGATTTTAGTGACTAGTGATTTTTTAAGACCGCTGTCTAAACAGCCATCAAGGAAGAAAGGGGGAGGGTAAAAAAAAAAAATCACCAACAAACCAAAGCCACAACATTGTCTTGCTCCAAACCTGTTGCAAAAAGGAGTCATCTGTCAATTTTATTGCATTTAAAAAGTCTGTGGAAGCATATAGTCCAAACAAATGTCTTCTTTCAGGCTAAACATGTGGGAAATGCCACACTGCTGATGCCAGAATCATCTCACTCAGCAAGGTGAGTATTCATAACCCCCGTTTCAATGGCCTGCTGTGGAGGGGGGTGACATTCATGAGACCCACAAATGCTGCCCTGTTGCCTTCTTGTGCGTATACTAACGATCTGGAAATCAGAGCTGGCTGGAATGTGAGGCAAGCAAAAGAACTCCTTCATTTAGCTAACAAGATACCAATGAGGTACAGAAAAGCTGATAGCAGAGGATGAAAAGGAATAATGATTAAAAATAAAAGGGTCAGAAAGTTCAGCTTACTCCCCCCTGCCCCCCTTTTCTTTGTCAGGTTTGGTTGAAAACAAACATGTTGAATTTGGCCACAAAATTCTGCCTCAATTTAAGCAAAATATTTTAATCTGCCTCAGTATTATCTCCTCTTTCATTTCTCCCCCCCTGCCAATTTCTTTCTTTGCTAAGGTATTTTATTACACATTTCACTCTTTTCCTTCACATGTTGGCCTGTCTCCAAAGAGAAATGCTTCAAATGAAGTTTCATTTTCAAAACACTTTGATTCTTTCTTGCTAACATGATGAGTCTTCAGCGGTGGGTTATTGTGAATAATATGTGATTTTAACGAGTTGTGATTAGACAAAATTCTCTGCCTAAAATAAATACTAGATAATAAATTAGAACATGGATATGAGCTCTTTATTTCTATTGAAAGAGAGAAGACGTAAGTGTAAAAGCTTGTTATGATGAATGTGAGGAATAATCTTGTGACGTGCATTTCATTTACTGTGATGGCGGGAGGCAGGTGAATGACGCCCCATTGGTGTAGCATTTCCCAACGAGTACAAACCAGTTCTTCAGACGACAGAACTTTCCTACCAGGCCCAAGGGAATGGCGACACAATGCCAGCTGGAAGTATATATGCTCAGAAAGAAACATTAGAAAGGTTGCCCAACAAAACATATTACAACCTATATTCACGAGAATAAGCTTAGAAATGAAATGAAGGTGATGGAGTGGCGTTCTATGGTTGAACAAAAACAGAAGTGCTTGTCAACAACTCCCATTAATTCCTCACACCTCTTCTTGTGGTTCATTGGATTTCTAAATCAAATTATGGGCTATAGCACCAAAGTGCTATAGGATTCTGTTAACTTGAAAGTTAAAGCTGAGTGAGGTGGCCATCAGCCGCAGAGTTAGCTGGAATGAGTAAACACTGCCAATGCCTGGTAACTGGGCCATTTGGAATGTTGCAGCAGGTGGTTCCTGTAAAATGGCAGAAATTCTTCTATGAGGGACTTCTTCCCCCAGTGGCTCTGCCAAGCTTAGCCAAGGGGCCCGGGGTTGCTGCCTGCTCCCACCTCATGCCTTTCAGGCCTGAAAACCAGCAAGAAAGCACAGATGTTGGGTAAATCCGCACTCTGCTCTGTCTTTCAGACCCTGGCATGCTGTTCTGCTACCATGCCCTTGTTTCAGAGCTCTGCCTTGAGATGCTTGAACCAAGCAGTCCTTCTTATCATCTTAGACAGAAGGAGACCTTTCCTGTGAGGTGCTCAGAGAAGATCTGGAGCTTTTAATCTTGTCCAGACTCTGCTTTTTTGGAGTCCCAGGGTAGTACAAAGAGCTAATGTGGTAGACTGTCAGCCAAAGGGTTGGCGGTTCCTGTCCCCTCAGAGGTGTTTTAGAACAAAGGCTTGTCAATCTACTTCTTAAAAAAAACAACCAAATAACAACAACAATAAAATAACACGGAACACCCAGCCTTTGAAAACCTTACGGAGTTCCACTCTGACTCACATTCATTGGGTCGCCTTAACTTGACATCAGCTGACAATGGGAACTGGTACTAACGCTTCCTTTCAGAACAGGAACCTTTTCACAAGAGCAGATGCAGGCGGCCAGGTGGGGTGTGGGTTCTATGCGGCCTTGTTGGATGCCATGTTGCAATCCATTTGTTCTCTGGTGGCATCGTTGGTTTCAGAGCGAGTGGCTGCAGGAGCCACTGGGGAGTGAGATCATTTAGCAGCAAAAATATTCTTTCTCTGCAAATTGCTTGGAGCTGGGGGAGAGAAGCTTCCAGGTGGGCGATGTTAGCATAGAGTGAAAGGAGCAGGGGACGCTAACCTCGGGTTATTTTCTCTAATCTTATAGGAACCAGCCACCCGTTCACAGGCTGCGCTATATATTACAACATACTTTTCCCCCTCTCTCTAATCAGGTTTGTTTATTTTTCTTGATTGATTTTCTCTCACAAAACTCTTAATATTTTTCCAGATGCCTCTTACCTTTTTTCTCTCTAGCTGTCACTCAAATAAGGCTCTTCTCAAGTTTTAGACTTGAAGCCTGTCTATTTTCTACCTCTGGCTCTGGATATCTTCAATGATAACCACGTCGTTTTATCTTCTTGTTTTTTTATTTTTTGAATTGAAGTAGTGGCATTCTTAAATCTTGGAAAGAACCCTGAAAATTTGTTTGCTTCTCACCTTCATGGCAAAACCCAAAATCTGTTGTTCTACTGGCATTCTATTTATTATTATTTTTATTATCACAAAATTTTATTTGGATTTGTTTTAGGCTATAGATAACTGTTCACACCATTATCTTTTAAAAATATTATTTTATTTTATTTTATACTGATTTGTTTACAAAGTTCAAATATACTGTTTTTCCACACAAAATCCTTTCCATTTCTTTAATACACCCCCTACTCATCGAACCCTATGATCAATACCACCCCCATCCTCAGCCCTCTGTTTCCACCTCTCCCCCTTGGATTCTCATACTTATTTTACAATAATGCTTTTATACAGTATTTGTCCTTGTAAGACTGAGTTAGTTCACTCAGCATAATGTTCTCCAGTTCCTCCCAAGTTAGGTAGTAATTTATAAAATTATTGCTCTTGCATGCTGTGCAGTACTCCATTGTGTGAATATACCACAACTTTTCAATCCATTCGTTTGTTGTTGGACATCTGGGCTGTTACCATATTCTTTCGATGGTGAATAACGTTATTATGAACATTGATATACAAGTTTCCATTTGAGCCTCAGTTATAATATTCTTGGGGTATGTTTTTAAGCTATGAAATATCTGGGTCATATGCAATTTCTATGTTCAGCTTTTTGAAGAAGCTCCAGACTGCCTTCCAGAGTGCTTGTATCATTTACAATCCAGCCAACAATGTATAAGAGTTCCTATCTCCTGGCATTTTAGTTTAAAAATTAACATTAGGATTCACTTGTTTACTTTGTGGGAGAGAGGTGGTGGATATTTTCATACTGGCTCATTGGGATCACTGGGAGATGGGATTTCTTCTGCATACCCATGAAGCTCCCCTTCTGGGATTGATTCAGAGTCACAGGCAGTTTTCAAGTATTTCTGCTCCACGTAAATGGAGGTGCTTGGTTGGCTGCTCTGGTCCTAAAGAGCAGAGCCTGAGTCTGTGAAATCTATGTCCAGATCTTTCCCTCCACAGTTTCTTTCACACACTCTGCAAGGCACAATGGCTAGAGGAAGAGATCATCACCTGAACCTACTAGTTGGTGGCACCGATCTTTAAGATGAGGTGTGCCCAGGGCTCCTAGTGCCTGGGTAGCAGTAGATAGTCCAGAGAAGGGTCTCCTAGACCCAAGGGTCACCTTCAGACACCTTCTGTGCATCACCATCTCCTCTTAGCTTCCACTGTCTCCTATCCTAGCTGCTGTTTTGGTGGCCAAATCTACAAGGGTTCCCACTGACTTCGCGCAGGTGCAATTGATAGCATTTCATGTTTATTTTGGTCTCTAATCCTTGTCACAGTACCCAACCCTACTCTATTGTTTTCAACTTGTAAAATGGGTTAGAATTTCACTCATGGCTTACATTCACATAGCTCAGGATATTGGGATCATTAATAACCACAGAATACATTTTTGACTGGTTGTTGCTATTGTTGTTGTGTACCGTAGAGTCAGGATCGACCCACAGCTCATCCTCCAGTGGGTTTTCAGAGGCAGTTAATTGCACAGGAGGAAATTGCCCATCCTTCTATGGAGCAGCTGGTGGCCTAGAACCATGTTCCTTTAGGATTGTAGTGCAGTTTCTTGCTGCCAGGCCACCCGAGCTACCGTCTTTCTTCCCAGTTTGGACTTTTTTTTTCCACTCTGGCCTAGGGGCTACCTTGACATGTGGTTTGCCAGATAAGAATCCTGAAAAATTAAGCAACAATATCTATGGGATATATGACAGCCCGTCTTCAAATTGACTCTCCATTGTTTCTCCCCTCCATTTTCTTGACCATCACTCTGCCTTCTGAGATTATATATATTTACAGACAAGATCATAAGCACATAAGCTTTCATTCCAACTTGTGTTTCGTGGAACTCAGACTCAGACATATGTACTCTGACAATGGTGGATGTGTAGATGCCTAACAGTTTTAGATAAAGTAGATTCAGTTTCATGTTCAACTAGGTGGATTGACAACAGTGACTGCAGCAATGAGCATGGATGTGTCAGAGACGGTGAGCATAGCACAGGATAGGACAGAATTCAGATCTGTTGTTCGTAGGGTTACTACGAGTTGTACTCGACTTGGTGACACCTAACAACAACAGTTTCAGAACAATTGGGTTTGACAATTTCTCATTAGTTATCTTATTGGATTATCCAGCGATGCTTGCATGAATGGCTATGTCCCGTTAGTCTTTTGGGAAATGAGGGAATGGGCTGGGGAATGTGATACAAAGAATACCTTCTTTGTACCCATGCCAAGATGCTGCAGACCCAAAGACTGCCTGGATCAAACACATTGCTTTGTCTCTATGGTATGTCAGATGGTGGGTGGGCCAAGTCTGAAGAGGGCAAGACCCCCTCCTGCTCCAGTTCTACACATCTGCTCCCCACCTTGGAGGACCCATTCTCATGGCTGCAGTCTTTGAACTCTGATGAGGTGTGTGAAACACCCCATCGACACATCATATCAGATATCTTTTGAAATGAAAATCTCTTAGATCAGTTTCAACTCATTCCAAATGTCACATGTATCCTCCAGGCTGAAAAATTAATCTTCCTTCCACCTCAATTCAGTTTAAAGACAGTGTGAGTTTGGGGGTAGGAGAGCTGGCAAAATGGCAAGTCAGTTATTTGGGTTAGGGGTTGGTTCAACCCCTGTGTGTCTGCCTGGGAACTTCTCTTCCTATATAGAGTCCCTTTAGCTTCTGTTCTGGTAAATTCAGGCTCCTTTGCCTAGCATTGCTCCCTTCTCTCTGCTGCTTCTTCAAATTTTATCTGTCTTCAAGGCTCAACTCAAGTCACAATCCTTGTACTTTGTCCTAATCTCCCTAGTACTTGCAACATAAGTTGGCTAGTTAAAGATAATAGAGTTGTTCTCCATCTGGTTCAGCGTGTGAATCTCATCTCTAGTGAACTCCTTTTTCTGTATCTCTTCAACCAATGTGTTGCTGGCTGCTAGACACTGGAAATTTCACCAATCCTTACAGACTGGCAAGGAGAACTCTGGTGGCATAGTCCCTAAATTGTTATACCTGGAAGTCTGTATCTCCGGTGGTTCTAATCCAACCAGTAACTCTGTGGGTAAAAGATGACAGTTTCCTCGCTTTATAAGTTACGTCTCAGGAAACCAACGGAATGTTACCATGAATCACAACCAACTTGATAGCGATGAGCTTACTGATTGATTGATGGGTTTTGGGCAAAGGATAGAGGCAGCCTTAATATTTTCTTCACTTTTTTTACCTCATCCAGATTCTTCCCCTTCTTTCTATTCCAGCCTTGATTTTACTCATAAAGATTTATACAGATTCATCCCATGGCCCTGGGAATGGTGGCATCAGACTCATTGTCTCAGGGCTTGGTTAATCACCTGCTGTTTCTCCAAAGGCACGTGGCATAAAGCAAAGCAAGCTGAATGCACAAGTCACATCATATAAAACAAAACTGAACCCCATTAAAAAAAGGAGAAAAATCCAAGCTACAAGGAATAACTAGCTTTAACCTATAAATAAGGTCAGGACAATTTACTCATCTTCTTCTGAAATGAAAGTGACTGTAAAATGGAGACAGAAACTTAAGATAATAGCCATTTAAGGCAAAGTGTGTGTTTTTAAAAGTTCGTGATGTTGAAGAGCCCAACTCCTTTTTCCAGTACCGAGATTTAATATGTACTTCACACAAAAATAAATCATGTAATATTTTCATGGCAGGCATAGAATTTTATGGTTTTTATGACGATCATGGAATTGGGATTCATATTTTATAGATGGCTCTAATAACATCAAGGAAATGCTCTGGGAAAAATGGAGGCTTAGAGAAAGACGAGTGATCTTGCTCAGCAGAAGCTGAAACCAAGCATAATTAAAGCCCAAGGGTACGGATGTTCCCACCGTGGGCTCCGGCAGGTGCACTAGAGACGGTGGGGTCGGTAGAGGTATTTGTTCAGTGAAGGGAGATTTAGGGAATACAAGACTCCCCTGATACTGGGTTATTGAATCCTGAAAATGTCCATTAGGCAGAACATGAAATGGGGATATAAGAGAGAGGACATTCCCATGGATGACTTCTCTAATGGCTTGCCTTGAACCTGAAAGGGATTTTTACTTTCATAGAGAGTGATGTCATTATGGGAGGGGACCCTGTAATTTCTTATCTTTCCTGGCCATCACCTCTAGCAAGCTACTATCGATTAGCTGTTGGATTGTTGGAGAATATAAGAGAAAGTTGATTGGCCACCTCCAGTCAGGGACCCTTGTGTAGTACACACAGTTGTCACATTTGGTGCTTAAGAAAAGGTTGGGGGTTTAAATCCAGAGGTAGATTGGAAGAAAGGCCTGGAGGTTTGTTTCTGAAGAGTCAGGCACTGACACGCTGTGGAGCATGGTTCTACTCCAATGCCCATGGACTTGTGTCTCGGTGTGCAACGGACAGCACCTGGCCTTTTGTTTGTGTTTCCTGTCCACCAGACCCGTTGCTGAGCTCTGCAAAGATTATCTCACAGACACCACAGACACCCTCAGGGTTCTTGCCACTGCACGAGATTTCTGAATACCCTACTGGCCAGTGAGTGCAGCAGTGCCCATGTGCCCTTGTAAGGTGATATAGTCCAGAACCATCTACCCCTCTTTGCTATAGATCACACAGTAGTCTTCCACTCGTCTCTGGGGACAGATCAACACACAGCCTGACCAACAACTTGCCTTGGCCTCCAGCTGCAAGATGACTTCACAGGAATCTCCTCTCATCTTTTCACTGGTCTTAGTCTGATCTCTGGCCCAGACTACCTAAAAACTCCCTCGTGCAGTCAAGCTGGCTAAGTGCAGTGGATCCAAAAGTGGTAAGTGGATACTCAATGGAAGGCTGTCCGTCCCCTGGACCACCACCATTGTGTCCTCCACAAAGGAAGTAATTGTTCCATCATTATTAGGAAGCCCTCCTTCCTGACTCACTCCTGCTTTTGGCCCCTTTAAACACACCGTATGCTGACTTTCTCAACCACACTCAGCTTCCCAGGTCCTGGATCTCACTCCAATGCCCTTGGGCATCCCCTTTTCAGGCTCCTGGGTTCCAGTTATTGCAACTGTAGAAAGGGAGTTTGGCTTCCTACCTGCTTGATCTTCTCTTCCTCTTGGAGATGTTGTTAATTGTTGTGAGAATCCAGAGTCAGTAGAAGTGAAGGCTCTTTGCAAATCACACACAGACACACACACATATACAAGCAGAGTCCCCACATGATGACTTGTATCATTGCTACACCCCTAGTTTTCACCCCTTGTGAACCAGGCAGACATTAACCCAGCAGATTGCAAATAGGAATCTTCCCTGGGGAGTTCTCCCCTGATATTCCACCCCCTCTCCACTACCCTTGATTTGAAATCTGAGTCCCGAGCCCACTGGGGGTGCTTTGCACTAGTGAGCAACACTTCACAGCGGTGTTTCTGCTCTGCTCTCAGAAATACCCGAAGCCTGCTCACAACAACATCCAACACGCACGTGGCTGAGGGAGCATTGACTCCAAAGGGCACAGAGCCAAATGCTCGTCTTCCTCAAACAGGCCTGGTCCCTCTTCCTTCCAGGGGAGGCCTGAACTCTCTATAGCCCACACACCTTGATGAATGGAGCCGAGGCTGAGGCACTGTGCACACATGACCACAATGGTCCCAGCTTCCCTGGAGTCTGTGCAACTCTGGGACCCAGATCCAGGAAAAGGTGGAGTCCTAGGTGCTGAGCTCAGACTCCCACCCTCAGCAAACCCTGGAGGTCCTAAGTGGTGACCTCCATGCCCCCTACCCTAGCTGTCTCCCAGTGGTGGGATGGGTTTCAAGGATTACCTTGGCACCACAGCTCTCTAGAAAGCTCTTAGAAAGCTGAGAAAAGAGGCTTAGAAAGCTCTTTTTAAAGGTTTATGGTCATTTGCATTCTTATTAAATTCCTCTGATAAAATATTCAGCCACAACCCCCCTCCATTTGACTCTTAACTTGATAAGACATAATTTGCAATTGATTATTGCTCAAACATTCCTGGCACCACATTATAATCTGCTCATACATCTCACCCTCTCTCTGCCAATTTGGAAAGGAGGAAAAATGGTTTCTTTGACCTTTGACCTATCTGAGGTGGGACCTTGGGGTCACTGGGACCATTAAGAATCCAAACACCCAGCACTGGCAGGGGACAGAGATGGAAATGGATGTGTGACATGCTGCGGAGGGCTTGTTTTTGTCTTGGAAAGATGCAGGTATTTATCAGAGTTGGAAAACATCTTGAATAAATGAGCTCCGTAGATATATGTTTTTAATGCGATTTGCCCATATTTATTTGGGTGATCACAATTTATGCCAAGTGAAAAGGTTAAGAGTCCTGGAAACTGAATTATTCCATTTATTTGCAGACATGATACAGTGCAGGACAGCAGAAGGCTCAGCCTTGCCTGGCCCTGCCCCTGACATCCCCCTGACCTGTAGGTGCGTGCCACCATGCTGAGTGGCCTCCCCAGGTCCACAGAGGTCCCTTCAGGAGCTGGCCTGGGAGCCAGGGCAGTCCCTGGAATAGACAGGGGTGTTTACGTGGAATCAATTATTGCAGTAAGCACTGAATGAGCACTTCCAGTCTACATTCTCCCTTCCCTATGCGAGCAACATCCCAGGGCCATGCTCCTATTGTTAGTATATGCCCTCAAATCGGCTGTGAATAACAGATCTGAACCCTGTCCTACCCTGTGCCATCCTCACCATTCTGACACACTTGAGCCCATTGTTACAGTCAACAAGTCAATCCATCTTGTTGAGGGCCAAGATAGGCCAGGGACACTCTCCTATTAGTCCTCCTTGTTTATTACATCAGGTGCTATTGAACGTGTTAACATGGTCATCAAGGAAGAAAGAATTCTGTTCCCACAGGGTTTTGAAGGGCTGAGGTTTTCAGAGGTAGTAGCCAAGCCTTTCTTCTAAATCCTTCCAATAGCAGTGAATGCACTAACCATTTGTTCAATCCTGTAAATTAAAAACCAAAGCCACCTGTTGTCTAGGCAACAGATCCCTAAGAGTTATATCACATGAGAGAACTCCTTGTAGTTTTGACTGATAAGCATCATAATCCCTTACCTATCAGCAAACCTGTACTTCTCTTTGCAAACTCATCTGCACGTCATTTCCTTAGTTCCATCTCACAGAAGCACACAGGGTTCAGGCCCTGTGTCACACAGGAGTAAGCCAGGACCTCAAGGGGTGTTGAGTTTTGTTTGGAGTGAGGTCTGAAGCCACAGTGACCCAGGTCTTCAAAGTTCTGGCAGGATGCTCTCCACTTCCTCCCGGGGGGTCTCTGGCTGAGACGAGGTAGCTGCTGGCATGCCCGATGCAGGCGCCCTCCTCCCTCTGCATACATGGTGTGCCTCGTGGGCAGAAGCCAAGCCTCCAGCTTCCGCCATGCCTGACTCTCCTTGGGCCATGCCCTCTTGGCTTACCTCCCCATCACTTTCATATTACCCCAGAGTAATTGAATATTGGCAACCAATTACTGAATTTTTCACGTCAGCGTCATCAGTGACTCTTGGACAACCGTGCCAGATTTTCTTTCCATGAAGAGAAGAATTATAACAATTTGCATTAATGTCTAGGAGACACAGCCTGTGGAGGGGAGCTGGCGCTCGGCTGGTCATGAGACTGGAGCACTGGCCGGCAAGGCGGGGTTCAGGGATAGGAAATGAGGGTCTTCTACACCCTACTTACAACCCTCCTCCCAACCACAACCCCTCTGCCCCTCCCCAGCAGCCACTTCCCTGTCCCTCTCTCATTTCTGGGGAATTGAGCAGTTCTCAGTGGACACAATGGGGTGGTGTGCTGGAGTGGTGAACCTAAACTGGGTCTGTCTGCGATGAAGAAGTGTGTGGACGTGCAGATCCAGTGGGGGATGCTTCTCTGGGAGCAGAGGGGAGGAGCTGAGCTCACAACTCCGGCCCCGCCCCCAGGCCTGCAACTGCCCCCAGCAGTTAGAGCTACGTGCGCTGGCGTGTCACTTTGGGTTGGTATTTCTTTGGCCAAGAGGACATGGTTGACCCATCCCTAAGACACCCCAGTGTGCAGGGAAGTGAAACACTCCAGGAGCAAGGAATAAGGAGTCGTGGGGAAAGATCCGAGATCTTCTCCTCTCAATGGAATAGGTCCAATGTGTACCCTCGCCAGTCTCTCAGAGGACACAGGGAACATTGAGACCCGTGGAGTAACCTGATCCTTACCGCAATCTAGTTTGTATTTCTTCACTGTTTCCTTTTTCCCCTTCCAAGACAGTATTTCCTAAGGCCACGTCTCAAATCAATGACTTATCCCCATCTCCTTGTCTCAGGAATTGTTTGTTCCGTGGAGAAAACCAAACCAAGACAGCCGTATGCCCAGTGCAATTTGCTTGAACATGGCCCGGTGTTGACTGGGTTGGTGGGGAAGCCAGTTTCCTCAACTGTCAGCTGTGAAGACAGAAACTCCCAGCTCTGCCAGAGCTGGTGACCAGCAGGAGAACCTTTGCCTCCAGAACCTACCTGTCTTTCTGTTCTTCTTCAACCCACAGTCACCACATGGTTAGGACGGTTATTGTATTGCTTTTGTTGTTATTGGGTACCAAGGAGTTGGAACTGACCCATAGCTGAGCCTCCAGTGGGTTTTTAGAGGCGGTTAATCACACGGGAGGAGACTGCCCTTCCTACGCCTATGGAGCAGCCTGTGGGCTCAAGCCGTGCACCTTTGTGCTGGTAGCAATTCCTTACTTTTAAGTCACCAGATGGTAGCCAACTGGTTTATCTCTTGCGTCTGAGCTGGGAGAGGGAGTTGAGGGCAGAGGGTTCGTCTCATTTCACAGAAAAAAAAAATCCATCAGATGTGAACCACACTCACCATGGCCAGGAGAAGGGACTCCAAATGCCTGGGGGGGCTTCGCGTCCATTTAGTCTTCTTTTACCTTGGCTTGGAAGCAGTTGGAGATGCAGGTTCCCTGGCTGCAGGAAGCACTATTGCCTTCCAAGGCTGGTGGTGGTGTTGAAGAGGAGCTGGGTCTCATTATGAAGATTGGTGGGTATCCTACCTTGAGCAGCCCAGATGGAGAAGATGGATCAACAGTCAGTGAAAGAGGAAGGGCAGGCCTGCTGGCAGCTTGGTACTGTTAGCTGTCCTCATGTTAGTGCCCTGACTCAAGGCAATCTCATGCACAGCTGGAGGAAACCCCTTCCAGTCCTGCAATCCCACCACGGCTGGATGTTGTCTTAGGCAACCTTCCCTAGAGACGCAGAACCAGAGAAACGGATAGAGTCTCCAGGGAGCTCAGGTGGCCTGGCTGTAAGGCGTCGTGCTGCCAATCCAAAGGCAGATGTCTTCAATCCACCAACTGATCTGTGGGGGGAAATGGGCAAACTCATCCTGTGCTGTTTATAGAAAACCCACTGGAGGGTCTTAAGGGAGAAAACTGATTTTACTGCCTAGCAACAATGCCCTTCTAGCATCAGCAAACTGGTTTACTTTGAGGAATTGCTCCTCTGACCAGATCGAGTAGTGAGCATGTGACCTAAGTCAAGCCAATCAGAAAATGCATGTCTTACCAAGAATGGCCTACTTACAGCATAAAGCCATCTGTGGAAACTGATAATGGAATTGAATGTTATTCTGGAGTTTCTGGCAGTCCTGTTGACACTATGAGGCAAAGATCTACCTACCTAACAACAGAGCCGATGCAGAGGGAAACAGAAAGGAACAGAGTTAAATAGCGGTCCAGTAAGGCCTGAGAGTCATGGTATGTGATGGTACAAGTTTACTTCTGTCCTCTCTTAGATCAGTTTGAATTTGCAAATGACTTGTGAAGAAATACAGGTCGCAAAGACAGTTTATCACATTCCCATCTTGATTTCAACTCATTCAACATTAAATTCATTCATTCTTTATTCAAATAAACATTAAAAAGCTCCTTTCAAAGTGTGTATTAAGTGCTGAGTAAACAAATATGTGTTTGCCCTTAAAGAGCTTACAATCAGCCTTGGAAAATAAGCTAACAACTCCCTTTAGGAGAAGGAAGGAGATACTAAAAATGTATTGTTACAGGAGGGGTTGGAAATTTGCATATTCATTATTACATGTAAATTAAAAGTTGAAAGCAAAATCTATAGGTCGGGCATCATCAGACTAGAGAAGAAAGACAGGAATTCTGCCAAAATATCCGCTCATAGTCTGGAGAAGAGTGCATTCTAAGTAAACTCCCTTTTCGCTTGATCACATTACATTATAGAAGTTAATCACGTTACATTACGGAACAGCCACTAGCTTAGTCAAAATGGCTCGTAAAGTTAACCATCACCCTAACAATCAAAAGCTCTCTCCCGTTGTTATCATGACAGGACAGTGGATTTCTGAGGCTGTAGATGGCATGAGAGGAGATTGTCCAGCTTTCTCCTACAGAGCAGCGGGTGGATTTGAACTGCCAGAGAGGTTCACCTCTGGGTTAGCAGTGCAATTCTCTAGGAACTGTTCCAGCAGAATGCGCTAGAATGAATAGTAGTTCAAGAAAACATATAGAACTGGGGAAATGTAGGATCTAGATGGACATATTGATTAACGAATCACTATGTATACTTACCTGGCAGGGGAGATACTGTCATCACAAAGGTGATTTTCCCAGGACGAGGCTTATCCTTTGCACTCAGAATGTGCCATTTCCCCAAATGTGGGAAATTCAACTACATAATCTGTAGTAGTAAGAACTGTGTTTGTGCTTTACCCTGTAAAGGAAAAAAAAATTCACCATGTGAGAACAGGAGTGGTTACAGATCCTTGAACATCTAAAATGTTTTCGAGAACCTTGAATGTTGGACTAAGCTTCAGTGACATTTATTTTGAAACCATTGGAAATTTGTAAGCAAATGTGACATCAGAGTTTGCTTTGTGAAGATTAACCTGTCCAAGACAGAAGGAAGTATGAGGGGATGGGAAGGGGGAAGGAACATTGGACTCTCAGATACACGGGAGAGACAAAGCTAAGCCAAACACAGTCCTCCGGCATCAGGAAAAGAAAGAATAATGCTGGACAGTTCTGGAAAGACACTTGGTACAAGGTTAGCCTCACATATCTTGGCCATTGTAGCCTGTAGTTTGCACTCAGTGGTTAAGTACATCCTTGCATAATGACAGACTGAAAGCTTGCTTGAACCTGTACAATGTCTAGAGAGAGAAGAATTCCCTCTTAGTTATCCCTTAGTTGAAGCCATTGTGAAAAGTTCTGAAAAGCAGACTTTATGCCACATTCAGAGAACTGCCAGAAGTCCATGCTGGGTTTAGAAGGGGTCATGGTACTAGGGATATTTTTGACTAATGTTAGATGGATCTTGGCTGAAAGCAGGGAGTACCAGAGCAATGTCTATCTGTGCTTCATTGATTATGCAAAGACGTTTGACTGTGTAGATCATAACAAACTGTGGCTGACTGAGAAGAATGGGAATCCCAGAACACTTGATCATGCTAATGCGAAACTTATACTTGAACCAAGAAGCAGTTGTCAGAACAGAGCAAGGAAACACTGCAGGTTCAAAATTGGGAAGGGCGTACTCCCGAGATGTGTCCTGTCTCCATACCTTTCAACCTGTATGCAGTACAAACCATCCGGGAGGCTGGGCTCTATGAGGCATTAGGATTGGTGGAAGATCTATCAACAATCTGTGTTATGTAGATGACACAACCCTGCTTGCTGAAACTGAGGAGGACCTGAAGCATTTGCTGCAGAGGGTCAAGGACTACAGTCTTCAATATGGATTGAGGTTCAATGTCAAGAAGAATAAGATTCTCACCACTGGACCAGTTGGCAGCATCAAGATGGATGGTGAAGAGATTGAGATTGTTCACAGCTTTAGTCTGCTTGGCTCCACAATCAACACTCTTGTCACCAGCAGCCAAGAAATAAAAAAAAACATATTGCCATGGGAAAGTCTGCTGTTAGGGACTTCTCTAAAGTACTGGAGAGCAGCGGTGTGTCTCTGGAGACTAAGGTGCATCTGGTACAGGCCACGGTCTTTGCAATCACTTGTTATGCGTCAGAGAGCTGGGAAATGACCAGGGAGGATAGTAGGAGAATTGATGCTTTTTTTTTTTTTTTTTTTTTTTTAGAATTGATGCTTTTGAGCTTTGGTGTTGGAGAAGAGTGCTGAGGGTACCATGGACTGCTAAGGAAACAAACAGACGCATCCTTGAGAGGGTTAAACTGGGCTGCTCCTTGGAGACAAGGATTCTGAGACTTTGTCTGACACACTTTGGTCACGTTGTAAGGAGAGACCCTTCCTTGGAGAGAGACATCATGCTTGGGAGGGTGGAGGGCAGGCGCAGGAGGGGAAGGCCCTCTGGGAGGTGGATTGATTCGGTGACTGGGGCAATCGGGATGATTGTGTCGGAGACAATGAGATTGGCACTGGACAGAGCAGAGTTTAGAGCTGTTGTACATAGGGTCGCTATGAGTTGTAAGCGACTCGACGGCACATAACAACAACAACAACATGCCACTTTCTGGAAAAATTGAGATGGGTATAGACAAGGGTGATGAGGTCATTGACAACCAACCCAATTGGGATCGTTGATGCTCTTCAATCAAAGTGCAGTGTCCAGGAAGGTGGGGAAAGTAAGAAGGGACGTGATGACACCCTTAAGGTGGTACAGATTCCAGGTGAAGAGACTGCGGATATTCTTGGAGACTTGGATCTGTTCCATAGACCTGAGCTGGTCTACAAAGGAGAGGACGTGTGGAAGGAGGAGCTGATGAGAAGGACAGGGACAGAGCAATGCAGGTGAGGACTGAGTCATTAGAGCTTTGAGTTCCCATTCTCTCACAGGTCATTCAATAATAGCCCAGGACTAACTGTTGAATATTCATCTCTTTGGATTACATTAATCCAAGCTGGAGGTCGTCTTTTGCATTGAGAATTCCTTCAAGTATTGTGGGAAGGTAATGGCACCCGCTTATCCATCTGCTCTATATTTTATAATATGGCCCGGATGCTATGTATCTAATTACCAAAAGTGTGTGGACAAACAAATGTAATGGGCTGGCTCTTCCTTCTCTGTGAGACCAAGCTCCTTGGGGAAATGGTACAGTTTAAAAAGTAGGAGCCCCAGAGGAAATGTCTACCCGACTGGGTTTCAGGGCTAAAATCCTTACAATACACCAGCCAGAATTATGCCCTCTGTGTGAGGTAACAGCAATTAGGCTGGCACCCCCAGCTCCGGGCCCACAGCCTGGCTGACAGACACGTCAGATTAATACATCACCAGGTATGAAAGCGCAGTTAGAATTTGACTGAGGTACTTCCAGCCTGAGAAAGGGAACGATTTATCAATGCAAACTTAATAACATCTATTTGAATCTAACTAAAAATCAATATTTCATTACCAAATTGTTAGTGAGAATGAAGAAAAATTGCGGAAGTCGGGCAGTTTGGTGCTAGGGAAGCGTCGGGAGTTCAATGTGAAGACGGAATGATTCATGAGGCCGCACTGGAGTAAGGGTGAAGGAGGACGAGTGGAGAAAACTTGGAGGGGCCCCCTCGCTCATGACCTTGGCCATGAGGGGGGGAAACACAAGAAAATGAGAGTGACTGTCAGTTCCCTTCAGGGATGGAGCCCTCCATAAATCACAGGGAGCTGGCCCAGGAAGAGAGGAGCAGGGCTGGGAGGAGGTGGAGGGTGGGAGGGCCAGTGGAAGGGGAGCAATTTAACTCTTTGAACCCTGATCTCTGAGTTGTGTTTCCCAGGAAGAGATACACAAACAAATGCTAAGAGAGCAGCATGCCTGTTGGCTAATTTATGCAATATAAGGGCAGATACATTGTGACATCAAGCGGAGAGAGCTAATCCCGAGGCCAGCACACTTTCTGTCCCCAGTAGCAAATGGGAAATGACAACTTGTGTCTTGTTCGACACTGGCATAAATCAGATGGTTGGAAGGCCCCTCTGAACCTACAGCTCTGTAAAGGCTTTGTAGTTCTAACAACATCCGTATTAATAAAGTCCCCGAGTTTCTTCTGAAATCTAAGCCGTTTTAAAGTTGAGGTTTTTCTCTTTGCTGTTGCTGTTCGTCCCATTCCACGTTGTATTGGCTTTCATTTTTGTGACTATGCTTTGCTAGCATGACATTTGAAAAATATACGCCTGTCCTTCAGCAAAGGACAAAGGAAAACCACATAAGATGCAACTCGATATGCAGCACCTCCATAAATGAACAGTGGGCTTTGGCATGCTTTGCTCACTGGGCAGTTATATACAAAGTTTGGTCACATGGACCACACAGGGTCACGTGGGACCACATATCTCACGTGCAAGTTACGGTGCCCACCTGTTTTACGGTGCCTGGCTTTTGGAAATCATGGAAAAGGAGAAACATTTGGCCTTAATAACGTAAGTCTCAGAACCTAACTTCAGCATAATTCCCCTTAAAAAGTATGAGGCTTAGTCCCTTGCTCCTGGAAAGAAAATGTGATATATTTTAGTAGAAGATAAAAACATGTATTATATTGGTAAACTTTTTATAAATTAAGTGGAAGTGTGCAAAACAGAACAGTTTTTCATTCAACAATTCACATAAAATTGAGGTGAAAATTTACCAAGCACATTAGTATTTCGTTCAACAATTTATGCACATTTTTTGTGACATTGAACATATTAATTGGAATGCTGCTTACCCCACTTTCCTGTGTGCCCAGTTTTCATTTCTCCTTATTCCCTCATTCTCCATGTCATCCAAACTTTGTTCTTGGACTATGGTTCTCTTTTGATTTTTAATGTTTTACTGCTTTAAGGTGTTGGACTCTCCCTAGTGGTGTTATTTACCGTAAATACTTAGTTATTGTGCATACAAAAATTGAACCAGGGGTCAGTTCCATTCCAGGTCTGCAGTGTGACTGATGGCCATGGTCTTGGGAGTTCCATCAGCCTCTATCTTACTGGTGAGGCTAGTCTTACATGATTTTGAATTTGTTCCACATTGTCCTTTCAAGATACTTTATGTGCTGTAAAATTGGAAGTGACTCAACAGAGTTGACCCTCCAGTGGGTTTTCAAACACTGTAAGTTAGACAGGAGGAGATTGCCCATCTTTGTCCTGCAGAGCAGCTGATGGATTTGAACCCTCTGCCTTTGCATTAGCAGCATAATTCTTTAACATGAGGCCCTCAGTGTCCAAAGATCTTCTAAAGTAACCGTTTTCAGAATAGAATGGCCAACAGTGGTATTCAGGTATCATCTAACTGTTCTGTTCTCAAGTCATGGAGACTTGGATTTATGTGGTGTGTTAGTCACTTGGACCGATTGTTTCCATGCATTTTCTGTTTTCTTTACTCCTCTTTGCTCCAATCAGGGGGAGACTAACAATAGCACTGTAGACAGCTACTCCTCAGCTTTTAAGTTCTCCATTTCTACTCCTCAACACAGGATGGAGAACGTTTTCTTTGTGGCTGATGTTGTGCATTTGGGTCTCAATATTGAGGATGACTGTGCCCCTGAGCTCACAGGTCCGGTAACTCATCCCCTCAAGGTGTTTCACTGGGAGTAAGACATTTTTGTACTTTTGCTTGTTGTGTGCTCTACTCTAAGGTGTACTGGTTGTTTAGTGTCTCTTGTGTTTAACTGCAAAGTGAAGGGAATCCACTTTGGGCAAAAGATGGGCAGTCTCCTCTGATAAAGATTTACACTCTAATAAACCTAGTGGAGTGTTGGAATTGACTCAATGGTGGTGGGTGTGCTGTGATTATGTTCCACTGTAGTCATGTTGCTGTTGTTAGATGTCACTGAGTACGACTCATAGCAACCCTAGGAACAATAGATTTGAACCAGTCCTATCCTGCGTCATCTTCACAATCTCTCACACACTCAACTCATTACTGCAGTCACTGTGTCAATCCATCTGGTCATAGGTCTTCATCTCCTTGGCCATTCCTCCACCTTTCTAAGCATTATGTCCCTCTCCTAGCAATGTGTCCAAAGTATGTGAGAGGAAGATTTAGTATTTTGCCTCCAAGGAGCAGTCTGGCACTGTAGTTGTGAGCGTTAGACTTTTCTTTTTTTTTAAACTTGAGACTTTTTCTAGAACAGATCTTGTTTGCAAAGAAATAAAGGTTTCAAATGATGAGGCTTTGCCTCCCATACTCTTAGAAAGGGACACGATGCTAGGAAGGGTGGAAGGTTGACAAAGGAGAGGAAGACCTTCAACCAGGTGGATTGATATGGTGATTGCTCCAATGGTGTCTTATGCGTCAGGAAGTCTGAGGGTGGTGCAGGACAATCTGGGTTCAGATCTGTTTTTTATAGAGTTGCAAAAAGTCGTGCTTGACCCAGAGCCACCTAACAACTAACAAGAAGAAGTAAGGTATAAAGTAAACAGCATTGTCTCCATATGTGATAGGCAAAATTAAAAAAAACAACAACACAACAACAACAGAAGTTCTTTTACATAAAACTGTATATGAAGAAAGTGTACTCTGGGATATATCGTCCTGAACTTCTGGGCCATATGTAAACACACATATCCCATGGGTCAGTGTGTGGGGCAATGGATTATTTGGAATGGTTCTTCTAGCCATGATCTTTGTAACTTGTATATCACGAGACACTGGTGTCCGAGGAAGACGACTGGCTAGCTTGCTAAAAACGTAAATAAAATATATGACATTCTTTAGAGATAGAGCCACAGAAATAAGATGTAGAGAGTTCGGTCATGAATTGACTCACTTCTAACAAAAATACGCTTTAATTTGACTACACTCTGATTCTTAGTATAATGTAATTATCCTACACATTGTACATCCCAGCTTCTATGATTTTAGGCAGGATTACTATTATGCATTGTCAAGTTAGAACAAACTCATAGCCAAATCCTCAGTGGCTTTTCAGAGGCTGTCAATTGCACGGGGAGAAGATTGCTCATATTTCTCCCATGGAGAAGCTGGTAGATTCGAACTGGATGCTTTTGGGTTGGCAGCACAACTCCCACTAGGCCTTACCAGAGGCCACCAGAGTTCCAAAATCAAGATTAGAGGCAGTTATGGAATTATGTGGTGTTTTTCCATGATGTGATCAAAGAGTTGATCAACCAATTATCTAGAAAGGATCAGGATGAGATTCAACATTCTTGATGAAGCCACAGCTTGGATCTGACTATAAGGATCTTGAGTGTGGCCTGCGTCACCTTTTGTTTTAGAAGAGACAGAAGCAAACATAGAGGAGGCACCTCAGAATCACCAAGACAGAAGAAGTAGGGGAGGGCATGTCTTCTGAACTAAACTCTCCCCGTGCTAGGGAATGCCACAACAAAAGGGAAGGCCAAGATACACAGAGATCTCCGAGGAATGCTGAGTCTTCAGATGCCGAAGGAGATGGGGCCTTCATCCAGAAATGAAGGAGCGAGAAATCTTTAACTAGATCTGGCACTCAGCGTTTAAACTTCCAACCTCTTAAACTATGAGGGTATAGTTTTTCTTTGGTTAAGGTAAATTACTTTTCGTGCCTCTGCTATAACAGCACCAGATCCACCAAGACAAATGCTCACCCTGCATTGGTCAGGTTTAAAATTAGCATCTCAGAGGAAGAAGAATTAAGAGTGCAGCGTGTCCTTTGAACATAGTTCCTGTGCTGGAAAGTCCCCAGTATAGAAGACAGAGAGCTGTGCCATCAGACAGACTGTTCAAGACAGAGAGATAGAAGCACCAGGAGACTGGTGTGACACTGAGCTGGGGGCCACCTGGCCCACGAGTGAGAATGTTGACATACTGGAAGAGTCGGTGCCTTCAGGCACTTGTTGGGGAGCTGGATTTGTTGACCAAAATCTTAGCACTCCTTTGGGTTTGGGCTTACTTAGCAAAGTGCGGTCAGTGTTTTGGGGGCTACTTAAAATGGTATGTGATAAAGTGTGATAGTCGGTGCCTCTCTGGTGGTTTAAAGAATCAACAATTCTCTAAGATAAAATTTATCGTAAATTTAAAATGGCATTTTCAATTTCAATTCAACTTTTTATTTTATTCATACGTGCACACATACAGACCAAGTTTGGGTTGCATTGCCAACCCAAATGCAGGTTCAAATCTACCAGATGTTTCACAGGAGAATGATCAGCAGTCTCTTTCCATGGGATTTACAGCCTCCCAAAACCCACTGGATTGTCAGATTTGAGTTGTTTCCACTTTAACAGCAATGACCTTGACTTTTTAAGCTAAACTGTGTAACTAAAATAGCTTTGTAACATTAATTCGAGTGAAGCAGAAGCCAAGACCAGAGAGAAGAGGCATAGAGTCAGAGAGGCCAGCATTCAGGAGGAGATGAAAAGAGACTGTCGTGAGTTGTTCCTGAGTCTGAACTGTGAATTTGTTACTCCTCTTATACAACCCATAGCTAGAATAATGTCTGTGAGTTCTGTGTAGTCATTGCAATGAACTGTTAAACGCATCAGAGAAGTGGTAAGTGCCAAGGCTGGTATCAGAATTGGGGGGAAAGCTTTGGAAAGCAGTTATGGGTGGAGATGGCATATCTGATCTCATAGGCATCAGACATGGGTTAAGGTTTCTGCTAACCTTGATTCTTATTCCTTGGAAAGTTAGAGGAGTCAGACACTGACACTCCCATGCCTAATCCATTGTTATACCAGGTACACCGCGATCATCAACTTTTGGGGAGCAGTGCAGTGGTTATATCACTGGTGAGCTATCACATGGATTTCCTAGATGACAACCTTGTGAATTATTGGGTTCTGTCCCGTCCTGTGTACAGTGCTGTTATAGTTATAGAGCTAATAGAAGTCAGGTAACCAGACTTAGATCAGACTGTAAATGGCAAAGCAGAATTCAAAACTCACTTCACTCTGAGGCTGATGTGAACTTCAGGTCAGATGATTAAGGTCAAGATTATACCTCTATTTCACTATCTGACTATTATTTTGCTATATTATGGTGTCTTGCGTGCTTCTATGATACTGAAAGATATACTACAGTTGTATAAAAGCCAACACTCATGATGAACAAGTTTCAGTGACACAGCCAAGAAAAGACTAAGAAGCTTAATAATCTGCTTTCAAACATTTGCCCATGAAACCCAATGCAACACAGTAGATTATTATCTGGTGTAGGACTCAATGTTGACTCTCTAGTTCAGGCTGGAAGGCATTCAAAATACACAATGGTTACAAGAATTGGCTCAAGCGTACCAACAATTGTGGTGATGGTTTGTTTCATTCTCTATGGGATAAACATGGGTCAGACTCAACTAAACAGCCATTAGCAACAATGGCATCAACAATATTCTTGAGTCTGGGCCTCTTCACTTGTATGTGTTATTGTCCCAAGTCACCAACCTATTGTTCTATGAATCAGGAGCCCAAGGATGTTAGTCCCCTCACTGTTGCTTCATGTCTGTGTTCATGCACTTCATGACTCTTAGTGCAGTCAACCCAAGGATTGTTGTTAAGAGACTTTGGGTCCCTGCTGGTACACTGGTCCCAAATATAGCAACTTGGTGACAAGGTCTTAGGTTCTTAGAAAGAATTGAAGACCTGAAATCTCTGCAAGTCTATCTCTGGGAACAGTCAGACAACAACTGACTAGCGGCTGACAATAATTATGAAAATATCACTATTTGTTAAGGGGGGAAATCTCAAAGAGAACACAATACCTGTATAATAAAATAATTTCACCCCTCAAGGCATCTTACATTCATGGTGGGTCACATTAACAGGTTGGAACATTTAACAGAGGGCATGTGGAAGGTTGATACCACGTAAGAGTATAGCTTAGACTTAACGGCTGCAACTCATCAACTCCTGGCTCGGCATGGTGCGGGAAAGGTCCCTGCGAAACTTGACCTTGCCCAAGCTTATCAGCACCTGTTCGTCAATGATACTCCAACTTGCTCTCATCACTCATCAGGGGCCATTTTGAGTTAAGTGCCTTCGGTTGGGAATTTATACGGTTCTTGGATATTTCCAAAGCTTCACAGAGACTTACATGGCAGAATTTCAAGAATGATTCCAAATGATTGAAATTCTGGCTTATGAGTCACAAGATAAATGGAGAGAAACGCTTGGAAAAGTGTGAGTATTCTGGGTATCATGGAAGGAAAGAACATTTAAACTTGGAATTCTCAGTGTAAAGTTCAAAAACCACAGTGTGTGGAAGAGAGTAACTCCTCATGACTCATTAATAACTTGCAAAATGTAGCAGGAAATAAATCAAATGAAGTTACAGGTGAAAAGTGTTTATTCCAGTTTTGCACACAAAGTAATAAAAACTTATTGCTACCACTTTTATTAGTATTTATAGTTATTATTGCAATTTCTGTCCAGACTTTCTTCAACTCACTTAAATTTACTGAGGCCTTAAGCAACCATCGCCATTAGTTCTGGAATGCTACCTTGATAATCTGTAACACTTCACTGTAGATGCCTCTCCAGGCATTTCAGAATAAGGTGGTATCAAAAAAGAATACTACACAACTCTTAAAAGAAGTAATGAATTCCTTCACATATTGCAATGTAGTGACTTGTATTATGTATAGTGTAGTGAAACAAAGAAATACAGAGAAAGAAACGTTTACACTATGTTGCTGTTTATTTCAGGAAAGAGAAATTCCACTGATATTAAATAAAGTTTATTGATTAAATAAAATAAGTTAAGTAAGTTATTAAATAATTAAATAAGTTAAGCAAATTTCAAAAGTTAATTGATCACTGATAGACATTGCTACAAGGAAATAGAGGAAAATAGTAGAAAGGAAAAGGATGAAAGGAATTTTTGTTTAATAATACTTTGTTTTAAAATTGTGTTTTGGAACCAGGCAAATATTTTACATAATCACCAAACATAATTACTTACAATTTGAAAAATAGTTCCTAAAAATCAAAGAAAAATGAAGCCAAGTGTGTATGAAGTCATTGTTGTGTACTGTCAACTTGGAACTGGTCCATAGCTCACCTTCCATTGGGACTTCTGAGGCAGTAAACTGCATGGGAGGAGACTGTCTATCTTTCTCTCATGGAGCAGCCGGTGGATTAGAACTGTGTGCCTTCAGGTTAGCAGCACAGCTCTATAGCACTAGACCACCAGAGCTCCCTACTTGTGTATGTGTATGTTGCCATTATGTGTCACTGAGTCAAGTACAACTCGACCCTAGGAACAATAGATTTGAACTCCGCCTGATCCTGTGCTATCCTCAGCATCTCTGAAATAGTGAAACCCATTGATGCCTATCTCACTGAGGATTTACCTCCCTTGCTGGCCTCCAAGAATGATGTCCCTTTTTAAGGAATATCCCCTCCTAACAACATACTCACATATGAGAAGATAATGGTGATTCTTACCTCCAAAGTACACGCTGGCCATACTTTCTCCAACATAATATGTTTGTTGTTTTGGAATTCGATGGGGTAGTCAGTACTCCCTCAACACCAGAATTCACAGGCATTGATTTTAATTCAATCCTCCTGTTTCATTGCTCAGCTGTTAGATGTATAGCTATTAATGGAAAAGACCATGGCCCGAATCAGGCTAACCTTAGTCTTTGAACTGACATCATTGCTCCTCAGTCCTTGCAAAGGTCTCTGACAGCAGACTCTCCCTTTGCAACATATCTTGATTTCTTCCCTGCTGGTGCCAAGGGTGTTGATTGTCCCACTAAGACAAGATTGTTAATAATTTCACTCTTTTCTGCACCTCTAATGATGTTATTTATTGGCGTGGAAGTGAGGATTTTTTACTGTCTTGATATAAAATGTAATCCATGTTCAAGACTCTGGTCTTTAGTCTTTTGTGGTGTTTCAGGTGTTCCTAACTTTCAGCAAACAAAGTTGTGTAATTTGCCTAAAACAGGTTGTTAATGAGTCATCCTCCTATCCTGATGTCACTTTCTTTGTCATAGAATCCAGCTTCTTAAATTATCTGCTCTGCATAAAGATTGAATAGGTATAGAAGAAAGAAACAACCCTGACACACTCCTTTCTAGATTTTTAAACCATGCTGTGATCCCTTGTTTTTTTGGACAACAGCTACTTGGTCTAGATTTAAGTTTTATTTGATCATAATTAAATGTTGTGGGTTTCTCATTCTTCTTAACACTAACCATTGATTATTTACTAAATTTTTGCATCTAACATATATTGTTGTCAGTTATATTTTAATAATGTACAAAATAGTTGGACAGCTACTTTTTCACTATTGTTACAAATGTGAAGTTTTAACTAGATAGTCAACAAGTGAGGAGATAGTGTATCTGTTTTATTGTAAATATTTGTTCCCATTCCAAAGAAAGGTGACCTGACAGAGTGCAGAATTTATCAAACAATATCATTAATATCACATGCAAGCAAGATTCTGCTGAAAATTATCCGAAAACAACTGGAGTAACACATCAACAGAGAACTGCCAAATATGTAGGTTGGGTGTAGAAGAGGCCATTGTACTAGGGATATTATAGCCAATGTTAGATGATCTTGGCAGAAAGCAGAAAGTACCAGAGGAATATCTATCTGTGCTTCATTGACTATGCTTTTGACTGTGCAGATCACAACAAACTGTGTCTGCTCTGAGAAGAATGGGAATCCCAGAACATTTGATAGTGCTTATGTGAAACCTATGCTTGAACCAAGAGACAGTCGTCACAACACTACATGGTTCAAAATCTGTAAGGGTGTCTGCCAGGAATTTATTCTGTCTCAATACCTTTTCAATCTGTATGTAGAACAGATCATTCAGGAGGCTGGGCTGTATGAGGAGAAATGTGGCGTCAGGATTGAAGGAAAATTCATCAACAACAAGTGTTAGGCAGATGACACAACCCTACTTGCTGAAACTGAGGAGGACCTGCAGTGCTTGCTGCAGAAGGTCAAGGACTGCAGCCTTCAATACAGATTAAAGCTCAACATCAAGAAAACAGATTCTCACCCCTAGGCCAACTGGCAGCATCATAAAGAGACTGAGACTTTTAACAGTTTTAGTTTGTTTGGCTCCATGATCAGTACTCTTGGTACCAGCAGCCAGAAAATCAAGAGCTGAATTGAATTGGGAAAGTCAGCTGTCAGGGACCTCTCCAGAGTACTGAAGAACAATGATGTCAGGCTGGAGACTAAAGTGTGTCTGATTCAGTTGGACCATGACTGGGATGATAGAGAATTGAAGCCTTTGAGCTGTTGTGCTGTAGAAGAGTGTTGAATATACCATGGACTGCTAGGAGAACAAACAAGTTCATCCTAGAGAGGGTGATATCAGCTGCTCCTTGGAGGCAAGGATTCTGAAGCTTGGTCTGACATACTTTGGGCATGTTGGAAGGAGGGAACAGTCCTTGAAGAGGGACATCATGTTTGGGAGGAGGAGGGACAGCACAAAAGAGGAAGATCCTCAATGAGATGGATAGATTCAGTGATTGGGGTGATAGAGTAGGTGTGTCAGAGACAGTGAGGTTGGCACAGGTTAGAACAGAGTTAAGGGCTTTTGTACGCAGGGTTGCTATGAGTTGGAAGTTACTTAAGCACACAATAATAACATACATTTTTTTATTTTATTGTTTTTTGTATGTGTGTACTGTCAAATTGGACCTGGTTGGTACAGGAGGAGATTGCCCCTCCTTCTTCAGCAAAGCATCTGGTGGATTTGAACCATGTACCTCTGGGATTGCAGTGCAGTTTCTTGCCACTAGGCCGCCATAGTTCCCTTAACTTATCTATATTTTTATAAACAACAATATGTGATTTCTTGGAGTCCCCTCAAATGAACCAAAGAAATTATATAGCATAGTTTATTATAATCCATATAGTCAAATGTCTTAGCATAGTCAATAAAACACAAATAGACATTCTAGTGGCATTCTCTGCCTTCTGCTAAGACCCACCTGACATCAGCAATACTATCTCTAGTGCCATAGCCTCTTTGAAACTAAGTCTGAACTTCTGGCAATTCTTTATCAAAGTACTGTATTTCACTTTCAAACGATATTAATGATATAAAACCAAATCATTTATGGGATGACATCAAGGATGTCCTTCCTCCATGCAAGGAGCAAAATCTTATCACATAGGCAGAGGAGAAAGACAACACCAAGATGGATGGATGTCCTAAGAAATTCTGAAAATTGCACTGGAGTGTCAAGATGTCAAAAAGCAAATTGAAGAGATGCAGAAGATTTCAAAAGACAACTCCAGAAGACAAAGCAAATAATTATAATGAAACATGCAGAGAGCTAGAGTAAGAAAATAAAAAGGGAAGAACTCACCCAGCATTTCTCAAGTTGAAAGAAGAACAAATCCAAGCCTCAATTTACAATTTTAAGGTATTTTATGGGCAAAATATTGGATATGCAGGAATCATCAGAAGAAGATGGAGAGAATACACAATCATGGTACCAAAAAGAATTGGTTGGCATTGAAATATTTCAGGAAGTACCGTGTGTGTAAGAGTCAATGGCAATGAAGAAAAAAAGGCAATCTACACTAAAGACAATGTAAAAAATAAGGCTCCAGGAATCAATGGGGTGTCAATTGATGTGTTTCAACTAACAGATGAAACACTGGACATGTTCACTAGTCTTTGCCAGAATATTTGGGAGACAGCTGCCTGACTGACTATCTAGAAGAAATCCCTGTTTGTTCCCATTCCCAAGAAAGGTGATGTGATCCAACATAATATGGAAGTTATTGAACATTATCATTAATTTAACGTGTGTGTGTGTGTGTGTGTGTGTGTGTGTGTGTGTGTGTGTGACAATGCCAGAACATGGTCTCTAAACACCATTTTCATAAAAAGGGGCCAGAGGACATTGGAAAAATGTCTGAGTCCATTTCTAGGATGAGATATTATGAGATTACCTAGATTAACTGACCACAAAAGAAACCCAGAAAGATGTCAGAGGCCACTTCAAAAGAACTCAGAAGATGATTTGAAGCTTCAATAAATTCCACTGATCAGACAATAAAAATTGCAATGGATTATGACACATCAAACTTGTTAAAATCCATTATAATATTTCAAAAATGTAACAAATAAAAACATTTTGATTATTACTAGAGGCCAGGAAAAATCACTTCTTTTTCTAAAAATTGGAGGGTAAAAGAAAGAACTCAGCATGTAATTTTATTTTGTTATGTAGGAACGCTATTTCAGGTAAATTGCCCAAAAGTGTGCAGTTCAAATCCACCAACAGCTCTATGGGATAAAAATGGACAATCTCCTGTGCGATTTACAGCCTTTGAGAACCTGCTAGAAGGTCAACTATGAGTTAACTCTGACATGACATCATATAACAACAATAACAAAGAAAATATAAAAGGAAAAGTACATTTTTGGAAAATATTGCACCTAATAAACGAAGAATCGTACACTCTCCATCCTTCAAAAAAATAGAAGATCTAAGCAGTGGTTTTTGTTGTTCAAAAACTTGTTGGCCACAAACAAGGAAAGAGATAGCTAGGCATGATGTGTTTCTTAATGGAAATACACCAGGCTGACTGAAAAAGAAAAAGGTATTTTCAAAACACCAAATTTGAGTTCTATCCTACTTCTAGATTTAAATGTTGTTGTTGTATAGTGTCAAGTCGGAATCAACCCATAGTTGATCCTCCAGCAGATTTTCAGAGGCAGTAAACGACACAAAGAGAGAATGCCCATCTTTCTCTCACAGAGCAGCCTGGGAATCCACTCTGTGTGCCTTTGGATTGGCAGGGCAATTCTTTACCACGAAGTTACCAGCGTGCCCTGGATGGAAGTACTAGTTTGTAGGAAGTGCAGGGGGTAGAAGAGAATCCACAGTAGGGATGAAGGGGGGTGAGGGGCATCAATCCAAACTCAAGGACAGTAACCAGGGCAAGACGCCATTTCTTCAACAAATGAAAATGAGGCAAAACCAAAACCATGGAGAGCAAATCTAGACGTTATAAATTGTTATGAGCAAACGTGGGGGGAAAAACAAAGAAAATCTTCCTTGTCGTCTATTAGGTACCTTAACACGATTAAGTATTTGCCACTATTAAGAAATTATTCTCATTTTGAGGGTGTGAGAACAATAGACATGTCTTCAGCAATAGACACTTTGATATTTGCTGATGAAAGGGATAGTGTATGTCACGAGAGTTTACTTTGGTGGTGGGAGTGGGGGAATGATGAAACAAGATTGGCATGCTGGTAACTGTGGAAGCTGGGTCGTAGGTGAATCAGAGTTCATCTTCTTATTCTCTGTATAATGAGTATGTGTTGCAATTTTCCACAATGTAAGGGTTTTGTTTTTTTTAAGTATTTCTCACGTAGCTCTTAGGGTCAAAGGAAGGGGAGGACATGCTGGGAGCGTGCAGGAGGACAGCTATTCTGCCTGGCTTGGAACGTGTTTCAAAGTCACCTGACACCAACAGACAACACCAGCCCAGAGGAGTCTGTTTTCCTGGTCTCCTGAGGACTGCTCAGAGTCACAGGTGGAGGAGATTGGAATTTATTGTGAGATGGAAGCAACTTGTAGCGTAACAGTCTACTTCACCAACCCCTCATCAGACGAAACAACGCACTATTGAGTAAGCGTGGACCCAGGTGGTTCCGTCTCCTGTGCAAGCCCAGTAGAAAGGCTCCGTTTTCAGCAGAGACTGTCTTACCAGATTATGTGTAACATTGAGCAAAGCCTCCCCTTTACTTACTCTCAGCAGGTATATGGCGACTTGATAATGTTCAAGGCAAAGAGGGTAGAACAAAGCCTGCTGGTGCGATTTATTTCCTTGCTGGGTGCTAATTCAAACATGGGGAAGTGTGCCTGGCAACAGAGGGTGAAAAAAAGAAATCCCTGTATTGAATCCACAGAGGTGGCTCTCACATGCCCCAGGGACCAGATAGCCGGTGGAGACACTGCTATTTCTTTGTCCTGAAGTCTGTCCAGAGCCTCAGGCTGGTGCTTAGTATGGACCAAAGCTCTGCTATCAAGGGCTTATATTGCTCTCCTACTAAACTATGTGGTGTTATGTGCCATCAAGTTGGGACCAACTCATAGCTGAACCAACCCAGAGAGGATTTTCAGAGGCTGTAAATTGCACAGGAGGAGACTGTCCGTCTTTCTCTCCTGCAAACAGCTGATGGATTCGAACCAAGCGCCTTTGGATTGGCACCATAACTGCTTACCACGAGGCCACCGGAGTTCCCAAGAAAATCTTACAACTTACTTGAATTAAGAAGACAGATTCACATAGGCTGAAATAATTCCCAGCTCAGAAGCAACATGAGGCAATTCAGCCACATCTTGTGAAGAAGCCCAGGAGGTCTTGAACGGGGCAGTTTTCATGGATGGCAAAGTGTCCAGTATACCTCATGCAATATTTACTATATTCCAATCCACTGGCTTTCACAAGGATGTTTTGTGGCTCAGGAAGTATAAGGCAGCCATTCTTCTCATTTTCTCTTGCTGAGACCTGGCCAAAGAACTGTGCACTTATGTTTTCTCCTTGGTTCTCAAGGACATTTGTTTTCTCTATATTCCATCTGCTATGAGATTGAGAGGGGCTGAGATGGGGAAAATAAAACACCCTTGAAACAGAAGAGTTCCTGCACAGGTATGTTGTGCTTCATTGCTCACTAACCTGGGCACAGGTTCTGTCTCTAGCTGCTTTCCTAGAGTTCAGGCTCCAACAGCATTGTTGATGTTATTGATGTTAGGTGCCATCAAGTTGAATATGACTCCGAGTGACCCTATGAACGATGAACTTGAACCTTGTTCTATCCCATGCCATTCTCATCACCTCTGTCATGAACCCTTTGGACAGCCACTGTGTCAGTCCACGTCGGTGAGGGTCTTCCTCTTTTTTCCTGACCTTCCACCTTTCCAAGCATGATCGCCCTTTCCAAAGAATGGTCCCTCCAAACAACACGAAAGATGAAACCAGTAGTAAAAGGGGCTCCCAAAGGCTCTGTATCTTTAAGGCTCTCCCCACATTTTCCAAGGGCAGAGAGCAGGTGCGTGGAAATTGGAAGAGTGGAGACCTGATTCTGTCACTGGACATGGTTCATCCCTACAGGATGCTGACCTGGCTTCTGCCAATCCCAACTCTTGATTCAGGAACAGCTCATTCAGCAAACACCTTTGGAAAAGGGAAAAGGAGGGAGCAGTTGGTTGATATGTTCTCTACTAAGAAATGGCCAGATTAGTTGAGGGGGAATGGGGTGCATCTAGACAGTTCATGTGTGTGTGTGTGTGTGTGTGTGTGTGTGTGTGTCCCCTTCCACCAGAGATGAGTTCCTGCTCTCATTCTGCTGGTGCCATCAACAGCATGAAAATTTTAACATGCAAACAGGGCTCCTGAGATCCAACGATTCCTTCCTTTTCCTGTACATCTTCCTGCCATTCCCAAATTCCACTCTCCATCCCACTTTCTTTAACACCAAAGCGGGCTTTGACCTTAAGTTTGTAAGAGTGAGATTTTGTGTTACATAACAGATGTTTAGTAAGGAATATCACCGAGGAAGCATTAGGACATATGAAGTCTACGCTCAGTAGCCTCTGTCTTCATAAATAATCATCTTTTAAAAAAAAATAGTTGAGAGTGGAATTTACTGGATGACATGAAAGAGGAGACTTTCATCCAAATTCTGTTTGTTTCCCATGTGGAGGTCTTTGCACAGACAAAGAAGAGATGTCTTGGGAATTCCTTTGTCACTTCCACACAGAAATCACATTAAGTTTTCTGACTTCTCCTAACTAAGTGTCCAGACATTTCTTTGTTAACGATGTCTCAGCTCCTCATTAACCATTTTAATGTCTTCTAAGGACACACTATTATTTCGATGAATCATCTGTGGCTGGTAGGTGCTCGCAAATCATCAACAAGCCATAGCAACCCCGCAAATGACCGATCGGAACCTTGTCCTCTCCTGTGCCATCT
This sequence comes from Elephantulus edwardii, assembly GCF_000299155.1. Classification (NCBI taxonomy): domain Eukaryota; kingdom Metazoa; phylum Chordata; class Mammalia; order Macroscelidea; family Macroscelididae; genus Elephantulus; species Elephantulus edwardii. The sequence goes on from NW_006399812.1 coordinate 12,021,074, forward strand.
GTGAAGAGGTGGGGAGATGTGCTATTGGGGACATTGTCACTATAATTTCTTGTAGAACACTCGAGGTTATTTAGAAAACTGAAAGTGCCATGTATGTGTGTGTGCATGGGTAAGTGAAGTAGGCTTATTTCATGCCCAAAAAAGACCTTTCAATAATGAGGTTTTAAGTAGGATCTGAGGAGAAAGATGGGCAATCTTCTCTCCTGTGGTTTACAGCCTCTGGATTTCCACTGGAAGGTCAGCTAGGAGCCAGGCCCAACTTGGTGGCGTATTAACAGCAACATGTAGGTTTTCAACACTGTTTTGTCTCACCTTAAAGCCAAGATAGGTTGGCCATCTACATGTGTATGATGCAGAATACACCTAAAAAATTCCATTGACTAAAAAAAGAAAAAAATTATATAGAACCTCTTTGACTAAAAGCTTCATATAAAGCTGTTTAAATTTGATTTTGTAATACAAAGAAACAAGAACCTCTGCAAAATCAAATTCTAGAATTATTTGCAAATTTTAGGATATGCTTGAATTTGGCCTTCTTAAGTATATTCAAGGTAGGAAACAATATGAAAAAAATCCACTTAATCATGATGAGATTAAAGGATTCTTTAAAAGCGGAGTTGCAGCCGCATTTCCATTCCCTGATAATTTCTTAATTTTCTCTCAAATCACCTTTCATCTTCATAAAATGGACTGTAAAAATCCTTCTGAATTCCATAATGTGCCAAGAAAAATGGGGAAAAATTAAGGAGGCCCCTACCTTTTAATCATTCTGTTCATAAAGTGCTTTAACTGCATGCCAGGAAAAAAATGGAGGCTCTGGTGTCTGAGGTATTCTGTGCCATAAACTCCCATAATAGAAACAGATGGTGAAACTGCCTTGGAAGTGAAGAAACTAGTGTACATGCAGCTCACCCTAACATATGAAGAGATTCAGGGCTGACACATGAAGGAATGCGTTTGGCGAGGAGCCAGAAGTACACTCTCATTCAGCCGCGAGAGCTCAAGCTTGAGACGGGAGACCCACAATTTCAGGATCTGGAACACCAGGAGCTCCAGGATTTAGAACTCCGTGGAAGGTTCTTCTTGGGCTCTTCCTGTCTCACCCCAGAAGGACAGGCTTCTCAGTGCTTGGAGGGACAGTGAACACCAGCGAAAGACTATCCTGGTTTTTAATAAACACGTTAGAACAACAATAGTGGAGAGTTGCCAGCTCTGCTGGAGCTTCCTTTAAACTAAGTTAGGATTTGCTTTTTACCTAGAGCTGCCACTGGTGGCTGCTGGAAGGAGGGGAAAAGCATCCCTACAAAGAGGCATCATGGGCGGAAATCATCCCCAGCAGGCATGGGACAGTTGTAACTGTGGGTGGGATGGTCAGGACGATACAGAGCATGCAAGAGACCCCTCTGGGGAACCCCGTGCTCTAAAGAAAGGCTGAACCCTTTTTTTATGACCTCACCTCAATGACGTTTATATATTCTGACTTGCTGGATTGGTTAAGGTTGGTTAAATTATAAACAAACCTCAAAATGGGTTGACATAGATATGATAGAAGTGGTGGCCTAGTGGCAAAAAGCTGCATTGCAATCCCGAAGGTATGTGGTTCAAGGCCACAAGCTGCTCCATGGGAGAAAGATAGGCAATCTCCTCCCGGGTGATTAACTGCCCCTGAAAACCTGCCAGATGATCAGCTACAGGCTGCTTCGGACTCTAAGGGAGACAACAACAAGAAGTAATCAAGCAAACCTGTCTTGGAGGAGGTGCAACCAGGGTGCTTCTTAAAGGCAAGAATGGTGAAACTTCAAATCAAATAGTTGGGGCAGGTTGTTAAGTGGGGCCAGTGCTCAAAAAAAGACATCATGCTGGGAAAAGTGGAGGATCAGCGAAAAGGGGGAAGATCGTCAACAACATAGATCAGCGCAGTGACTAGAGGGGCTCGAGCCTGTCGGAGCTGATGAGGCTGGCACGGGTTCAGATCTACTGTTCAAAGGGCTGCTGTGAGTCATGGCAAACTCAACAGCACCCAACAACAAAGACTGCAGTCTGGGTTGGTGAAGGCTCTTCACACATTTGTGGGGGAAGTCTTTCAGCCTTCCTCCTCCATTCTATGTGGAATTGTGTTATCACCACAGAATTCTGTTATCTGCTTCCATGGAAAGCAAACATACAGACTGCTGAGTCCCAGATGACACACGTTTCCCTCCCACTGATATTCCATTGGCCAGAGAGATGCTTCTGTCAAGTGTCCAGAAGAATGGAAAGAACCACGTTGATGACTGGCTGCAGAGTGACACTTCGACATGTCGCATAAATGTCTCACTTGTTACATAGACTCTCTGTACCGATCTAGGCCTGTGCAACACTCCTGGTCTCTCTTCTTTCCCTAGAAATGCAGTGCCCTCTCTGTCTCTCTTTCCCACTGGAAATTGTGATCCTTGTAACTCTCTGAGATGACCAATACCAATGTTCACCTTGCTCTCAGATCCCCTTAGTCCAGAAATGCCCAGTGGTGCTGGTCTCCTGCATTACAGACTCTCAAGTTCTCCCCAGAATAAGAATGTTCCACCAGAGGACTCCACAGGCTTCATCACTGGCACCAGGTGGGATTAGGGACCAGGCACAGTGAAAGCCTCAGTATTGGGCTCCTCTCAGTTCCAACCCAGGTACCCAGCTCCAAGATTTTCTTAGATTCTTTACTCCCGAAGAGAGAATTCAGGCAACTATATAGCCTGGATTCAAGCTTATCCAGAGGCACCTTGGAAAAAAGCGATTGTTGATCTGCTTTTGAAAGGTCACAACCTTGAAAATCCTATAAAGCAGAGTTCTCTTGTGTAAAACGAGGTTGTTATGACATGGGATGTCCTCAATGGCAGCTTCTTTGGCTCTTTCTCTCTTCCTCCCTCCCTCCACCCCTCCCTCCTCCCCTCCCTCCTCCCATGTCCTCCCTCCCTCCTTCTCTCTCTTCCTATACTTTCCCCCTTCATCCTCTCTTCCTCCCTCCCCCTTCCTTCCCTCCCTCCTCCTTCCCTCTCTCTCTCTCTCTCTCTCTCTCTCTCTCTCTCTCTTTCTTTCTTTCCTTTTCTTTCTCTTTCTCTCTCTCTCTCTCTCTCTCTTTCTTTCTTTTTCTTTTTTCTTTTTTCTTGTTAAGAGGTGAGGGAAACTCCAGCTTCACAAGCAAATCTCACCCTTTAAACTCAGACTGAACTTCCCACTTCCAGTAAGGATTCTCCCTTCTAGCCCAGGCAACTACCCTGTTTCCCACAAGCGAGGTAATGGCTTCACCTAGGAACAAGGGTTCTGATCTGTATAAGGTACTTCTTGCCATTAATAATTCGTGGCTTAGGAAATAGAGAAAATCATTATCAAATTGTTTTCTGCACAAGATCTGATCCTTAGGTGTCTGTATACAAATCTAGGGGAGGAAGAAGCAGGAACATTCTGAGTTATCTGAGATGTCTGTGGTCTTGATTGCCACAGCCAGAGGCCATGAAGAATGATAATATTTTGAAAAGCAATGAGCTGAAGGGAGCAAATCTCATGGTTTATAGGCTGGCCAGTAGCTGGACTAGGAGCCAATCCAACTTTTGGGGGGAATTTGGGAGCTGAATGTTATATAGTTTGAGAGCACACTGGGAAAAAAAGAATTAAGAATTGTTAATACAAAATAAGTGTTTTCCCCAGCATACGTATAGGGGTGGGTATGGTAGGGCAGGGGGATCTAGAAACTTGATTGAGCAACATTAGAATCCTGCTCCACTTGGCAGCAGGGTGTGGGGAGAACAGGCTGAATGCCTGTGTGCTTCGGGCCTGCCAGGTAGCACGGCTGGTGGCATGCCATGCAATATAGCTGGCTGGGGCTGCATGCCCTTGTGATGGTAGCTGATGGGAGAAAGAGCTTTTTGAAGAGAGGAACAGAGATGGAGTTAAAAAGCAGGGTGACTGAGTAGACACTCCATCTCTTCAAAGCTAACCGAGCACCACGTACATGAGCTAAAGGAAAGGGAAGAGTTCCTGGTACCCCGTAAAATTCTCCTTCCAGCTTTCTCTGAGTTTTCATTCTCTATGCACACTACCCCTTCCCTCTGCTACCCAGGTGACCTAAGCCATAGCTCCTTTCTAATGGGATTTCTAACTGACTTCTAATCAGGCTTGTGGATTCCTTAGACTACAGATTTTCAAGGATAAGCATAACATTGTTTTCTCAGAGATTCCTCCCTTCTCCCTGTCCCCGGAAGGCTGATGGACACATTCTGTACACAGTAATCACTGAGAGAATAGTCAGTTCTGAGGGTGAGAGGTGAACCAGTGGAAATTCTCAGGAGATTCTTATTCAGTGGAAGGCTCAAATACTACCTCATAGATTATTCCAATTTTATCTTTTCTTTGCAGTATGTATTCTACCCCCAAAAGAATGGAAGTCCTCTGAGATCTTGATGTGTGTCTGCCTCAGTGCCTGGTAGAGGGCTGAGCAAAGAGGAGAAACAAACCACATCAGCAGTAATTCCTAACATTTCTCAGCTTTAGAGAAGTGTCAGACTTCCATGCATAAGGAAAACAAGGACTGCCTTGGGCTTATTGGAGATAGTTCTGGTTGTCCTTAGAAGACAATGTTCTCAATTTGATGGGTAGAGGGAAGGGTGGATAAAGGAAATGGGAAAGATCTAGTGGGGATCTGAGAAGACAGGACAATGGTGGGGATATTTGGGTGTTGATTCATTTTAAAAAATATAATGAATGGGAGTGATTGTATGAAACACAATGTGAATGAAGATAGTGTGGAAGAAAAAGTATCCAAACTTTGTAAGCAAACCAGTATAAAATAAAAATTTATAAGAAGAATAAGAAGAAAAGAAGACAGTTTTCTAGGAATATTAAGGTACAGTAGTGTCTTTCTGGGCAGCGGGCAGGGGCAGGCCTCAGAGTCTCCCCAACTCCCTCTCTATGCTCTTTTCTTTCAAACAGTCCTTGAATGCTCAGAAAAGCTCACAGCTAGCTAGCTCTCCATTTCACCTTCGTAAGGGTTAAGAGTGGAACGTGAAGTGATCAAGGAAGCTCAGAACATTGGGGATCCAGGACCCCCACAAAATGTTTCCTCACTTGGTTTTCTGAGCGTATAAACAGATGGGCTCCCCGTGGGCCCCGCTCTGTGTCTGGGAGAAGGCAATGCCCATTACTGGTTGAATTCCAGTGAGAATGTTGCCGGCGTTGATTTGCGGTTTGACAGTCAAAAATAATCCAAGCATTGCTTTGCATGTGATTTATACAAGTGTCTTAATTGGCATCTTGATTATATGATTGCATGAAGTGCTGTTTTCAAGAAGGTGTATCTCTAAATAGAAAAAAGAAGAAATATACAGCTGTGAGATGTACGTGGAGCTCCCTATAACCTACGCTTCGCATATGCTTTCTGCGCCAACACCACATTTTCCGGTTTCTGCCCTTAAGCCGGACCTTTAGTGGGAAACATTCCCCCAAATTACATAAATCTTCCCAGCAGACGCAGTTTCTCTGGGCCTGTTGGATTTTTCTCTGCTACGCTCTCTCAGAGATGTGGCCTCTCCCAGCCTGATTACAGCTAATTATTTTAGAAATACATTCTGAAGGCAAGTTATCTTAACTTTATAGCTAAGCCGACGGAGAAGATCTAAGGAAAACCTGAAAATCATAAAACGTTCCAGAACATTATATTTTATGTAGTCCAGAATGTGACACATGGGGTCTTTAATAATTCACTGCTTGTTAACATTAAACAACTGTTAACATGCTCAAATAATTAGTTATGCTTGCTTGACATGTTTGCATCTTTAATAATTGATGCATTTATCTTAATTACTAACAGTATTATGGTCATAATATGCATCTTTTTTCGATCTTAAAATTTTAACAAAAACTGACTTTTTGCCAAAAATGATTATGCTCTAAGTTTTAATTACTCATTGTAATTAAATTGCAAGCTGCAGTATTTTATGAAAATATCTTTCACAAAAATATTTAATGGAAAAGAGGTGATTTGTTGTTTATGGAGCCAAGTTAGTAAATATTTCATAAGTTTGATATTACCCTTTCAGAGTGGATATAAAATAACAAAGCTTTCGAGATACGAGTCAATTTTAAAATTCTCAATAGCTGAGAATTTTTCTAGCATTTCTATTCTAACTACCATCTCTCCAGCATCATTCAGTAATGATCTTGCTATTTGTGTGGGAGAGAAGGTTTTAAATAATCAGGTAGATTTGAATTCCAGCCTGTTTTACAAAAAAAGGTGTTGATTGGAAATCAATGGAAGACTCATGTCCATACTTTGCTTCATCTTCTTTCCCTAACACTTCTTGAACGTGATAGTAAATCTTGAAGGATATTTTTGGGGTGAGGGTTTTATTAGTCTCTGCATGAGGAGACAGATACACTTTTTGTGACCACAGTCTGCTAGATCATAGATGAAAGGTTCTTAATTGACTGGACACCATGCTCTAACCAACTGAGCTAACTGGCCACAGCTATTACTAATTGACTTGGAAATATCCACCAGTGGAGAGCTGTTAGAGTTCTGGTGGCCTAGTTCATAGACATTGTGCTGCTGACCCAACACTTGATAGTAGTTTGAATCTAACAGCAGCTTTATGGGAGAAAGATGGCCAGTCTCTTCTCATGCCAATTTACAGCCTTTGGAAACCCAATGTAGTGTCAGACATGAGTTGATTCTGATTCAATGACAATGAGTTGTTTTTATTGTTGTTTGGAGTCCTAGGGTTAGAGAAATGTGTGAAAATCTTTTCTCCTTAAAGATTTGCAGCCTTGGAAACTCTATGGGGGCAGTACCACTCAGGTCTTCCTGTAGGGTCACTATGAGTTGGAATCAACACAGTCAATGACAATGAGTATGGGTTTGATTGGGCTGGCTTGGGAAATGCTAAGAAGCCATTTGAAAGCAGCTCCCTTGGATTTCATTGTGACTCATGGAGTCTCCTGTGTGTGAGGGTGGTGCCTCAATCCATACCGTTTCAATAGCTAGTTCATTTAAAGTGGATGCCCATGACTTTCTTCTGAGACAAATCTAGGTGGATTTGAATGACCAACATTAATCATGTGCATCATTCAGGAACTCTTAATAAGAAAGAACTTCCTCATTTTGCTGTTGAGGATACTGAGACACGAAGCCTTAAGCTCAAGTTCACAAAGAGTGATAGGCGGTAAAGGGCTCAATTATTTGAACTGCATGTCCAAACATCCTTCTAGGACACCTGATGACCTTCTTCATGGCTTGTGAACGCATCCTTTAGGATTCATCAGTGATTCTTCCCTAAACAACATCAATGTCTACACAAGTGCCACGTTCAACAAAAGGCAGGATATGGGCTCAGACTATGTCATTCCTTCACTTTTTAAGCTTCTAACTGGGACCCTATTCATCAGGGCTCTAATCTTTTCTCTTTTGGGGTCACCTAGGCTGGATGCGTCAGGAAGTACAAGTGGTTGGGATGTGGGAGAAGCCCCAGCATTGGTCCTGCTGTAAGTCATTAGAGGTTTTCAAGATGCAAGTAAAACAATTATAGGCTCTTTAGAAATGACAAGCAGACCAACAGTAAATAAGTTCCTGACAGAGAGAGCCCTGGCCAGCTGAGGACCCATAACTCATTCCACACACCTCTGGATGCTAGCATCTTATACTCTTTTCTTTGTAAATGAGACTGATAGACTTCTTGGAGATCTAAGAAAATTATGGAACTACTTGGTATGTTTGGAGGCCGAACTGGCATGAGTTGACTTCTTGTCACTATCTAATTAAAAACTAATCTCAGTTAAATGGCATTTAGTTTTAAGTAGGAGAAATCTTGACTCATACTGACTTTAAATGTGGAAATTTATTACTATGCAAAAATTATTACTCAGAAGTGTGTGTGTGTGTACATGCGCACGCTGAATTACAACATAATAATTTCATCAAGGGCTCTTTCCAATCTTGCCATTCTTCCAACCTCAAAATCAAGTCCATCAGAAATCTAAGACCCTTTGGGACATAAGATGATGACAGCAACAAGGTGCAGAGAAAGAAAGGTGGAATCTCTCTCTGTGCCTTTTTTGAGAAAATTTTCCAGAAGCTTCAGCAAATTACCACTCATGCCACTGATACCTCACTGGCCATTATTGAATAGAATTCTTCCTCCTGAAGCAGTAACTAGCAAACTAAATACAACTTTTTGCCATCAATGTGCCATTGAGTCACTTGTGACTCATAGTGACTCTCTGAACATCTCTGAAACTTGCTCTATCTTGAGCTGATTTTACTTTCTCCTACACACCTACCCCCATCACCCTAATCACCGAGCCAATCCATTTCATCCAGGGTCTTCCTCTCTTGCACTGTCCCTCCACTTTTCTAAGCATGATGTGCTTCTCCAAGAAATAGTCCCACCTGGCAACATGGCGCCTAAGTATGTCAGACAGAGCTTCAAAATTCTTGCATCCAAGAAACATCCTGGTTTCACCCTCTCCAGAACAGACCTGTTTGATTTTTTAGTAGTCCATGGTATATTCAATACTTTTTTCCAGTACCCCAACTCAAAGGTATTGTTTCTTCTTTTATCATCCTTATTCATTATTCAATTCTTTGATGCATAGAAAGTTAAGTACAAAGACCATGACCTATATCTTCATCTCTATACTGACATCATTGTTCTTTAACACTCTGGAAAGGTCCCTAACAGTAAATTTTCCCAATGCAATCCATCTTTTGATTTCCTGGTTACTGGTACCAAGAGTGTTGGTTGTAGAGCCAAGCAAACTGAATCTGTTAACAATCTCAGTTTCTTGTCCATCTATCATGATGCTGCCAACTGGCCCAGTAGTAAGAATCTTTGTGTTCTTCATGTTGAGTTTCCATCAACATTGAAGGTTGCAGTCCTTGACTTTCTGCAGCAAATGCCTCAGGTCTTCCTCAGTTTCAGCTCTTGCCCAGGCTTGCCCAGAGCACTATACTGCCAGCTGTACAGCAAGTGTCTCACAGACCCTGTGCCAGCAATACCACTATCACAGAGCAGTGAAGAGGGAAGGAGAGGAGCAGTTGGTGGGAGGCCTGAGCCATCAAACTGGAGTTTGCTGAGGGTAGAATGGGAAATGGCTGGAGGGGGACGGAGAGAGAATTGAGCTGGATGCTGGCAGTGTGGGATGAGCTTAGGAACAATACATACACCAAAGAGGTGGGCCCCTGGGACAAATGCTTGATCTGTTACCTGCATACTCTGATCAGTTCTTTTGGGTAAAGCGCTTGTCTGTCAAACATTACTCTAAAGCTGAGCACCCAAATGAAGGCAGTCTATGGAGAAGGGTTGCCCATTCACTTCCAAATTAAAGGGCCTTCAAAAACCCTATGTATGTATGTTGACTCACAGAGACCCTTTAAAATAAAATAGAACAGACCTATGGAATTTTCAGACCCATAATATTTATAGAAGCATTCTGCCATGTCTTTCTTCTGTTCTAGTCAAACAGTAACCCACTAACAAGTGAGATGAAATTACCAGGATTGGCTTAAACTTGCTCTCTATTGGTGGACTTGGTGTTGGGGTTTTCCCCTCCTTCTCCAGTCATCTGAATCTTTCTTTCCGTAGCAATAATTTACTGTTAAGGATTCAAGAATAGAGAAAAAGTATAGACATAGATTCTTTCCTAAAAAGTCTTCAGAGAATAGAAAAATGAGGCATGTTCACAGTAAAACAACAACAACAAATTAGAAACAAAACAAACCAAGCTCAATGGAAACCAGTTACAGTTACTTGAAAGAATAATACAGCACAATTTGTGAGGAATTTCCTAAACATCTTTTATGTATATATTTTAAGTGTTAGTGAGGGAACAAAGGAACACTGAAAGGGTATTACTCCTGTAGCAGAGACAAAAATAATGAAGTTTCATATCACATACTTTGTGCATGTTTCTAGATGAAGTTATTCCCTGGAAAGCTGAAAAGGTACAACATGCTTGAAAAGGTGGAGGGATGGCAGAAGAGAGGAAGATCTTCAAGAAGGTGGATTGGCACAGGCACCGTAGCAATGAGATCGAGTGAGTTGGGGATTGTGAGGACAGTAGAGGACAGGGTAGGGTTCAGATCTGTTGTTTATAATGTCACTATGAGTCATACTCAACTTGATGGCCCCTAACAACAACAGCTTGTTGAAGAGCTAAAGAAACAGAATATGCATACGGGGAAATCTTCTTTTTCCTTGCCTTACATAAGGTAAATTGGTTAGATTTAAAGAGTATTTACAGAGAGTAATTCAACAGCCTTTGATATACCTATATATAGATAACAGAGAAACCATTAAGAAGTGCTTATCAGTTGAAAAAGATTTTCACTCTAAATAACAGAAAACCAGATACCTACACCTTATATTTCAAGGAAATAGATTTTTCAGAAGTCTCAAGGTTGACAACTTAATAATGTAATCAATGTCTTCTATAACTTGATGGTTTTTCATCATGAGGGGTTTTATTTGTTTTGTTCTTTTGCCTCATGGTGGCAAGATGGCTGTTGGAGCTCCAGGCATCAAATCTATGTTCAGAACAAGAAGAAAAAGGAAGATGTCCAGCATCCCTTTGTGTCTGTTCCTTCTAAGAAGGAAGTGCTGTGTTTTCCCCAAAATTCTACCAGAAAACCTCTTTTATATCTAAGAGAACTTGGATTTTTGGGAATCTTTATTGGCACGGGAAACTGGTAATCTCTAATGAGAGATAGAAAAGAAGAGGATTGGGAAAGATTGGAACTTGCTATTCTTCAGTGCCTGTCATAGTAGACATGGCTCAGTGATGAGAGCTTTTCTAATCATTGGAAAGAAAAAGAGAAAGGTTAGGAAGAAAAGTAACCGACTTATTCAAGGTGTGTGGTTGTTAAACACTATAAGAGAGTTTCTGGGCAAATTATGGGTTATTGTTGTTGTTGTTGTTGTTTTGTGCCGTCAAGTCGCCTGCGACTCATAGTGACCCTATGTACAACAGCCCTAAACTCCGCTCTGTCCTGTGCCAATCGCACTGTCTCTGACACTCCCATCCCAATTATCCCAGTCACTGGGTTAGTTAAAAAAATAATATCTTTTATTCCTTATAGTTTATATGGTGCTGTCTTGAGAATGAAAATTGCTTTCAGTTAGCTTTGTGTGTGTGTTTCCTTCAGCCCAATGGGCAATAGAAGAATAAGATAATGAAATAAAATCTCAATTCCTTGTGTGAAGATAGTTTTACAGGAATGGATTTGGTGGGTCTGATTCCATGTCTCCCTTCTATGCCCACCCCCAGCATACTTTATAAACTTTATATCAAAATAATTTATGAAAACCACTGACCAAATGCAACTTACTCCTTTTTTTTGGGGGGGAGGGAGAAGGCCTTCCCCCCCTGTAGAAAAAGAAATCTCATTATCTTCACTCTAAGAATTGATGTCAAAATGCCTTCAGGCTGGACCATGGTTGCCTGTGGTGCAAGTACACTGAGATCTGAAAACTGCCACAACATAATATTGTCAGGCACAGCTCTAAAAGATGAGGCCCCGAGGGTTGAGACATATCACAAGAATAGACTGGACCAACTTTGTTTGGATTTTATTACATATTTTAATGATTTGTATAGTAATTTCAAATATATTGTGTTTAATGCATGTGCATTATGTTATATACAATCTTTCATTGACATTGTATTTCATTTTGCATATTGTGGTTTCCCCCACAATCATCTTATTAATAACTACATTCTTGAAAATTTGTAAGCCAATATGAACCTTATACCTTAATATTTCCATTTCAGATAGTCAATATCTGATTTAACCATACCTATCAAACCAGACTGAAAGAGCAAGCATGTCCCTTTTGCTGAAGAATCTTCTGTCTAGTTTGGAAACTGAGCATTTGCATCCACAAGCAAAGTCCAGTGCAGAGTACATTGAGTTGTAGCAATCAACATCAGCTCCTGCAGTGAATCATCTTCTCTTCATCTGGTTGGGTTCTGATCAACTCATCCCCAGTCATCTGTGGCTAGGTCTAAATGGGCAACAGCACAAGAGTCCATGACAAACTCAGGAGTCCATATTTTGCCCTGTGTTGAAGATTGTCCCATCATTTAGCCTTAGCTCCCACATGAAGCCAAGTCAGGTGGAAATTACATGAAGGAAGTAAAATTTGGTCTGTTGTTGTTGTTGTTGTTGTTGTTATGTGCCGTCGAGTCACTTGCAACTCATAGCAACCTTATGTACAACAGCCCTAAAACCTGCTCTATCCTGTGCCAATCTCACTGCCTCTGACACACCCATCCCGATGACCCCAGCCACTGAATCAATCCACCTCACAGAGGGCCTTCCCGTCTTGAGCCGTCCCTCTACCCTCCCAAGCATGATGTCCCTCTCCAAGGACCTGTCCCTCCTTACTAGAAAAAAAATCATGGACAAAAAAAAATTAGACAAGGACTCGTTTGATCCCAAATTGTTATTAGGTGATGTCAAGTTGAATATAACTCATGGTGACGCTATGAACAACAGATCTGAAATGTCTCCTATCCTGTGCCATCCTCATTGCCTCTGACATAATTCAAACCCATTGCTGCAGTGTCCATCCATCTGGTTGAAGGTTTTTCAGAGGGTCCTTAATCAACCTTCCATCTTTCCAAGCATGATACCCCTTTCTAAGAATAGCCTTTCCTAGCAACCTGCCCAAAAAGTGTGAGAAAAGCTTTGTTATTCTCCAAAGGGACCTCTAACTGTACCTTCCCCAAGATATATCTATTTGATCCTTTGGTAGTCCATGTGATATTCAGTACTCTTCTGCAAAACCAGAATGCAAAGGATTTTGCCAACATTTTGGGGATAGTCCCAAACCAGATAGACTCATTCAGTTATACCTGCAAAACTCATATAATTTGGAGCTGATCCATTAGCAATTAGCAACAACCTTATTATTTCCCTTTTATGGACGAGAAACTATAAAAGCACAGAGAAAAAGAAGACCTTAGGTTATATCCTCTACCTCCACTTGGGTCACTCATTCTTCAGACACTTTTTTTCTCTTTCATTTTTATTAATTTTATTTTTTATTCATTGTTGCACGTTTTCTCCCCCTCTTCTCTCTCTTTCTCAATCCCTCCCTCCCTCCCCCCTTCCTCTCAGCCCCAGAGACTGATCAGTGAAAACCTTTTAAAAGGATTTTAGAGGCAAGTCTGTATTATAAAATTAAAACAGCTAAGATTCTGGTCCACCAGAGACTATTCCAGTGGTGAAACACCAAACGCCTGCTTCTGGGAAATCAGCCACTGAAAATCATATGGAGCATGATTCTACTCTGATTCTATAGGGTCACCATGAGCTGAAATGACTGCAGCTGAGGATTGATTTACTCTCCTTGATGCTAGGTCAGTGTGGGCAGGAGAAAGGGAGGGCAGAATCTCCCACCTCTATCTTTTTGTAGAATGACTTATCCTGAGACCAAGCCTTCTGTGCAAAGGATTGATGAAGAAGGTGCTTCCTGGGAATTGGGAACAGGAGAAGCAAAACAGGGATGAGGAGGAAGTGGAGAAACTGAAAATTTGAGACAAAATCCTGCATAGGGTTAGCTTCATCTTGAAGGAAGCAGGAGGACATAAAGTGTTGCTTACTGCTGGAATCTTCCAGCTCTAGATAAAAGGGCTGGGACATTCATTCTTTCACATCAGTGGGTCTCTGATTAAGAATAAACTTGTTCTGAGCCCTGTGTATATTGTTGTTGTTACATACCATTGAGTCAGAATTAACCCACAGTTGACTTGCCAGTGCGTTTTCAGAGGCATGAAATCGCATGGGAGGATATTACTCATCTTTCTTCTGGGGAACAGCGGGCAGATTTGAACCATGCGCCTTCATAGGTAAGGCAGCTCTTTACCACTAGGCTACCAGATCTTCGTGGAGAGGATGAGCTCTTTATATAAGCCCTGTATATGAGGGGGAGTAAATTTCCAGATATTTCACACTTTATTGCAAAGGGCAATCCCTCCAAATGAGCCATTGGCACTGGCTGTTGGAAGGGGAAGCTTCTTCCAGTGTGAGCATAAAGACAAGATGGGCCAATGAGGGATCAGAGCAGAGAAATGGCATCGTGCCTGACTGCAATAATGGAGAGGAGGATGCAAGACCAGGGAGAAGCCCAGAAGCCAGAGGGCCCAGTAGCCCACCTCTTCCACCCTGCTCCCTCCCAAGAGCACAGAGAGTGCTGGAAGCTGGATGGGGAGGGCAGGAGAGGGGAAGTTGAGCGCAAAGCTTAGCCCCTACAGAGCACTTTTCCATGGATGTGTTTTTCTTTCAGACTTTACAGTTAATATATTTATCTGACCACTCGGGAAAGGAAGAAAAGTACCATTTTATGAGTCCAGGACAAAATCAAAAACAATAGCACATTTAGGTGCCTTAATTTTTTCTGTTTCCCGAGATTTATTTCATTTTATTGTATTTGACAGCAGTCAACAAACAACAAATAGGAGGCCGAGTGCAGCTCTCAGCACATAATGGTTTGTATTCTCTGTGCACAGGGCAGAGATTTTTTACTGCATACATCATGTGGAACTCACCGCATTGATTCCCAAAAAAGTAACATACATAACTTCGCTCTCCTGGCACAGACCGACAAAACATGTCCAGCGGATGGATGCAGGGGGCAGCCAGCCACACGGGAGGGGGCACTGCCATCGGAGGAGGTGATTGTGAGTGCACTGACTGCGTGGAGTTAGTGGGAGCGTCAGGCTTGGGCAGCGAGCTCTGGTGGAGCTGTGGCTGAAACAGCTACTAAGCAGAAGGTTGGCAGTTTGAACCCACCAGTCACGCTGTGGGAGGAAGATGAGGCAGTGGATGGTGATAAGTATTTGCAGCCGTGGAAATGGTGTGAGGCAGTTCCACTCTGCCCTGCAGAGGCAGGTGAAGCAGAATCAACTCACCGACAGGGGATTTTGGCTTTTCATGCCTGGAAGGATGTGGTGTGTTGTATGCAGTCAGGTGAGATCAGTGTGCATGAGCTGAGAAGATATTTAGTGATATAATGAACTCATTAAATTGGAAGGTGAGAATGTATAGTCTTGGTAAGTATTGTTCTTTGGGTTCTGAATCCATTAGAGCCTATGAAACTGTGGGAAAGGGCTCTGGCCTCAAGGAGTAACATTCACACCTCCCTTTGGGCAATGTCTATGACCCGGTTGCAGCCTTGAAGCCCTATTGATGTGCTATCTGCACTCATATTTCACTCTTCCTTCTCCCAAGTCTGTATTGGTTCATTCTGGATTTCCAGTTCCCGAGTAAAACCTTCCTTGTCTTCAGCGTGGTTCCTAGGACGCTCGTGTCTCTCATGGACTTCTGCAGGCCTCCCAATCACTCCTGCACTTGTCACCTGGCTCCATATGGCTGGTGTCCACTCTGCTTATTGATTCACTGTAAGGTCCACCCACTTTCTTCAAACTACTGTTTGTCACCAAACAGGTGTGAGGAAAGAATCATTCATTATTATTTTCTTTTCTTTTTTCCTGGTCTTTTTTCTTCTTCTTGGTTTGTGTTCAAAGTTTGTGTATATGGTGTTTCACACTATTCTCCTTTCCCATTGCATTTCATACAACTGTTCTTATGCATTGTTGTTGTTGTTGTTATATGATGTCAAGTTGCCTGCAACTCATAGCTACCCTATGTACAATAGCTCTAAACCCTGCTCTATCCTGTGCCAATCTTATTGTCCCTGACACACCTACCCCCATTACCCCAGTCACTGAATCAATCCATCTCATGAAGGGTTTTCCTCTCCTGCACTGTCCCTTCACCCTCCCAAGCATGATATCCCTCTCCAAGGACTGATCCCGCCTTGCAACAAGTCCAGTGTATGTCAGATGAAGTTTCAGAATCCTTGCCTCCGAGAAGCAGCCTGGCTTCACCCTCTCCAGGACGAACTTCTTTTGTTTTCTAGCAGTCCATAATATATTCAATACTCTTCTCCAGCACCACACAGCTCAAAAACATCAATTCTCTTTCTATTATCCCTAGTCATTGTCCAGCTTTCTGAGGCATAGCAAGTAATTGTAAAGACCATGCCCTGTATCAGGCACACCTTAGTCTCCAGACTGACATCGTTGCTTTTCAGCACTTTGGAGAGGTCTCTGACAGCAGACTTTCCCAATGCAATTTATCTTTTAATTTCCTGGCTGCTGGTACAAAGAGTATTGGTTGTAGAGCCAAGCAAACTGAAGCTGTTAACAATCTCAATCTTTTCCCCGTCTATCAGTGATGCTGTCAATTGGCCCAGTGGTGAGAATATTTGTTTTCTTGGTGTTGAGCTTCAATCCATATTGAAGGCTGCAGTCCTTGACCTTCTGCAGCAAGCTCTTCAGGTCCTCCTCAGCTTCAGCAAGCAGGGTTGTGTCATCTGCAAAATGCAGATTTTTGATGAGTCCACCTCCATTCCTGATGCCACATTTCTCCTCTTAGAGACCTGCATCCTAGGTAATCTGTTCTGCATACAGATTGAAAAGATATGGATTTGAAAACCCTGTCTCATTCATTACGTTTTATAAAATTAACCACCATTGGACTTTATGCATCATTACTCTGACTTTTCACCGAGATCCATCCCATTTCCTTTGCTCCTCCCTCACATTGCACAACCCTGTCATTTCACCCCTACTTATCCTTAGTCCTCCCCTCCATGAGTTCCCATAATATTTTACTAGTTATTCTTCTAATTTTACAATAAAGGTCTTACGCAGTATTTGTCCTTACGAGACTGAATTAGTTCACTCAGCATAATGCTCTTCAGCTTCTCCCAAGTCATGCAGTAATTTTCAAAATTGTTGCTCCTGAGCGCTGCATAGAATTCCATTGTGTCCATGTACCACGATTTCTCAGCTGGCTGTGGTTAGACATTTGGGTTGCTTCCATGTTCTTGTGATGGTAAATGACACTGCTATGAACATTGAAATCTCCGTTTGTGTCTCAGTTCTAATTTCTTTGGGGTATTTTCTAGGGCCAGGTTTTTGGATGAGGAGTTCAAGATAGCATCCGGGAATGAAGAACTTACCTGGTCAGAGGAGAAAAATGTCTTTATCCAAGTCCTCCCTGCGTTTCATCCAACTATGACCCAACCATGGGTGTCCCCAAACTTTAGCCGTCTCCTAACAAAATCCAAAGCCTCCAGAGAAGCTAAAGAGCATGCAGTGAGTTCTAGAGAGGAAAGACATCCCCAGGACAAGGTCAAATTCAACCAAAACTCCTTCCACTTCTATCAAGTTGGTTCTGACACATGGTTACCCTACACTGGTTTTCCAAGACTGTAAATAGTTAACAGGAGAAGACTGTCCATCTTTCTCCTACATTGATTTCTGTGTCTCGAGTCCTCTGCTGTTAAGATTGAGTGTTGTTGTTATGTGCCATCAAGTCACTTGTGACTCATAGTGACCTTATGTACAACAGCCCTAAACCCTGCTCTGTCTTGTGTCAATCACACTGTCTCTGACACTCCCATCCCGATTATCCCAGTCACTGAATCAATCCACCTCATAAAGGGCCTTCCCCCCCTGCGCTGTCCCTCCACCCTCCCAAGCGTGATGTCCCTCTCCAAGCACCGGCCCTCCTTACAACATGTCCAAAGTGTGTTAGACAGAGTCTCAGAATCCTTGCTTCCAGGGAGCCACCCTTTTTAACCCTTTCGAGGATGAATCTGTTTGTTTTCCTAGCAGTCCATGATACCCTCAATACTCTTCTCCAGCACCACAGCTCAAAGGTTCTCCTTCTATCCTCCTTAGTCATTGTCCAACTCTCCGATGCATAACAAGTAATAACAAAGACCATGACCTGTATCAGACGCACCGTAGTCTCCAGTGAGACACCATTGTCCTTCAGTACTTTGGAGAGTACTGTGTAAGATTGAGTGTAGGCCAATTAAATTCTTTCAGGAGAAGCTATCTCATCTTCAACCTCCATGAATTCTGGAGGCAGGGATCAACTGCAAAATCCAACCAGAAGGCCAGCATGATTTGGACTGATCCAGCATGCTTTCTCCAATTCAAGCATCAACAACATATTGGGAAGGCCAGCCTTTTACCTGATCAGAAAAGAAAAGCTTCTTTACTGAAGTCCTCCCTGAATAAGGGAAGGTTCCAACAGTGAATCTACCATGATTGTCCTTAAATTTTAGCATTCTCCTGTCTAAATCCACAGCTTCCCGAGAAGTTAAAGAGCCTGCTTCCACGGGATCAAGAGGCAACATCATGACAGATGGTAAAAGGTTAGAGTTGTCAATGATCTCATCTTACTTGGATGCACAATCATCACCTTTAATATCAGCAGTCAAGAAATCAAATCATGTGTGATACTGGGAAATTCTACTACCAAGGACCTCTCCAAAGTACGAAGGAGCAATGGTGCCAGTTTAAAGACTAGTGTGTAACTGATTTTAGTCACTTACTATGCATGTGGAAGTTGGACAATAAATAAGGATGACAGAAGAGTCGATCAATGCCTTTGAGTTGTGGTGGTGGAGAACAGTACTGGGTAATCCATGGACTGCCAAAAGAGCAAACAAGTATGTCTTGAAGAAAGTGCAAACCAACATGCTTCTTGGAGGTAAGGGTGACGAAACTTCATCTCATATATTTTGGGCATGTTGTTAGAGTGGCCAGACCTTGGAAAGGGACATAACACTGGAAAAAGTGGAGGGTCAGTGTAAGAGAAGAAGACGCTCAATGAGGAGGACCAACACAGTGATTCCAGCAAAGGGCTCGCGTGTCCCAGAGATGATGAGGATGGCACAGGGTAGTTAAAGGTTCAGATCCATTCCTCGTGGGATTCTTGAGCTGTGTTTGACACAGTGCCTTGTAACAACAACAAGCACTCTTCCCTCAAAACAACAAAACCATTTACAATCCATGCTGGATCAAGCCATCCACAAGCGGACTGTCTCACACAGAAGAAAACTGGCCTCTTACATCCACGGCAACCCTGACCGCTGCTTTTCCCAAGATTACTGGGAAGGTGACAGCTTTACAGGCTAACCCTACAGGGCCACTTGGGTGGATTTATCCCAAAGAAGGAACAGTTCTCCCTGAAGGCACCTGCAGACTTCCATTTCCTTTGAGAGAGAAAACTTCTGGAAGTGTGGAAACAGGATAGCCATTCCAATGTTTGTTTTTCTCATTGGAGTTAAAACAAATCTTATCCATTTCATCCCAGAAACCACTTGATTTCTTTTCTTTTTTTTTTTTTAGCCACAGACTCAAGGCTAGATATGGTGGATCGGCCAGTGTGTCGGCACAGTGCTGACACTGGGAGCTACAGAGAAGGACCGGACAGGGTCCGAGGCCTCAGGGGGCTCACAGCATCAGGAGAAGACTGGCCCTCCCTCAAGAAGCCCCCTTGGCCAGCAGCCCATGACAAACGCCAGAACCCGGATGTCAGCGAGTGACAGGAGAGGGGGAGGCTGAGAGGAAATGCAGGTGGGGAGCTGTGTCCTACAGGCCTCTGCTTGTCATCATTCTTCTGACTTCAGAGAAAGAGTTAAAGGACAAACCTGCCCGCTCTTACATGTCTCTGAGCCTAGTTGAGAATGAAAAGGACTCTGACAGTGAACTTCACGTGGAAAAGGGCAGAGCCTGGGCAAACTGCTCTTCTATGCTTTCAAAATCACCACCAGGAATCAGCCAGTTCCCTGGAGGTTTACAAACCAGCTCAACAGCCCTGGTTACATAATGCATTACACACTGGGCTGGTAACTGAAAGGTCAGCACCTCAAATCCACCAACTACTGCTGGGTGAAAGCTGCTCTGTCTGTCTTGTCCCATAAAGATTTTATTGTCATTGCTGGGTGCCGACAAATTGAGTAGTACTCACAGCAACCCTATAAACAAAAGATCTGTACCCTGTTCTATCCTGTGCCATCCTTACACTTCCTGACACACAACACAGTCTCAGAAATCCAATGTTGTTGTTGTTGTTGTTGTTGTTGTGTACCACCGTGTCAGAACAGATTCACAGCTGATCTCCCAGCGGGTTTATGGAAGCAGGAATGGCATCCATTTCTAAACAACATGCTTCTGGAAACTCTATGAACTTTGATAAATGTTGATAGTACAATAACAACATAAATCATGTAGGAGATTGTCCATCTTTTTCCTGAGGAATTGCTGGTAGATTTGAACCGTAGGCTTTTGTGTTGGCAGCTAAGTTCCTTACCACTAAGCCACCAGAGCTCCCCCAGAAATCCAATGGAAACTTCCTATCTACCAGCTCCATGGAAAAAGATGAGCAGTCGGATCTCACTAAGCTTTGTAGCCAAGGGATGATATTGTCGAGGTGGAATCAGTTTGACGGAGGTAGCGCTGGTGTTTTATTGTGGATTTTTTGTTTGTTTGTTTTAAATATTTTTTATTGGTTTTCATATAATTATTCCTTTACATATGTTTCATTCACATACTTTGTGTTTTATGCCATCTTTCATTTACACTGTGTTTCATACAGTCATATACATTCTATTTTACTTTTTTTTTTCCTTAACTGGTTTGCTTACAAAGTTTATATCCTTTGTGTTTCACCCTATTCAATCCCGTTGTTTCTGGTTTTACTGCACAGTGTCTACTAACGGGCTGGTTGGAGGTTCACACTCACACGGCACAATGGGAGAAATGCAAAGCTTTGGGGAAGACTCGCTCTTGTTAGGTGCTGCCAAGTGGAATACAACTCAGATCTGGACGACAGACCTGAACCTTGTCCTACCCTGAGCCGTCCTCCCAATGTCTGGCACTCTTGAGCCCATTAGAACCTTGGAGATCCTGTGGGACAGTTTTTCTCTGTCTCAGTTGCTGTGAGTTCAAATTGACTTGAAAGGAGTGGGTCTAGAGTTGGATCTCCGTAGGGATCCCAATCTCCCTGGCCTGGAGGTCTTCCAATGGGCAGGCTTTCAGAACTGCCCTGGATCTGGCATTCACCAAGCTTAAGACACTAGAGATGTAACTTTAATGGTCTCCAGTAACTCCTGGTCTGCCTTTCCACACTTCCTTCTCACGACACTTCCCTTTATTCAGAATTAGCTTGTGAAACCATATATTAGCCATTCTGCACTTGGATTCTGACAGAGCCATTACTTTTTATGCTGAGAGAGTTAATTTTAAATTATTGAGGCCCCGCACCTGAGTGAAGCAGGCATCTTCAAACAAATTGGGCATCTGTGGCTCTGTTAATACAGACACACAAACTGGATTAAAATCCATTTCCCCTCTGCTGGCCAGATGCAGATATACGATGGACACTGAACAAGGTCTGGTGTTGCCATTAATTTTGCCAGGGAGAGTTTCTGGCAGGCACAGACCGTGCTCCATCTTCCAGGTAAACCAGGAAGCTGACTTATAAGAGACATCTTCCTGCCAGTCCTGTAAAACTGTGAAACCCCAGACGTTACCCGAGTCCCAATTCTCTGCCAATCACAGTGCCAGAAGTTGAACTATGTTCTGCAGGAGACCTTAGGAGCACAGACACATGGGACAAATAACATCCTATTATACGTAAAAGTGAGAAGAAAATGCTAAAGATCCTTCATTTCTGTTCTCTCTGTCCCCTCCTCAATCCTCTATTCTTGTCCTTTCCTCCACATCATCAGGCCTTTAACCATCCACTTCAGAGACTGGGTTCCAACATTGCCTACGGCAATATGCTCTTAAAGTGATGGATATTTGAAGCAATGCCATAAGTATTTCACAGACCAGCAGGGTCACTTTTGGTAGACAGGTCTCAGAGCAGCTTCCAGACAAAGACACACTGGGAATAAAGACCTGACAATTGACTTGATTTGATTGAATTGATTCTGACTTATGCCGGCCCTTCATTGGGTTTCAGAGGCTAAAAATCTCTATAGGAAGAGATTTCCTGTTGTCTTTCTTTGGTTGAGGAGGTGGTGAATTTGAACCACTGATCTTTTAGTTAGCAGCACAGCACACTAAGTAATATGCTATCAGACCTTACAGGTTACAACAGAAGATTGTCTGCCTCAGTTGCTCTGGACATATCATCAGAAGGGATCTGTCATTGAAGGAGGGCATTTTGATTGGAAGAGTAGATCCAGTTAGGGCCATGGAGACCCTCCGTGACATGGACTGGATGGTACAGACTCAGCTGTGTTTCATGCTATTGCACGAAGCTTATCAAGACTCAGTGGTGACGCGCTTAACCTACCTTGTATTCTGTAAAAATCTCTCCACACCAACACAGGAGTGCATCCATGTCCTCTCTGGTTTACTAAGAGGATACACTCAGCAGTTGGATAGAATTTGAGAACAACATTGGCCAATTGGAACAGAGACAGCAGCCTCCCTGCCTGCCAAGGTTGCTGCAGGAAATCGGAGGTCAGAGCTGACTGACCCTGAGTGAGTGTGGCCCATGTTCCTGGGGACTCACACTCTGCTGGGACATCAGTGTTCTCAGGAGACCTCCTCTCCCCTCCCAGCAGCCCAGTTTCCCCAGGACACCTCTATTCTCTTGACCTTCTCCACAACCCCCCTCCCACCATGCCCACACTCCCAGTGTGCCCACTTCCTGTGACATTTAAGGTGGCATTTGAGACTGCACTGACCAGATGCTAAACCCTATTGAGACTGCAAATAATCACATCATTGACATTAATTGCCAGTTTTATTGTGTGCAGAAATTTGAGTGGCTCTCCAAGCAAATCTAACAAATACGTTGATGATATCAGTTGGGGCTGCCAAGGTGGGAACTTATATTCCAATCCATTTCATGTCTTCTCTGGGCCCTCGGCTCCCTCTCCCAGCATTCCTTTGGGTTATGCATAAGGATGATGTTGGCAGCCTCTGAAAGCTGGGACTTTCTCATGAGGGGGCTGGGATTATTCCTTACCCTGGAGTCAGGAGAGCTCAGCTCTGGCCTGAGGAGATAGCAGATCCATGTCCTGGGATCAGCATTCAGCAGACGGCCCAGGGCCTCTTACGAGCCTAACTTTATCAACTTCCAGCCTGTGCTTGAACTAAATCCAATAGTGATTGGGTCGCAGCAAGAAGCAGCTGGATGCCTTGAGCCCTGTGGGCTGCAGTCTCCTGGGAATAGAGTCAGGGACCTTGACAGCAAAGCCCAGCCTCCCAGCCCTACCCAGTGAGAAATGCAAACCAGACTCTAGAAGGTCTCCCCACAGCATCTGACCTTGACCTGAAGAGCCCAAGGCTCTGGCGTGACTAAAGCCCAGTTCGGCTCAGACTCCAGTGGCTGGCGGCCACCCTTTGCTGCAAAGCACTAACATTCATCTGCCGGCAAGCAGGCCGCATGGCACCAAGGAGTGTCGTGTTCAGTTTTAAAATGCCACAAATAACAGATTTATAGATTTTTCTAAATACATTATTTTAGCTTGACAGCATTAATCATTCATGCTTCCTTCTTTCATTTTTCTACCTGCAATGGATTATTGAAACAGAAAATAACAACGAGAAAGGCTAGCAGCAGTATCAAAATGTCAAGTTTGTACTTACAGTTGTATGGGCCCAGACAGGGTCAAGAGCCCCAATTATTTGTGTATGTACACAGTGGTACGACACGAAAGGTTATGTCACCTGCAGCTATTTTCCTGCAGATTTAAATAGGACTGATATGCCGCCGTACCGTGAGCTGCTGACATGGAACAGAGAATTGTAAAATACTGCAAACTCTGGTGTCAGAACCTAAAATATGAATCCGGTGATTGCAAGGGTAGCTGTGGGCAATGCTACACGTCATGGTGCGAATCCTTTCAATTACTGTGGGTTATTCCTGAGCTGCTCTTTTTCATTTAAACATAAGGCAAGGAGAAAATCACAGTAGTAGACTGGGAGTAAAACATCGTGTCTGTCACTTGTCCAGAGGACTTCTGGAGATCAGCACAGCACACCCCACCCCACCTCACAATCCAAGGAAGGACATAGGACACATGAATCTGTAAGCCTGTCGCTAAAGGCCCCTCGGTGACATTGGATGGATGGAGTAAGGAAGGCCTGCTACACATTTTCTACAAATTACAGTTCTCGTCTTAGAACAGAGTCATCATAGCGAAAGGTCTATAGGAACAACTTGCCATTTAGCTAATAACATGCAAACGTTTTTTCTTTCTTCTCAGTGAACCACAACTCTATGCTTTGCTCCCAAGTATTCAGTGAACATTTGTGGCCAGTGGAGGAGTGAAATCATATATGAGAATAACGAAGAAAAAAAAAAGTCTGCAAAGTTCATTCATATACTCCTTCTCTTGTTTCACCATCCACTAGTACTTTCTAGCCAAAATGAAACAAACCAAGCAGAAGGTGAAGTGGCAAGTGTTAAAAGTCAGCCCCTCAGAAACCCTAACATGCCGCTGACGCACAGCTGATCCTCCACGGGGTTCCTGAGGCTCTAAAGTTTGATGGAAGGAGATGGCTCACCTTTCTCCCGAGGGGCAGCTGGTGGATTCAAAATGCTGACTTTTGGATGATTACGCCCCATACATCACACACTTCACCACTGGAATTCCTTGCTTAAAGTCAGACATACATTAATTAGCAAAAAGGATTCAAGTTGCCTATTTAGATTTTTATATTTGGTGGCCTTGGGGTAAGACTCTGTGCTGCAATACCAAAGGCATATGGTTCGAATCCACCAGATGTTCTGTGGGAGAAGGAGGGGCAATTTCTTCCCATGCAATTAACTGCCTCTGAAAATCAGCTGGAAGGCTGGTTTCCACTCAATGGCACACAACAACAACAACAACGACAATATCCTGTTGTGTATAGCTTAGAAGGTTGTCATTCTGATCTAGCATCTGAGGAAACCTCTGAGTGAGTTAACTAGTAATGACGATGACCTGTTTTCTTGTCATTTGGAGTCTTGGCAGGCAACTGTTTAGATTTGGCCAAGGGTTTATGGTTCCCGCCTGCTTTTGAGGAGGGCACTTCAATTACTTCCAATGCATTCTGTATTCTCTATTTCCAATGTGTCCTGTGTGTTTCTCTCTTCCCTTCCCTTCCCTTCCCTTCCCTTCCCTTCCCTTCCCTTCCCTTCCCTCTCTCTTCCTCTATCATTGATATTGATTTGGAGCCAAGCAACAGCTGACCCTCCACTCAGTTTCCACTGTATGAAAAGAGATTTCTCATTCTTTCCTGGTGCCACAGAGATGCCACCTCAGCTTGATTATTACTCCTTATTCGGTGACAAACCATTTGCACTTCTCCCTCTCTATTCCCCACCCTATACTTCGACCACCTTCTGGTGTTTGAGGCCAAGTCATGCGTATGCTGCCATATTTCCTAATTCTGCCTCTCCTCTCCTGATGACTCCTCTTTCCATCTTCTACCCATTCCTTTGTATCTCCTTTTCTGTGTTCTGCTTAAGGTGCCATGTCCAACGTTTCTAATGGATTACTTAAGATTAATGGAAGAAAACAGGGTTGAGTTGTCTGGACCCAAGCAAAAAGAAAAAAGAACTTACATGTAAATGAGGGATGCGTACACTGTCTCCAAGAAGTACAGAAGTATGGTACTCCCAGGACTCGGAAGTTAATATTTATCCAGTAGGTAAATTGGAAGCAGGAGTGGCATCCACTTCCTAAACAACATGCCTCTGAAAACTCTATGAACATTGATAAATGTCGATAATTGTAGAGAGGTTTTGGGCCTGTTGTTCAAAGGGTCACTGTGAGTCCTGCTTGACTCAAAGGCAATCAACACCAACAATAGTAGATAAAATAATAGGAATAAATAGATATATAGAGAACGCACACAATGGCATATTGTTCAGCCTTCAGAGGACAGAGACAAAAAAAGTTCTGAGAAATATACGGTTAATTGAAAGAAGATTATCGTAGAAAGCTACATATTCTATAATTCCCTTTATATGAAATGTCCAGATTAGGCAAATTTAGAAAGACAGAAAGTGGATGTGAGGGCGATCTGGCTGCGACATCTGTCACCCCATTGATCGCCAGAGTTGATTCGGCTGATCTGGCTGGCTAGGCGGGTGTCCCCTTCCTCCCTCACTGATCCATGTGCGTCCCTCCCGAAGCTGGGCGCTCAGTCGAAGAGGACGACCATTCCCGATAGAAGGAAGACCGTCCTTCGGTCAAGGGTATACGAGTAGCTGCGCTCCCCTGCTAGAAAGACAGAAAGTATGTTCATGATTTCTAGGGACTATAGGCCAGTTATAATGGAAAACTACCACTAATAGGTATAGAGTTTCTTTTGGGATGAAATCAGTTTGAAATCAAATAGGGTGATAAATAACACCACGTAGTGATCTATCAATATATTGAAATTACTTTACTCATACACTTTAAAAGGGTAAATAGCACAGTAGGAAAGTTGTAACTTCGAGAAATGATTGAGTCAGGGATGACAGGTTTGCAGAAGTCCTTTGTCTGTGGGTGATCTGCTTCCTTATCCTTTTCTTGAGAATATTGTTAGCTTTCTTTGTTATTTAATTCAAAGAGATAAAAATGACTTCCTATGGTTTCTGAATTTAAATTTTCTTTACATAACAAACCAAACAAAAAAAGACTGTGCTCTCTTAGTCCTAATTACAAATTTCCAGAAGCTAATTGGTCCTCTTCTGAGGCATTCAACTATGACTGTGGCTGTGAGGGTGTGGGGAATTTAGAAAATCTGGTTTCTCAATATATTCATGCAGAAAGAAGAAGAGACGAACTTTCAGTTAAGTGAAGGAGGAAGAACAGACCATCCAATTTATATCTAGACATCACCACTATCCAAATGGGTCTTCTAATACTTTAGCTACACAATATATTAGGTAAGTGTTAGAACAATCACATAGATATAGACAGATATAGACAGACATGAACATATTGTTGGTGATGGTGTCACTGAATTGACTCCAGTTCATAGTAACTCTACATACAACAAACCTAAGTCATGGGGGGTCTTATTCCATCCTCACAAGATATCTTGTAATGAAGCCATTATTGCTGTCAGGGTCTTCTTCTCCTTCACTGACCAAAGACTGGACCCTCCTGATACCATGCCCAAAGGTATGTGAGATGAAGTTTCACTATCCTTGCCTCTAAGGGATGCCAAGGCTGCATACCTTCTAAGATTTGTTTTCTGACAATCCATGGCATGTTCAGTGATCTTTACCAACATAGAGATAGATATTTCTTATTAATACCACACTACTACCAGGGTGCTCCTTGGAGGAAAGGGTGGTGAAACTTCGTCTCACATACTTTGGGCATGTTGTTAGAAGGGGCTGGTCTTGGGAAAAAGTGATTATATTGGGAAAGATAGCAGACCAAAGAAAGAGAGGAAGACATCCTCAACAAGTTGAATTGGCCCCAGTCATTGTAACAGTGGGCTCAGAATTCTTAGAGATCATGAGGACAGGACAGCATAGGGCAAGCTCTGGTGGTTTAGTGGCAAGAAGCTGCATTGCAATCTGAAGATAGGCTGTTCAAATCTACCAGCTACTCCATGGGAGAAGGATGTGTAATCTCTTCCCATGGCATTAACTGCCTCTGAAAACATGCCGGAGGGTCAGCTATGAGTCAGCTCCAACTTGATCATACACAACAACAGCAACAACAACATGAGTCATGGTCAACTTGACGGCACCTAACAACTACTACGATTTAGCTACACTTTTCTACTAGATACATCTTGATTCTCTCAAATACGTATATTATTGTTATCAGTACCCCATTGTTTGCAGCACAGAACTGTTTCCCATGGTTTTTAAAGCTGAGACCTTTTGGAAGCTGATAGCCAGGTTTATCTTTTGAGGTGTTCAAGCCATCAATGTTTAGGCTAGTTGTTGAGTGCTTAACCATTTGTGCCACTAATGGACTCATCTATCTATTATTTATTGTCTATCTATCTATCTACTATCTATATACATCTGTATAATTTTTTAATATATGTCTTCTTAATTGTATTAAAATGTCTTCCAGTGGAGTGTGGTCTTCTTTTATTCTTCTCTTTGTTTTTTGCATCATGAAGCACTGGTTTGAAGCCTTGCACTAGAGTTTAACCTGTGAAGTGGAGTTCCATTCAGGGTGTATCTAAATTTTGTACAAGCTTATACAATCTACATTAAAAAATACATTATTACTACACTGTTGTGGGATTATAAAATGGTGCAACCACTCTGGAAGGCAGTTTGGTTATTCCTCAGAAAGCTGAACAGAGAAATTCCTTATGCCCCAGCTAGTCCACTGCTTGGAATATACTCTGAGAAAATGAGAACTTGGGCAAAAACAGAGACTTGTACACCCATGTTCATAGCACCGTTACTCACTATCACAAGAAAATAGAAACAGCCCAAATGGGATGTATTGAGACATTACTGTACATTTGCAAAATGAAATACTATGTAGCATGTAGAAGCAACTATTTTGAAAATGACTACCTAAGTTGGGAAGAACTGAAGAACATTATGCTAAGTGAACTAACTCAGTCCCATAAAAACAAATACTCTATAAGATCACTATTGTAGAAATAGATAACTAGTGAAATGTATATGCGGATCTAAGAGGAAAGGGGGGAGCAGAGAGGTGAGGATGGGTGGGGGGAAAGTCATAGTGTAGCACAGTTTGATGGGTGGAGGGAGGACTGTTGTTATGTGCCGTCGAGTTGCTTGCAACTCATAGTGACCCTATGTACAACAGCTCTAAACTCTGCTCTTTCCTGTGCCAATCGCACTGTCTCCGATACACTCATCCTGAGTGCCCCAGTCACCAAATCAATCCATTTCCCAGAGGTCTTTCCCCTCCTGCGCCTGCCCTCCACCCTCCCAAGCATGATGTCCCTCTCCAAGGACCGGTCCCTCCTTGCAACATGACCAAAGTATGTCAGACGAAGCCTCAGAATCCTTGCCTCCAAGGAACCGCCAAGTTTAACTCTCTCCAGGATGAATCTCTTTGTTCTCTTAGCAGTCCATGGCACCTTCAGTACTCTTCTCTAACACCAAAGCTCAAAAGCATCAATTCTCCTTCTATCCTCCTTGGTCATTGTCCAGCTCTCTGATGCATAACAAGTGATTGCAAAGACTATGGCCTGTACCAGATGCACCTTTGTCTCCAGAGACACACCGTTGCTCTAGAATACTTTAGAGAGGTCCCTAACAGCAGATTTTCCCATGGCAATACGTCTTTTAATTTGCTGGCTGCTGGTGCCAAAAGTGTTGATTGTGGAGCCAAGCAGACTAAAGCTGTGAACAATCTCAATCTCTTCACCATCCACCTTCATGCTGCCAATTAGTCCAGTGGTGAGAATCTTTGTCTTCTTGACATTGAGACTCAATCCACATTGAAGGCTGCAGTCCTTGACCCTCAGCAGCAAGAGTTTCAGGTCCTCCTCAGTTTCAGCAAGCAGGGTTGTGTCATCTGCATAACACAGATTGTTTATAAATCTTCCACCAATCCTGATCCCACATTTCTCCTCGGTAATGGAAATGGGGAAACTCTGGTGTGAAAAACATTGTATATGAAACTTATAAGTAAACAAGTATAAAATAAAAATTTTATTTTTAAAAAAAAGACTATGAACACAAAATTGGGATTAGAAGTAAATGTTTACCTAGAATAAAAAAAAAAGAAATGACCAAAAATACATATTTGAAAAAGCTGATAATGCAATTAACTCATAAAATAACATGACTTACTAGTCACCTTTTAAGGAATTCAGGTGGTCTAGTAATAAGCTGAGCTGCAATCCATATGGTTCAAATCCACCAGCTGCTTCAGGGGAAGATGAGCAATCTCCTCTCATGTGATTTACTACGTTTGAAAATCTACCAGTGGGTCAGCTATTAGTTGTTTCTGACTCTACAGCAGACAACAATATTAATAAATTTTAAAATTTATTAGCATTTTTAGATATCTTCATTGTATATTTTCCTACAGTTTTATGGACTGTGTTCTCTTTGATGAACAATTTCATAATGCCATTATAAAAAAAGAGAATACAGAAAGAACAGAAAGGCCCTGCCTCTACTGTACATAAAACATGCACATTCACACTGGGAATGAATTTTTTTTATTAGAAACAAATGATTTTATATTGCTTTGTTTACAAAGTTCATATACATTGTGTTTCACACTATCCTTCATTCACATTGTGTTTCATACAATCTGGAATGAAATTTTTCTATAAACTCAGAGTCACACAAAATTTCATACACTGTGGTCTCAGTTACCTAGTGCTGTTATAAGAGAAATACCACAAGTAAGTGGCTTTAACAAACAGAAATCTATTTTCTTACAGTTGAGGAGGCTCTTACTCTCTTCTCTCTCTGCCACCCCCTACCCTCACTCTTTCCTTTGCTCTCTTTCCCATTGCTGTCTAGTTAGAATTATCCCATCAGCTGACCCTCCAGTGGGTTTTAGGGCCTGTAAATTGCTTGTCTTTCTCTTAACCGTCTTTGGGTTGGCAGTACAACTACTTACCCACTTGGCCATCAGAGTAAATGCAGGGCATCTGCTCTAGGGAAAAGCTTTCTCTCTGTGTCAAACCTTGAGGACTGTTTTTATCTCCTTTCATCATTTGTAGTTCCAGTGTTCCTGTGAGATTTCTGTATCTATATGTTAACTTATCTCTGGGTTTAGGAGAGTCTCAGCATAGGGACTCCAGGTTGAAAAGATGTGCGTCCCTCCCAACTCTGTTTTTTTTTTGTTGATACTGAGGTCTTGCTGACTTGTGTCCTTTTTTTTTTTTAAATCTCTTGCAGGTTATACACATGAACTTCACCTGATGGTATGCATAGGAATCAGATCGACTACATCTGTGGAAGGAACCGCTGGAAAAGCTCAATATCAGCT
>NW_006399812.1:12053827-12076679 GCF_000299155.1 Elephantulus edwardii
CCTGGGGTAATCGGGATGGGTGTGTCAGAGGCGGTGCGGTTGGCGCAGGATAGAGCAGGGTTTAGGGCTGTTGTGCATAGGGTCGCTATGAGTCGGAAAGGACTCGACGGCACATAACAACAACAACAACAACAACTTGCAGACCACATCCCAGGGAAAATACCTTTATATCAGATGAGAGATGTAGGCTGAGTAATCCTTTACAACCACTTGGCTAACCGCATCAGAACACAGCAAGGAATATTATGATATCATCACATACTGCCAAATCACTAAGAATCAGGGGATAACAAAGTAGATACATATTTTAGGGAAACAATTCAATCCTTGATTGTTTTTTCTTATTCCTGGACCAAAAGGGAAAATAGGGGTAATAGTAGTCTATTTTGTGGCTTAGTCCTTAGACAGTTGTGCTGCTAGCCTAAAGGTGGCACCCTCTGGTCGTTTGACTCCACCCATGGCTTTGCAGAGGACAATATCCTCTCATGATGTTTACTACCTTGGAAAAGCCACTGGAGGGTCAGCTATGAATTGATTCCAACTAGACAGCAAAGGAGTGACTATGAGTGATATACCTGATAGGAGATGACTTGCACTTTGACTTATGGTTATGTTCTCATGTATCATTGAGTCAGACCGACTCATAGCTGACCAACCAGCAAGTTTTCAGAGGCAGCTAGTTGCACAGGTGGAGACTGCCCGCTTTTTCTTGAGGAGGAACTGGTGGATTCAAATGGCCAGTCTTTGGGTTGCCAGAGCTCCCCTTTTAACTAGGAATGAATTAAAACTGAAAAGGCAACTCGATGGCATATAACAAATGAAAGAATTTCCACATACTAGCTTCTGGCTCCATGAGTGACATTGGACACATACATATTCTGATTGATATAGTAGCCCTCATTCATATGGGCTGAATTGATTTATAGTGTTGCTGGAATAATCTGTTATTCTTTTAAGACATTAGTGTGGTTATAAAAATGATACATATTTATTTCTTTATAATGTGTGTATACATATAAATACATACATAAAAGCAGGTGCTCCTCAAACGCAAGCATGGTGAAACTTTATCTCATATATTTTGGGCATGTTATTCAGGAAGAAACAGTTGTCTGGAAAACAACATCATGCTAGGAAAGTTATGTTGTTGCTGAGTATCACTGAGCCAGAATTGACTCATAGCTGATCTTCCAATGGGTTTCCAGAGGCAGTAAATCATATGGGACGAGAATGCTCATCTTTCTCCTGCAGAACAGCTTGTGAATTAGAACTGTGTACCTTCAATACTGTAGTGCAGCTTCTTACCGTTAAACCACCAGAGCTCTCTAGGAAAGTTATAGGGTCAGTGAAAGAGATGAAGACCTTCAACAAGCTGGATTGACACCACTGGCAGCAGAAATGTGCTTGAACATGGTGAAGATGGTACAGGATAGGCAATATTCAGATGTATTTTTCATAGGCTTCCTAGGAGCTATCATCATTGACTCAACATCTAACAACAACAGATTAACAATATTCATATTACATTATTATTATGTTGTGCTGTTTTTGGTTGCCGTTGAGTTGAGTACAGCTCATAGTAACTCTATGAACAAAAGGCCTGAAGCCTTTCTATAACTGTCACTTATCAAAGTTTATAGAATTTTCAAAGGCATATTGTTTAGGGAGTGGATGCCATATTCTATTATCCCTGGTAGCCTAGTGGCTACTGGAAGCTGTGTTGCAAACCCAAAGGAATATCATTCAAATCCACCGGCTGCTCTCGAGGAGAAGCTTGGGCAATCTCCCGTGTGATACATCACCTCTGAAAACTTACCAGAGGGTCAGCGAGGGGCAGCTTCTGACTCAATGGTACACACCAACGTCAACCATCATTTTGTTAATGAACTAATGAGTGAACTGTTGGATACATGGCATGTGTACGTCAAACAAGATAGTGCATATAAAAGTGATTTTTAAATAGAAAAATTGCAGTACCAAAACTAGGTCTAACAGAAAAGTTAACTTACTTAAGATGCTCTAATATCATTGACTGAATATAATTACTGTTTTTGAAAGACATCTCGCCCACCTCCAAATCACTTATAAAGAGATGTGTCACATTCAAAGGAGACTAAAAACTAACACTTTTTGAAGACTCGAGTTATTCTCTGTCATCAGTAGTTTAGGTCGGATGAAAAGATAAGTTTTAAAACCACCACCTAGGTTTTACATCACGTCAATATTTTCAGATGTGTTCCTGACATGAAGTAATAATATATTTTGACTATTTAACACACAGCAGATGTTAACCATGCATGTTTCCTTTCCAAGGAAACAAGTCTTTCTCCCTGCTCTAACTCCACTACGTGTTACCTTAAGCCCTTTGTTCTGGCCAAAAGTTTTATTTGTGAATTAATAAAATAGATGTATTGAAGTAATAAGTCAACCAAGTATGGGGATTGCTGTATCAGATATTTTGCAAGTGACAAATCATCCTTCACAGAGAGACTTAGGTAAAGCAAAATAAACCTACCAGAGCAAAAAGCAAAACACAACCCAGAGAGAGAGAGAGAGAGAGAGAACATATTTAAACACAATTGGCTGAAAACTTCAGGATTAGATGACTTTAGCCACATCTTGAATTGAGAACATGGGAGAAGGATGATTGATCTCCTCCCATGTGATTTACTGCCTCTGAAAACCCACTAGAAGGACAGCTCTGGATTGGTTCTGACTTGACGGCACACAACAACAAATTTGAAAGCACAAGTAATACCACCAAGAACTGGTTTCTCTCCTTCTCACTTCTGCTCTACAGTGGGGTGCAATGACTGCCAGGAACCCCAAGTGCCATCTTCTAGAATTTGAGCTTCTTAGAAGAAAAAGAAATTGTTTTCCAAAGTCATAGAGAAGTTATCGCTGGGCCTATTAAACTCTGGCAAGATCACAGGCCCATCTCTGAAACAATTGCTATGGAAATGGGATGTTACATTGGTCAGGATGGAGACCTGGGCCCACTTGGTGGGTAGAGGAATCTCTTCTCCAGTTAACAATGTTGACTGATAGTGAGAGAAGAGTGGGTCAAAAGGAGGGGAAATAAGATGCTAAACGAAAGCAGGTGTCTCTCAGTTTGAATCCACCAGGTACTCCATGGCAGAAAGATGGGCAATCTCCTCCCATGCAATTTACAGCCTTCAGAAATTCACTGGAGAGTCAGCTGTGAGTTGATTCCAACGTGTTGAGTTTTTTTAATATGGATGGATGTATTAAAATGCACCAGTTCATGGATATGCAATGTTTCTAATCCTCCAAAGAAAAATAGCAGTCAGATTTACAAAGATACTGATAATAAAAGACAATGATAAGGAAGAGTGAAAAGAAAATAGAAATGGAGGCATTTGACTGCATCATCAGCACTGGCTTGATGGCGACACAGAACAGAAGTGGAAACAGTCTGCCTTCTCTGTGAAACAATTGCTCTGAGGCCAGCATCAGATTACCCGTGAAGCAAGACCAGCATGGGCCTACTTACAAATCTCCAGTCAACCGTCTCAAATATCAGCACCTCAAATATTGCACTTCTACATGTGGCTGGTTCTGGTCTCTCTCCCAAACCCCACAGCATCTTCTATAGAATCAAGCCCCCTTCAAACTGACCACCTCTGACACTACCGAATACCCAGGAAGTAAGGTTAAGCACAGGCTTGCTGTGCTCACTTACTAACCTGTAGTGAAGAGTTTTACATATTTTTACAACATTAGATGTGAATCTGCCCCGTCTGAGGCTGAAAAGCCACAAGACAGGGCCCATACCGAGTATAAGCATGCCAGGAGCACTCAGCCTACATTCCCGACTTAACAGCAGCAGTTAGCTGGTGAGAACAAGGAATCGTGGCAACAGAGTGTGTCTTAATTAATCTTCCTAAGAAGAGATGACACCCCCACACCCCCAAATTCCATGGTGCATGTATATCAAACGTAGTTACTCATCCACAGCTGTTAATTGTGATATTCACAGAGGTGGTATAAACAGATCACTTTGTGAATAACTCTTCACAAAGGTGGTATAAACAGATCACTGCCAATTGAAAGTTTTAATTAGATTTATTAATTCTAGAATGCAGTCGGAATGTGGGGAATATTGATTGTAATGGCCTCTGTTTTAAATATAATTAATTCATGATCTGCATAATTGCTCATTACCTGTACCTTAATTATGGGGCATAAAACATTGTTTATCACTCACATAGTACTAATGGGAAGGCGGCCTCTCTCGGAGAACTTTGGATTTCTGGTGTTTTTGCTGAGAAGCCATGAGACGGTTCATTTTCTTGAGAGGGAGGAAAAGAGGAGTTATGTCTCCAGTGACAACCAGTATGCAGAGACAGCCTGATAAACACAGGGCATTTATGATTCTTTTATGACTACATTCTCTGACAAGATAAAGTAAATACTCTTTTGTGGGACTTTACAACTGCTCAGGCTAGAGCTACTGTCCAAGGAAACTGAAAAATTTGAGTATAAATATACTTTGTTTGAGACTGGCTCTTGGGCAATGAGGATATCCTAGCAGTTTGACAATTTTCATATAATACCATGAAGAATTTCATGGCTTTCCCTCATCTTACTGCTAGTACCAGCACAATACATCTTTTCTAGGGGGGAAAAGAATACAAATCTATGGTACTCTCTGTTTTTTTCCCAGAGATCATAAATCCTAAAGATAGCCCATGTGCCTATTACTGTTAGCCATTTTTTTAAGACCAAGCAACAAAATGTGAAATATATTATATATACAAAAAAAATCATGTTGGTGAAATTTTAGTGCTTTTTGCTTCTGTAAGGCTCTTTTGAATTCTGTTTACCTGGAATGCCAGGAAGATGGGTGTGAGGAGAAGCAGTCTGTGAACATGAGAGTCTGCACGCCAACTTGCACTGTTCCAATCAGAGTGGAGCCAGCACCTCTTAGGGGAGTGTGAAGTTGTGATATGTGATTACTGACTTCATTTGGTCAAAGACGCAAAGTATAATTAATTAAGTGAGAGGCCAGTCATTCTTCCCGTCATGCTCTAGGGCTATTTCTGGATAAGAACTTAGGGCAGAGCTAAGAACTTACAATAGAATCTCACTTTAAAAAATAAAATTATAAAGCAACCCACTCCTGTTGAGTTGATTCAAATCACGATTTTATTTAACTCATGATTTGTCGAGTTGATTCAAATCCTTCATTGGATTTCTGAGGCTTTAAATCCTTTTTCTCTCTTCCACTTTATTTTTGTTCTTTTGGCCGAGTGGAGAGAAAGTTATGCTACCAAGCCAAAGGTGGGTGATTTTAATCTGTGGCCCTCAGGCCTGGTTTTAATAGTTTTTGGTCAAACATTCTTCTAAGTGGTATAGCACTGGTCTGTCCATTTGCTGTACAGAGGTTACTTCTGGTTGCTGTGATGCTAAACACTGTGACACTGATGTATCAAATGTGATAATGGTTACCCATGGTGGACAGTGTTTGGTGGAGCTCCCCGATTAAAATAAGTTTGGAAGCAGGAGTGGCATCCACTTCCAAAATAGCTTGCCTCTGGAAACTCTATGAAATGGAGAAATGATGAAAGTTATACTACTAGGATCTTTATGAGTCTGAGTCGTCTACGACTCAACAACACTTAACAGCAACAACAACATATTGGTTTGCATACATTCTTATACATTAAGCATCATTTATGTACATTGCTTTTCACACATTCCTACAGTCACATTGTGTTTCAAATACATTTTCTTTTATACAGTTAGTCACTGTTGATCTTTGTCTACTATTACCCTGTCTTTTCAGGTCCACACTAGATCTTTTCTAATACTTTCACCACCTCTTCCAGTCAAACTCTGGCTTTAAATCTTTGTGAGAGGGAATTGTCTTCCTTTCTTCACAGATCATCTGGTCAATTTTAAACACTACGCTTCCAGCTAGTAGCACAACACACATGCTGAGCTACCCTGGTGAACCTTTATAATGTATTTTATTTTATTTATGTTCTTTTTTAATGTATGCACGCATGTTGCATAAGTCTGTCACTCTTCCTTACTCTTCAAACCACCTGGCTACCCGTCATTTGAGATTGGTGGTATGTTAAGCTGAACAATGCCCAGCACTGATGAGCCAGGGTAAGTGATTTCTTCAGTTACAAACCTGACTTGGCCCCAAAGTTAACCTTTACTCATTGTAACAAACAAACAATTGAAAAACAAAGGAAAATGAAAAACACGATAGAAGAAAAGGACAGTTCGAGGTGGGTGTTTTTGCTAAAATTAAAGCTGGGTGGGGGGGAATTTACACATCTTTAGCATTTTTATTTCATCCAAGGAAATTTTCTCTATTTTTACTAAGTGTGAATGGTTAATAGGATCTAAATTTGTGACTGAAAAAAGTCACTACCACGAAGACAAAATAAGAGAAAATGTCCGATAAATCCAAATGTTACATTAGAAATGGAGACTTGTACTTTACTTTTATCATAAAGAGGAAAAAAACCCATGCAATTCCTCTCAATAGGAAATACCTTTCTTGCCGATACATGTTGACAGATATTAAAAGGCTAGGTCTGGGTCTGAATATTAAATGGCTTTCAGTCTGGACTCCTGGACTTTACTTGCCTCCCTCTAAAATGGGAATGTGACTATGCAGATTCATTCATGTCAGGAGAAGAAAGTAAGCACAAATTTGCAAACTGTTTCCAAATAACCATCAGCCCCATTATTATGTGACCTCCTGCCCAGGCCATGGACTGGTGAGGGAATACTCACCGGTGTTTATCAAGCTGTGGTTCTCAAGGAGGAGTGAAAGAGCGATTTTACTGCTCATGGGATAGTTAGCAAAGTCTGGAGACTGTTTTGATTGTCACATTGGCAAGAGTGAGCTATTGGCATCTTGTGCTTTGGAGATGCTGCTGCACGTCCTGCAGATATGCCCAGAAGAGCCTCACAACGAAGAACTAAAACCTGTTGCCACTGGCACCGTCAGACACCACAGAACTTCTCCATAGACTTATGGATAGCCAAAAGAACCAGCGTGGAAAGAGCTGTGCTGCCAAGCCAAAAAGAATGTGGTTCAAATCCAGCAGCTGCTCCATGGGAGAAAAATGGGCAGTCTCCTCCTTGGGATTTGTTGTGGTGGTGTTGTTGTTAAGTGCCGTTGAGTAGCTTGTGACTCACAGTAATCCTATGTAATACAGTTCTGAACCGTATCCTGAGCCAGTCTCATTGAGTCTGAAACACCGAATGCCATTGCCCTAATTTATGGGAAGCCAATACTAAATATTTGTAATAAACTGAATGCTCTTTCAGGATGTGGGGAGGCCAGGTTCAAGTTGGAATTCACCCTGAGGCACTGAGGCAATCCAGGGTTTACCCCATTCTTGCTAACCCCTCCCTATTGAATCAGGAGGAAGGTTTTCAATAGAAAGATCTTGGCTTCATTTGCATTGAATTCTCTTTGTGATTTACTTCCTGATAATTTTCAATAAAGACACAGGGAAGCAGGAATGAGGGTCTTCAGTTGAGAACTACTGGCTCCCTGTTTTTCATGCTCTCTGTTCTATCTCATTCCTGTCTGTCTGTCTGTCTTATTATTATTAATAATTATAAAAATACTTTACCCTTGGTCTGCAGCACTAGTTACCCTGTCAATCCATCTCATCCAGGGTCTTCCTCTCCTGCAACACGTTCAAAGTAACCTGCTGGAATTCACCGTCTTCTCTGAGGGAGAAAGAGGAAGCAGGTGGCTTCTGTAAGGGTTACTGTCTCATAAACCCTGTGTTGTTGTGTGCCCCCGACTACAGCTCATAGCAACACCGTGAACAACAGGTGGAAACCTTGCTCTATGCTTTGCCATCCCCGAGCTCTCCACCATGCTAGAAGATCATTGTTACGGTCATTGTCAATCCACCTTGTTGAGGGTTTTTGTTTCTTACACTGTCCCTCCACATAGGACTGGCCCCCTCCTGACAATATGCTCAAAGTATGTGAGATGAAGTTTCACCACCCTTGCCTGTACAGAGTACGTAATTAATTGCTCCTCATCCAAGACAGACTTGTTTTTTCTGTTGTAGTTGTTGTTGTTAGATGCTGTTGAATCAGAAATGATGTAGTTGTATTCTGCCCACAAAATGCCCCTCAAAAGAATTAATCTACACATTTGTAAATACAAATAAGCACTTTATTCCACATGTGGAGACTTTCTCCCTCCTTTGGAAGGTGGTGAGGGGAAAAGCCCCTAGTCCCCCCTCATAATTGCTTTTATGGTTTTATGGGTGCCACTGTCGGGCAGGGAGATTGAGATCGTGGTTGGTGGGTTGGGGGATCAGTCATGTGGGTTGGCTTTTGACGGGCTGGCTACTTTGCCCGGCTTTACTCTTTTTGTGTCACGTAGACACTAGTTAATTCTTTACTTTGCAAGCACAGATAAGACTTTACCCGGGGCATTTGTGTTTGCCTTAAGCTAAGAATTTTTATGGTCTGCTTCTGCTTCTGGTATTAATGGGGGTTCATAAAAAATGGGGTTTATGCTGTCCCCTCAGTCAAC
This sequence comes from Elephantulus edwardii, assembly GCF_000299155.1. Classification (NCBI taxonomy): domain Eukaryota; kingdom Metazoa; phylum Chordata; class Mammalia; order Macroscelidea; family Macroscelididae; genus Elephantulus; species Elephantulus edwardii. The sequence continues at coordinate 12,062,382 of NW_006399812.1, forward strand.
TCTAGAGGGTGTTTTTAGAGGCATGGATTGTATTAGGGAAGTGTGGTGTCAGGGACCTCTCCAAAGTGCTGAGGGGCAATGATGTCAGTCTAGAGACTAAGGTGTGCCTGACTCAGCCCATGGTCTTCACAATTATCTGCTATGCATCAGAGAATTGGACATTGACTAAGGATAACTGAAGAAGAATTGATGCCTTTGAGTTGTGCTGCTGGAGAAGAGTATTGAACATACCATGGACTTCCAGGAGAACAAGTCTGTCTTGGAGAGGGTGAAACCAAGTTTTTCCTTGGAGGCAAGGATTTTGAAGCTCTATGTCACATACTTTGGACACATGGTCAGAAGGGACCAGTCCTTGGAGAAGGACATCATGCTCTAAAAGGTGGAGGGTGAGCGAAAGAGAGGAAGACCCCCATTGAAAGAGGGGAAGACTCCCACCGAGGTGGGTTGACACCCTGACTGCAGCAATGGGCTCAAGAGTGTCAGAGATACCGAGGAGTTGCACTACCAACCCAAACAAAAGTAGTTCAAATCCACCAGCTGCTCCCTATGAGAAAGATGAACAGTCTCTGCGTGTGTGATTTACAGCCCTGAAAACCCACTGGAGGCTTAGTTAAGAGTCTGTTCCAACAAGATGGCACATAACAGCAACAATAACAACGACCTTCGGTTAGCAGATGAGATAACCACAATTGCACACCACAAATGACAGCAGTGCCCTAGAGGAAAAGCCCAGCCCCGTGGGGAGCTTGCCTGCTCCTTCCTTGAGTTCACAGGTGGAAAGGGCTGGAGACCTTTCAGTGCGCACTTTCCTCCCAGCGGCTGCTGCTCGCTCCCTTCTGGTCTGACCTAAAAACCTTGGGCTGGTGCCCGGGCTGCCCCTGCGTTTTACTGAGATCATTTTTCTGCAGTTAGAGAAAGTTCTGCTTCCGCCTAGAATTATGATTGCTTTAGTCTCCAGTTTTCTAGAAAGCTCCTCGTCGTGTCCAAAAGGATAATAACAAAATGGATGAGTTGAAGCGGAGGCTCGCACCATGTGTCACGGCGAGGATAGTTCTGTGCCCACACCCCACCACGCTCAGCAATAGCACTGCCTCTCTCTCCCCCCTCCCTTTCCATTTCATCCCCTGCTACATCTAAATTTAGCCTCCTCCCTAGTGGCCCAGGGGAAGAGTAAAACCTTTTTTCTATTCCTGGAGACCAGAAGGAGCACACCTTCAGTAGTAAGTGGGGTGCTGGGAAGAGGGGGGAACAGGGCTGTGCACTCCCCAGGGATCCTGCTGGTGCCCTAGAGCATGGGGAGGTGGAGGAAATATATACTGTCCTTCGTTTCAAGTCTCTGGAGACTTAAGGAGAGCAGATGAGCTCAGTCCAGGGACCCAACAAGGACACTTGGGACTTCCACTCTTGCCTCTTTGCCCCAGTGCCTCTGGGGTTTCATTCCGGTTCTGGAATGTTCCATTTTGCACTGCTACCGATGTTCCTGGAAGAGCAGAGAGGCAAGCCTTCACAGTCTCAGGCTGACTTCCCTGGAACAGGCTCCTGTGGTGAGTTGCAGCCAGAGGTTTATTGGGGAGAGCTCTCTGGAGAGTCCTGTAAAGAAAGGAGGGAAGGAGAAGGGGAGGAGGCAGGAGTGGGCAGGGGAAGAGCTGACTGCAATGTCAGCATAACTGGGGCCCCGCAGGCAGCCCTGAAGCTGGAAAATCTTCAGAAGCTTCTTAAAATTGAGGCAAGTGATCTGTGTGTTGTCACTCCTTTTTGATTGAAGGGCTGGGCTTCTTTTCTCAAACCTTGTATTAAGTATGTATGCAAACTCCGGTGGCCTAGTAAGTAAGAAACCACACTGCAATCCCAAAGGCATCCACTAGCTGTTCCTTGGGAGATGGACGGACAATTTCTTCCAGTGCGATATACTGACTCTGATACCCAAGGGAGGATCAGCTATAAGTCAGTTCAGACTCGATGGTCCACAATAGCAACATAATATAATTATATGCATATTGTAATCATTCACTATCCTTCTAATCTTATGTTCTTATGTGCCATCCAGCCAATTACAACTCCTAGTGACACTACAAACACAGATCTGATCTGAAGCTTGCCTTCTCCTGTGCCATCCTCACTATCTTTGATAAGAGCATGAGAGCTATCCTTGCTAATTTCAGGTGGATGTCAGCTGAAAGTAGAGAATACGAGAAAGATGTTTATTTGTGTTTTATTTATTACACAAGGGCAATGGACTGTGTGAACCATAAGAAATTATGGCTAACATGAAGAAGACTGGGAATCCCAGAACACTTACTGGTGTTCTTTCCCTAGGCCAAGAGTCTTGTTGAGGGACTTCTCTTTTTTCAGACCCTGATCTTTCCCAGGATGACATCTTTTTCCAAAGCATAGTCCCTCCTGACAAAATATCCAAAGTACATACAGTGAAGTTTTACCATCCTTGCCTGTAAGGAGCAACCTTAAGTACGTCGTCCAAGATAAAATTGTGTATTCTCTTGACAGGCTATAGACATCCAGTACTCATCTCCAATACCCCAATTCAAAGGTGTCAATTCTTCCTCTGTAACCTTTATTCTTTGTCCAATTTTCAGATGCATAGAAAACAATTAAAAAAGGAGCATGTCTTGAATCGCACCTTAGTCTTTAAACTAAACCATTGCTCCTTAGCACTTTGGAGAGATCCTTGACCACAGATTTTCTCAGTGCAACATATTTTTTTATTCTTCATTCTTGACTACAGGTACTATGGATGTTGATTGTGGATCTAAGTAAAATGACAACTTCAATCTATTTTCAATCTATCATGATGTTGCCTATTGGTCCAATAATGAGAATTTTTGTTTTCTTGATGTTGAGATGTAATCCATGTTGAGGGATGTAATCTTTGATCTTCTAAAGCAATTGCTTCAAGTCCTCTTCACTTTCTGTAAGCAAGGTTATGTCCTTTGCATAATGTAGGTTGCCGATGAATCTTCCTCCAAGCCTAGTGTGACATTCTTCTCCATATAGTTTATCAAATGATTTTTCATTGTACAGATTGAATAGATACAGAGAAAGACTACAACCCTGAAGCCCTTTTTTTTAATTTAATTTAATTTTTTTTTTACCAAGTAAATAGTGTTTCTTTGTTCTGTTTGGACAATTGCTCTATGGCCTATGAAAAAAGTTTCTCATGAGCACAATTAAGTGTTTTGGGTTTCACAATCTTCTCTATGTTGTTGATAATTTGTATTATACATAACTCTATGAAGTGGATATCACATGCAAGTAAAATCTTGCTGAATATTTTTTTTTTAAATGGCTAGAGAATTGACAGAGAAAAGCAAGAAATTCAAGCTGGATTTAGAAGAGGTTATAGCTCAAGGGACATAATTTCTGAGGTCAAGTGTGCTGTGACTGAAAGTTGAAAATGCCAGAAAAATGTTTCTTTTGTTTTGTTGAGTACACAGAGACATCTATAATAGTGCATAGCAAGTTATGGCTAATATTGAAGAGAATGGACATCCCAGAATATTTCACTGTGCTCATGAGAAATTTATACATAGACACAATCAACACTGATGACAATCTGCTGTTAAGGGCCTCTCCAAACTGATAAAGAGCAAGGACATCCATTTAAAGACTAAGATGCATTTGAACCAAACCATTATCTTTTCAGTTACTTGTTATGCATGCGAAATTTGAACAATGAGTAAGAATGATAAAAGAAGAAGAGCCAATACCTTTGAGTCATGGCATTGAAGAAAAGTACTTACTATCCGATGGATTGGCAGAAGAACAAACAAGTCTGTCCTTGGAAAAAGACAATATACTGGTAAAAGGTTGTGGATCAACAAGATAAATTGTCACAGTGACTGTAAAATAGGGTCAAATGGATCAGAGATGGTTCAGATCTGCTGTTCATAGGGTAGCTAGTTCTAGTGCTAATAACCTCTAAGAGTGGTGTGAAATGGATGCTATTGTTAACCTCTTGGACTCTTAACTTCTCTTCCTGTAAAATGCGCCCAAGCTATTAATCCAGGTCACTCAAACAGTGAAGTCAGATCTGAACTTTGCAGTCTGTTGTCATAGCTTCCCAGCTCAACCACTGGGCCACATCTCCCCACCGAGTACAGGGGTCCTGTAGGGAAAAGGTGAGACATGGCACCAGGGGCCTTGGAAGTGGTCCTGGGGTTGAGGTGGAAAACTGCATCCAGAGGTAAGGATAGCTGAGTTTCACAAGTAAACCAGAAAGCAGCATCACTTTTTCACAAACAAGAACGTCAATTTAGAGGTGTTCCTTAACCACCTAAGTAAACTAATGATGATGGCAACTCTTTGCAAAAGTTTATGTTCCCCCATAGTGAGCCCTCATACTCCTAAGATTCTTAGAGATTTTGTAATAAAACATGGAAGGGCAAGATTCTGTTGTTGTTGTTGTTGTTGATTGCCGTCGAGTAGAGCACGACTCATAGTGACTCTATGACAAGAGACCTAATGTCTTTCCATAACTATCGTCGTTTCTCCAAGTTCCTAGAGTTTCCAGAGGCATGAGGTTTATGAAGTTGATGCCACTGCTGCTTCTGAACCTGTTTTACAACTAGGAGCACCAAACACTGTCCACATTGGGAAACCATTTTGGTATTTGATCCCCCAATGGCACAAAGTTCAGCATCACAGCAAGCTCAAGTTACTCCATACAGCACATTGACGAAGAGTGATGTGCAAAGTGGAAGAGTGGTCCTCTAGATATAAGTTCCTCTAGATATGGTTAAGTATCATCAAGTCAGATACACTCATAGGGACCTTTGCACAAAGCACATGAACTCTGTTGGATAACCAACATCATTTTTTACATTTATAAAGTTTCCAGAGGCATTTAATTTAGGAAGTGGATGCCACTCCTGCTTCCCAACCTGAATCAATCTGGCAGCTCCTCCTAACGTTGTACATGATGAGTATCTATTGTGGTATTTGATGAGACTTTGGCACAGTGTTCAGTATCACAGCAACTACAAGTTATTTAATACAGGAAATAGACAAAAGATTGCTGAATATTCATTCTAAAATTAATAAACAACCCAACCTCTCACTATAGGATTTTAAAGACACACTCTTAAGCAGGCCTCCACCCTTGGTCTAAAGTTCAAACTGACACCTGCTTTTGGGGGAAATAAACCAGTAACCCACATCAAACAGGACCCCAAAAACTTCCATTACGTGGTGATGGCCATCAGACGCCAGAAGCCAACTAATAGAGTGGAGTCTCTAGGCTGGCCCCTAAACAAATATTCCCTAATGCTTTCACACTACAGAATTCCAGCCTTGGAAGAGATTTTGTAAAAATATTTGTTTCTTTCTTACCCCTTAACATTGTGAAGCTGAGGTGCAGAGAAAGGAAGTAACTTAGCCGATACCACTCAGACAATTAGAAACAGAGCTAAGATTAGGCCGCCTCATTTCTGAGATCTGGTAATGGACACAAAGGAAAGCTCTTGGAAGGTGGGGAAAGAGGAGAGAATTGTTTGATTATCAGTGAAATCGATCAACAGAGTCACCATTTAATTAAAAAATATATCAAAACCTTTCTTGATAATGATCGACCTGTTACTCTGGAGCAATTAAAGTGGTGATTTTATTTGCTGAGTTACTGCCAATTCTTATGATTTTTTTTTTTCTGTAATACCCTTGTGATAACTCAATTGGAAATATGTGGTAAGGCGTAGTCATGATAATGCCTTTTCTTAAGATAACTTGTGCTGCAGCCAACCAGGGAGTTACTCTTATGTGCCCAATGCACGACCAGGGTCTCCTCTGTGTCGTTCTTCTGCAATGGCCGTAGAGGGGCCCATCAGGCGTCTCAGAAGGGCCCATCTCTGAAGTGGCGAAGTGCACACCCATCGCTCACCAGCTCTGAGGCTGCTGCACATTAGAGATAATTAGCAATGGACTTTTCCTAAAATTTAAATAATATGTTTTTAAATTGAATCTAAAATTTCAAAACAAAACAGCCCCTCACTCTCTGTTCTCAGTCACAAAGCCAACTTAAAGAGTGACAGCTTGCAGTTCTCCAAGCAGAAAACTCAGATGTTGCTTCAGCTGTTCAAAGATTAATATCTGGCATGCAACTGACTAAAGTCACGTGAGTGTTGGGTTTTGGGGGGCAAATGATGAGGCTTCATTTACAATTATGATTGGGTCACATTTATCAGGTTATATGTACCAGAATACCAATGACACCAAACACACTGTGTTGGGAAACCTATAAGAAATATTTCCATATTCCGTTACGTTTAGAGTGAGTTAAATATCATATGTATCACATTGGGTAAATCTGTCAAGGACCTCTTTATAGTACAGAAGAGCAAAGATGCCATTTTAAAGACTAAGGTGTGCTTGATATACCTAATGGTATTTTCAGTTGTTACACGTATGCGTGGAAGCATAATTAGCAGTAGTGATAAGGGAAATTGAAGAATAATTGATGGCTTTGAATTATAATGTTGACAAAGAATACGGAATTTACCATAAATTGCCAAAAGAACAAATACTTCTGTTTGGAAGAATTTCAGTCAGCGTATTCCTCACAGGCAAAGATGACAAGATTTCAGCTCATGTACTTTGGGCACCTTACCAGGCAGGTCCAGTTCCTGGAGAAGCAAATGCCATGCTCCGAAAGACAGAGGATTGGTGGAGAAGAAATCGCTTAAGGAAATGGCTCAATGCAGCAACTCTAACAATGGGCTTCAGCCCAACAGGGCTTGGGAGAGTGACATTAGACTGGACAGGGTTTCCTTTTTCTGTCAGACTCAACTCGATGGCATTTAACAACCAGACCATACCATGAGTCAGAATCAACTCAGTAACCTCTGGCCAACAACGTATCCTATCACCCTCTTGATTTAGCACAGAAAAAGCTCTTCTATTTCATGAATTTTAAGAAAGGCAGTCTACATTGTGCCTCAACCTATTCTACCACAGACCTCTGTCTTCATGTGATCCTGAATTTACCATCGATACCATACTGTAAAAATGTGAAGACCCTATTTTGAAAAGCATCCACATGGGCAGAGCGAGCTAGAAACTGAGCATTAACTCAGGGAGATGCATACAATAGAGTGAAGAGTCTATTGGGGGTCAGAAGCCCTACGTTCTGGTCTATGCTTTTCTATCAAGGTTAGTGACTTTAGGGAAATCCTATCCTCTTACATAGTAGTTTATTTGCCTATGCAATAAAGGACTGGAGACAATTCTAGGACTTCTAGGTTGATATACAAGGATTATTATTATTTTTTTTAAATTCTGTATGGTTCATCTGCTTTCTCATGATTTCTTTCCAGATCAGGGTTCTCTGTAATCTTAACGAGGCAACATCTACGTGGTCACAATCCCTGAGGCCAATCGAACACTACCCTTGTTTTCCTGGTCTATCACGGGATGAGAGCAGAGCCAGTTAGTGTCCATCAGGATTCTACTCTCCACGTTAGACTTTTGGAATGAGTGTTGTGGGAGGGATAAAAAGATTTGGCTCATCTGTTCTTAGATGCATGTAGTTTAGATAGAAAAAGAAGCAAGCCTCACACATGGACAGTGCTGGCCACACACAGCAGTTGATGGCAATTTATAGTTTACAATGTGTAGGGAGAGCCTGGAGGGAGTTCCTTTAAATGCTCGGTGATCACGGAGACTCCATAGGGCATGGAAAACCCAAGCAAGGTCTTGGAATAAAACCAATTGCCTTTGAGTTGATTACAACTCATGGCAGTCACATCCCATGTGTGTTAGAGAACTGCGCATCATGGAGTTGGTTTTGATTTTTTTGTTTATTTTGCTTTTACTGCTCATCTTTCTCTCTGGGGGTTTCTGATGGATTTGAAACGCCAGCCTCTCATTAAGTAGCCCAGCACATGCTGAACTATGCCAAGCAGACAACAACCCTTAGTTTTTCATCTCCAAAGAATTTGTTACGGTTAACATTTTAGAAATAGGCTTTTCTTTCAATGCACAACTAAGGGTGTACTTGAATCTTTGACTGGTCAGTTAGCGACCAGCTACATTAACCATTTGTATGGCCCAAGAAAGCTGCTAGAATTCAGAGAGGTGAATAGAAATGAGGATAGTCGGTGGATGTTGTTTATGTTGTTGTTAAGTGCCATCAAGTAGAGTACACTTCATAGCCACTCCATGAACAGATCTGAATCCTGTCCTATCCTGTACCATCGTCGCCATCTCTGATACACTTGAGACTATTGGTCACTGTCCTAATCCATCTCATTAGGAGTCTGTCTGTCTCTCTCTCTTTTGCTGACCCTCCACCCTTTCCAAGAAATAGCCTCTCCTAGCAACATGTCCAAAGTATGAGAGACTAATTTTTGCTATTCTTGCCTCCAAGGAGCACTCTGGCTGCACCTTCTCCAGGATGTATCTATTTGTTCTTTTAGGAGTCCATGGGATGCTCAGTACTCTTCTCTAACACCACAGCTCAAAGGCATCGATTCTTCTTCTGTCATCCTTATTCATTGTCCAGTTCTCAAGTGCATAGCAAGTAATGGAAAAGATTATGAGTCAGGCACACCTTCTTCTTCAAACTGACATCAATGCTCATCAGCATTTTGGAGAAGTTCCTGACAGTGGACTTGCCCAAAGCAATATATCCTCTTACCTCTTAATTGACTGGCGGTACCAAGGGTGTTGATTGCGGATCTAAGAAAGACTAAATCAATGAGAGTTCCAATCCTTTCTCCATCTGTCATGATGTTTGCCACTGGCCTATTGGTAAGGACGTCTTTTTCTTGATGTTGAGATTCAATCCATGTTGAAGGCTGTAGTCTTTGATCTGCAGCAAGAGCTTCAGGTCCTCCTAGCTTTTAGAAAGCAGGGTTGTGTCCTCTGCATGAAGGTGGGACAAAATTATATGAGCCATATTTACAGTCTGTTTCCTTCTCTAACTCAGTGCTTTTGTTACCTTATAAATCCTGGATGGCCAAGCTCACACTGCTTTCAGTTGCTGTCCTAGAGACCTGTTCCCCAGGTCCTGTCTACAGTGCATCTGTGAAATGACCCTCAGCATCAGGAAGGACTTTCTTAGACCCACTCCCTTGGATTCGTCTTCCTTCTTCAAAGTGAACACAGTTACGTTCTCAACTTTCCATCTGAAGAACACCAGAATCCCCTTCCAGCAACTGTGCACTTGATTCTCTCAGGACCATCTCTCTCCCTTGCTCTCTCACCTGCCTGGGAAGGATTTGCATTGCCTGGCCCTATCTCTTGGGACAAGTCTCCAAATTGGTGGTTCTCTTGTCATGCTGGACAGATAGATGGTGTATGTACCGCTTATGATGCTTTTGATTCCAAGGAACAGGAGCTTTAACTCACATCTGTAAGAATAAAAGGGATGTATTGAATCACAGACCTGGAAAATTCAAAAGCAGGAAGGATTTCAGGGCTGGTTTGATTCAATAGCTTAATGCTTTCCTTTATGTCTCTGTATTCTGCTTCTTGTGGCCTCAGCCCGTGGCTCTCTCCTCCCTTGGAGTTAAAGAAAGGAAAATGGTCACCAACAAATGTGTTTTCTTTTCCAAACCCAAGAAAGAATAAGAGAGAACGGTCTTTGTCCAGGAAGTTCCTCTAAGAAAACTTTTCTTTTATTCAAAATGGGACCTGAGGCCATGCCTGAACTAATCATTCTGTGTAGAAGGCTGAGCTTTGATAATTTCTTATCAGCCAGCCCTCTGTCCCAGAAGATGAGGGATTGATAACTCCCTAGAAAATGTCTATTACAGAATGAGGGACAGGGAAGAGGTTGGGAGGCAATCACGAACTAGGTGTCCATTGCTAGGTTTTGACCCCAGGTAGGCAATCTATCATCATTTCTGAAGTACCACCTGCATACATAAAACCATTATTGGTCCATTACATATATAGACTTAGATCAGTCAAGGTCCATTATAATTGAAAGCACCAAAGATTGTGGGTGTCTTAACTAACAAGAGAATATATTTCCTTATATCCAGGAGTAGAAGTTCTAGATATGGCCCTATGAGCAGCTCAATAGTCATCCAGGACCCAGGGAATCACTCTTCTCTCCTCTCCCAGCACCCACTTCACCTGAAGGCTGCATAACTTCTAGTCTTTGAAGTGATTTCTTGAGCTCCAGACAATATACCAGACATGAAAATCCATAAGACCAAGAAGAAACAAACTCCTTCTGTGCCTTTCTTTTGGAATAAAAGATCTTTCTCTCAAAACATCACTGTCACTGTGTGGATTAAATTATGCTCTCTCTGCCCTCACTGAAACAAAATTTTTTTTAAAAAAGTTTTTAATATCTAACCCTTTGGCCTATAAATAAGACTATTTTGGAAATCTTTTGTTTCTTTTGTTGAGACCTTTGATCAATATTCACCCTGAACAAGTCCCTCACTTAATTACCCTAGAATGATCACCTTGCTCTTACTTTATCTTTGGGGAAAAGACTAATATACATTCTCCTGCCTGCAAAAGAAATCTAAAATTGTATGTGTCAGAGCCTATTTTTAGTACTTTACGAGTCAAATCTCTCCTTGCCTTCCTTAGTCCCTCAGGACTTTTAGATTTACTATTTAAATATTTATAAACTGCTACAATTATTTATTAAAGGTTTATGTTGTTATTATATTTAGTGTGGAATATGCATTTCTTCCTCCAAAAATAACAGGACTTTCCATTAAATGACATGCATTAATGACACAGTAAATTTTCTCTTAAAGCAATCGAGAAAGTTTACTCTCCTCTGACGACTTTAAGTACCCTTATTTAAAGGTAGGGGTTCTACCTCATTGGGAAAAAACATTGCTCCTGACTCCTCAGATGTTGTTCTTTGTAGATTTAGGAAATTTTCAGAGCTTGCACAGAGCAATTTTACCATTAGAAATCACTATCTGTCAAAGGCAAGAGTTGTCTGTAGCCTTTGCTTTTTCCAGGTACACTCTAAGTTTCTCTGCCTCTCTCTTTGTCTCTCTCTGTCTCTCTTTCTCTCTTTCTCTCTCTCTCTCTCTCTCTCTCTCTCTCTCTCTCTCTCTCTCTCTCTCTCTCTTTCTCTGTGTGTGTGTGCATGCGTGAGCAAAGGAGAGTTGGGGATTTTTGTGTGTGTATTGGTTTGCATACAAAATTTGTATACATTATGTTTCACACTTTCATTCATTCCCAATGTACTGCATACAATCATTCCCAGACATTGTATTTTATAACTTAATCACCATTGATCTATGCCCACCATGACTCTGTCTTTTCAGATCCAACGGTGAGTTTTTATTTCATTTTAGATTCAGTTATTCATTCTTCAAAGTAAGACACCATACTAGGTGTCTGCAGACAAAGAAATTGCTAAGACATGCTCTGTGAAACTCAGGGGTGCAGTGGAGATATGTGGAAGTAGTAAGATAGCAAGGTCATTGCTATGTAATGTCGTGCTGGAATCAATTCACAGCAGACCCATCAGTGGGTTTTCAGAGGCAGTAAACAACAGGGGAAGAGATTGCACAACTTTCTCCCATGGAGCAGTTAGTGGATTTGAACTGTGTGCTTTTGAGTTGGCAGTGCAACTCCTTATCATTAAAAAACAAACCCGAGCTCCCTTAAGTATCAACAGTTAAGTCCATAAATAATTAGTAAGATGTGTAGCGATGTATATACCATGCTGTTGAGAAGAAGGAAGAAGTTCTCATTTTATAGAGTGGTGACTCCTCAGTAAGGAGCTACATTGCCAACCTGAAGGAAGGCAGTTCAAATCCACCAGATGCTCTGTGGGAGAAAGATGGGCAATTTCCTACCATTCAGATTTAGTGTCTCTGAAAACCCATTGGAAGGTCAGCTTTTGGGACAGTTTTAACTTAATGATCCTCAACATCAACAATATCTACAGATGATACCTCTGGTTTAATTTGAGAAAACTTAGTTAACAGGCTTAGTCTTAGAACTAGATTTCACCACCAACCCACCCCCCCACCCCCATCATTAGGTTGCTGCCCAGGTCAAAGTCAAGCTCAGTAGTTCTCAACCGCGAGCGTTACTGATCACTGTATAACTGTGGTCAATCCTCTCGAGGCACGTATGGCTCACAATTGAGAGTTCTGCTACTTGCCTCTCAAGGGTAGAGGGCAAAAAATTGCACATCCCACAGTGCACAGGCCCTGCAACGAAGAACCATCCAGCCCAACTTGTCACAAGAGTCAACACTGAGAAAGTAAGGTCCAGCTGAATGTGGTCCTGAGTCCGTGGTTCTGAATGAGTTTCTGAGAAAGAGAGCCCACCTCTGGCTCAGAGAAGCATTCCCAGCCATCGACCTTCTTCCCTTTGACCTGGTCATTTCAGACATAAGGACCTGCCCTCCAGGAAATGGTCAGAGCTACCGAGTCAAAATTATACACAGAGATGCTCAAACCTCCATAAATAACAACACAATTTTTAAAAAACAACCTCAATAACAGACAATAAATGAATTTTTTTAAAAAAATTATTTTACACTGGTTTACATAAAAGATTCATAAAGTTCATATACATTGTTTTTCACACCAGAACTTTCCCCTTTGCTTTACCAATCCCTCCCTCCACCCATCAAATTGTGTGACCCTATATTTAAGTCTCCCTTCCCCCACTTTGATCCTCATACACGCTCTACAATAATGGTTCTATACAGTATTTGTCTTTATGAGACCGAGTTAGTTCACTTAAGCATAATGCTCTCCAGTCCCTCCCATGTTAGGTAGTAATTTACAAAATCATTGCTTCTGCATGTTGCATAGTATTCCATTGTGTGAATGTACCATAATTTTTCAACCAATTTCATTGTGGCTGGGTATTTGGGCTGTTTACATATTCTTGCTATGGTGAATAAAGCTGCTATGAATATTGATGTACAAAGCCCTGTTTGTGTCAAATACAGCCAGAAATACACATTCTAAAGAGGATAAAATTGATGAATGGGACCATTTAAAAATTAAATTTCTGTGTTCATCATAAACTTTTTCCAACTAGGTGAAAAGAAAACCTACAGACTGGGAACAAACTCTTGGCAATACTGTCTCAGACAAGAGTCTCATAATGAAAGTATACAGAACAGAATCCTACAGGGCTTCCAGAAGGAAAAGACTGATAATTCAGTTACAAAATGGGCAAAAGACATGGAAGTATTTCACAGAGGAGGACATTCGAATGGCCAACAGACTCATGAAGAAATGCTCTGAATCATTGGCAATAAGAGAGATGCAAATCAAAACCACAATAAGATACCATCTTACCCCAGTAGCTGTGGTAAAGTTTATCAGGGTAGCAAGTAATAAATGTTGGAGAGGATGTGGCAAGATAGGAACTCTTATATGTTGTTGGTAGGATTGTAAAATGGTACAACCACTCTGGAAGGCAGTTTAGCATTTCCTCAGAAAGCTGGACATAGACATTTCATATGACCCAGCTATTCCTCTACTTGAAATAAACCCTGACAGAGTGAGAACTGAGACACTAAATAAATTTTGATATAGGATAGATTTTAAAGATGCCTGCAAGTAATTTTAATGACATATACAATGTTAGTGGTTTTAAATTCAGTGAGGAAAAAATAATTCTCTCACACACACACACACACACCAGAGAAACAGAAGATTGGGAGAAATAGATTCATGGATTTTTAGGCAGTGCTATTAGAAGTAGTTTCTTTTATTTAATTTAATTTTAATGGGATCTGTTTCATGTACTTTCCAAATTTGCACAAATGAAACATTAACAGAAAAAAGTTTTCATGAGGCTATATTCATTGCAAAAAACATGTTTCTGATGCCTTGTTTTACAAAGAAGGCACATGAAATTAGGAGTTGAGAGAACAGTATAATAGGGATAATCCTGCTTCCTCCAGGTACCTGGAGACCCTGATGACCTCTGTCTTCTTGATTTTCAGAGGTGTTCTGAGAAGACAGTGAAACACCACATGGGGAAACAGAAAACTTGAGAAAGTAACATTCTGAGAACATCCTGGCAGGAAGAATGCCATAAGCGTGGCTCTAGCTAACCTGTCTATCCTCTCGTTTCCGAAGGACATCTAAGGGCAGCACCATCATCACACTCTACAGACGGATGTCCCACCTTTGCAGGAGCAGAACAATCTTCTTAGTCACTGAGGATTTCAAGCTAAGAGTAGATCCTGTGGCCTGTTTTTGTTTGTGGTTGGAATTTTTTTTTATCTTTAAGCTTTTTTAAAAAATAATTTTAATGAGCATTTACAGAGATTTTGGATTTCCATTCATTCATTGCTGCACTTCTCTCCCCGCCCAGCCCTCCCCACCC
>NW_006399812.1:12076779-12078288 GCF_000299155.1 Elephantulus edwardii
TTTAATGAGCATTTACAGAGATTTTGGATTTCCATTCATTCATTGCTGCACTTCTCTCCCCGCCCAGCCCTCCCCACCCCCCAGTTCACTCCTCTCTTTCAAAAGTAAAAGAAACACTCCCTCCCTGGTACACAATCCCCCCACACCCCTCCCACCACCCCAAGTACATTCCACTATGCAACCTTAATTGTGGACTCTTGTGATAACCATAATACCCTATTATACATTGCTTTTAAATTATTCACTCCCTCATTTTTTTCAGTGCAGTATACACAATTTATCCAGTTTTTCTCAGTCTTACCCCAACCCTGATATCAGTCCCATTTTACAACAGTGGCACCATGCAATATTTCTCCTTTTGCGACTGAGATATTTCACTCAGCATAATGTTTTCCAGGGTCACCCATTTGGATAATATTGCATGAGTTCCTTGTTTCTCAATGCAGCATAGGATTCCATTGTGTGAATATGCCACAGCTTCTCTATCCATTCGTTTGTTGAACGTATTCCTAGGCCATTAGCTGGAGCATCAGAGTGAAGACATGAATAAAATTAGTCTGGGAAGAGAGAGAATTTCCGATGAGAGGTCTTCTTACTCTCCCGTCGACCCTCAACTCAAGGGTTTCCAAAACAGTGTTTGTAGTCTAAATCTTTCTCAGCAAGGAGCCCTGGTGTCTGTTGCTCAGGATCTCCTTTGCTGGCCACCCTGGGTGGGTACATCATTTGTGCATCAGAGGCTGAAGAATCTTGACCTGTAAGCACTACTGTTGTGCATTGATGAGTGGGAACCGACTCATAGCTGACCCTCCCGCTGGTTTTCAGAGGCAGCATGGGAGGAGATTGCCCATCTTCCTTCTTCAGAGCTGCTGGTGGATTCAAACCATGCACCTTAGAGTTGCCAGGACAATTCTTTAACATTAAGCCACCAGAATAAAACTCGCCAACAACCAATGTTATGTAAATGACACACCTTGCTCACTGAAAGTGAGGAGGATAGGAAACACTTGCTGCAGAAGGTCAAGGACTGCAGCCTTCAGTTTTGATTTATATCTCATCATCAAGAAGACAAAGATCCTTACCACAGGCCCAACAGTCAACATTATGATAGATGGAGAAAAACCGAAGCTGTCAGTGATTTCATTTTGCTTGGGTCAACAATCAAAATCCTTGGTATCAGCAGTCAGGAAATCAAGAGACGTATTGCATTGGGCAAGCCTGCTACCAGGGACTTCTGCTAAATGCTGAAGAGCAATGATGTCAGGTGGAAGAATAAGGTGCATCTGATTCAGGTTATGGTCTTCTCAATCACTTTCTACACATCAGAGAGCTAGATAGTGAATAAAAATAACAGAAGTAGAATTGATACCCTGGAGTGATGATGTCAGAGAAGAGCACTGAATAACCCAGGAATTGCCAAAAGACAAAAAGATATGCTTTAGAAAAGGTCCTGCCAGAGGTGCTCCTTGGGGGAAAAGATAACTAAGTTTCCTTTTTCTTTTCTTTTTCTTT
>NW_006399812.1:12078485-12089631 GCF_000299155.1 Elephantulus edwardii
TCAGCAGGTTAATGTTAACAAGATCAGTGCATTTCAAATTTCTTTAACATTAAACCTTTTAAGAAAACAATTCCCTCCTGGTAAAGAACTCTTACGTTCTAAAACACTACCACCTTTGGCCTTGTATTTATTGTAAGCCACATTCCTTGTTAAGGAATTTTGGGAAGTAGTTCTTCTGAGGGATTTTTGGGGGACATTCAAACCTCCCAACTCAAGGTTAGCAGCAGAGTGGGTAACATGTTTTCACCACTCAGGCATTAAATAGTCGTCCTGAGCTGAGGTTTCCCCGAATACTTATTAGAAAGACTAATTCAGACCTAAAGGCCAGGAAAACATTTGAAGGTAAAGCGCCCAGACTAGAGTTTCTCTTAGCAAAATAGCTAATAGAGGAAAAGCAGCAGCATAAAAATCAGGCTTGATTCAAATGCACAGTGTTCATACTTTGGACATGAGTTAGGCGAGGCTATTCCTTGAACAGGGACATCGTGCTTTGAAAGATGGAAGGTTAGCAAAAGAGAGGAAGACTTCCGACAGAACAGACTGACCCAATGACTTCAGCAATGGGCTGTAGTGTGTCAGAGACGATGAGAAAGGGAAAAGATAGGGGCAAGTGCAGGATGACTGTTCATAAGGTCACTACAAGTCCTACTCAACTCGACAGCACCTAACAACAACATTACCCTGCTGGCTTCTGTGCCTGCAGACAAGTGTCTGTCTACCTCTTCTTTCCTAAGAGTTCGCCTACAGGGAGACCGCTAGATGCTCATGCAAATCCAGGAATTTCTGGAGTGTGCACGTGAAAAGACCCAGTGGGTTCTGAAAGAGACAGAGCAGCTGCAGCTGAGCCTTAGAAGCTTCGACAGTCAGTAGCACAGCCAGTCCATTTTTCCCACTCAGAGAGTCGGGGCGCCCACTAAATAATTGAAGTATTAGTAACAGTTTCTTTCCCCTTCTGCCAGCACTCCCAAAGGTCTGCCGTTTTCTTTGCAGGAACAGTTGGCATTAAATACGCTGGGTGTCAGTGCAGCAGTGAGGTGGTTAATTTTGACTGAATATTATGCTATATAACCACTTGGCATTTAACTTGAAAAATGGCTTTCTGCTTCACCTGTCAGCATACCCAGTTCTCATCAAATAAGTGAGTGAGAAAAATTTTTAAATTTCAATTTCCTGATGCTATTAGACACTACTTCTTCCATACTTAAACAGTTTAGCAGTGCATGTACAGGTTTTGGTATTCAGACCATGCCTCTGACTACATGCTATTACAATAGCTTTTTTGTTTAAAGGGTAAAGAGATGCATGGATCTTTATCTGGAGGTTAGGAAAATGTATTGCAGGAACATGGCCAATCAGGTTCTGAGTAACTTTGAAACATGGTACCCTCACCCCAGAGCAGTACAGGGAATCTCAGCGCCTTCCGTGGAGGATCTGAGAGTGTCAAGACAAAGTCTTAGAAATGGAGTGTATGCACAGAGTGACCCAGCATGGGACTTGAGGGGGAAATTGATCACTCACGTTAGCATTCATCTATCTCTTCTGTTTCTTTTATCAATTATAATTCCGTAAACCACGCCAGAACCTTCCATTCATGAACTCCCCATGTTTAAGACAAAAAATCATAGGCTGATCCACTCGCGTGAGTTAGAAATCGTCCATTATTTGTCACTGAAACATTTTTATTAGAGTCATCTTATTTTGTTTATCCACCCCTGAGCAGCCACGAAGATGAAAAGCGAGTGGAGGGATGGATGATGACAAGGTTTGATTTCTGTTGTCTCAGAATCACTTTCTAATTCCTCCCTTGCAAGGCCTGGAAAAGGGAAAGTGAGTGTGCCTTGTTCTCTTAAGCAGGGGAGGGGGGTCAGCAAACTGGAGCCCACAGGCCAGATACTCCTCTTCCTCCATCTGACTTGTTTCTATAAATAGAATTTTATTGGAACAAGACCACAGCCATTCCTTTATGTATTACCTCTGACTGCACGCTTTTGCGTCGTACAAGACCAGAACGAGTAGCTTCAACAGAGTCACTGTGATCCTGAAAGCCCGAAGCATTTACTATCTAGTCTTTCGTAAGGAATATCTGTGAAACCTGGTTGAGGTTCTCAAGTGTTTATTATCTTTCTTTCTTTGTTTCAGGGCCTAATTTTTCCATAGACTTAGTGGAGATGTTTCTGGAAAGAATGAATGGCTTGAGAAGTTTGACCTTTCTGAAGAAAGTATCTTCTCTTATTTTAATGAAAGGAGGAAATGAGAGAGTAGACTTATTTTACTGCCATGAAGACTAAAGCTCAGATGAGGAAAGAGACTTGTTGAGGACCACACAGAAGGGTAATGGCCAGGCTGGAGGTGGAAGTACAAATTTCGTTTTACCCAGAAGCTGCAGGGGTTAAATGAGTAAAGCTAAGTGAGTTATTGTTTTGTTGGGTTGGATTTTTTTAATGTTTCCAGCATATAGCAAGTCCTCAACCCTTGTTAAATATTATTTTCCCCTTATTTTCCTATCCCATGACCCTCACACCTGAATGCCAGAAGGCCAGGGGGAAGGGACGGTTCTGCCGACAGCCGGTGCCAGTGACACACAGACCCAGGCTGTCAGCCCAGTGAGGTTATTTGTCTCCATCAGAAACATGAACCACATTTCCCTATAATGGGCTCCATATTTTGGCCAAGCAGCCTTAGATGTCTAGCCAATAGGAAACCAGTGTCCTTCCTGCACAATTTCAGCCCTAAGAATCTGTGACATTCTCTCCCCGGAGGCCACCAAACAAGAGGAGGGAGGGCCTGAAATCGATAAATGGATTGCACACCTCCAGGGCTCTGCCATTTGTCATCTCTGACCTACACAGGCATTCTGGGGCGCACACTAACCTGGGCAACGTGTATTTCCATGGTGCCTGGTTACCTTCCACACTGACCCCTCAAAATATTGTTTCAAGTTCAGGGATGCTGGCTATTGGAGGAGAGACAGAGAGGAAGAGGCGGTAAAGAAGGCAGCGTGTTTCCCACAGCACCTTTCTGTCAGGCTGGTGTGCAATGCCAGGGGTCAGGGTAATCCTAGCTCCGTTCAAGTCAGGCAGGTCGTGGCTTCCCAGCACCAGCCACCATGTAAACAGGCTGCTGTCCCCAGGGGCATATCAGTCTAGCTGTGCATCTGGCTTCTCACTGTCCCTGAAAACCAAAGAGGAGGATGGGGAAGGAGTGAATCTTATTCAACATATGGACTCCGGGGTGAAGTTCAAACTCAAGGGCTGCGCTTTAAAGCCATTCATTCACCTATTCAAAAGAAAAAGTTCTCTGATGTGTCCACCAGTAGCCACTGGACATTGGTAGAGGTGTGTCCAAGGGAACCAACAGCTCTAGCCTCAGGAACCAGGGTGTTACTTGGGCTGTCTGTGTGTAAGTCTCACTCCATCTGCAAGTTCTAGTTTGCTTGTTCTTATTAAGTGCCATTAGTTCAACTGTAAGCTCTGGTGGCCTAGTGGTAGGAAGCTGTGCTACAATCCCAAAGGCATGCAGTTCAAATCCACTAGCTGTGCCGTGGGAGAAGGAAGGGCAATCTCTTCTCATGAGATAACTCCTGAAAACCAGCTGGAGGGTCAGCTATGGGTTGGTTCCGACTTGATGGTATACAATAACAACAGGTCGACTATAACTCATGGTGATCCTGTGAACAACAAATCTGAAACTCGTCCTTTCCTGTGCCACCCACATGATCTCTGCCCTTCTCAAGCCCACTGGATCACTCTATCTCATTGAGAATCCTCTTTTTCACTGACCGTCTTCCTGTCCCAGCAGAAAACCACTTATGAGGACTGACCGTTCTTGACAAAATGCCCAAGGTATGTGAGACCAAGTTTTAACCACGCTTGCCTCTAAGAAGCACGCTCGTTGTACTTCTTCCAAGACTGGTTTGTTTGTTCTTTTGATAGTCCATGGAGTATTCTATGCTGTTCACCAACACCACAATTCAAAGTTGTTGATTCTTTTGTCAATTTTGAGTTGTATAGGAAGTAACTGAAAAATATCATGGAGCTGGCACACCTTAGTCTTTAAACGGATATCCTTGCTCTTTGGCCCTTTAGAAGAGGTCTTGACAGCAGATTTTCCCAATGCAATTCTGATTTCCCATACTAAAGTAGTATGGGAAATCGATGACAAGCTATTATAAAGAGTAAATATGGACTTAGAGTAAAAATGAGGAAACTCAGATAACTGGAATTGCAAGAGGTCATTCATATCCCCAAGTCTGGAGGAAGGATGGAATCAGGCAGTTCTTCAGGGGACTAGTTCTAGGGCCACTGAAGGAGAGATCCCTTGAGCTCTGAAGATCATAGAGCCACTGACAGAAATGCCCCCTCGTCAGACCCCTTAGAGACATCTGCAGATAATATTTTAGCTCAAAACCCTCAGCATCTCAGGGTGTGAGGAAGGAGAGGAAGTCAGTCTTCCGCTGTCCTTCCTGGGAGGTCTCCAGAAGACAGATGGCTTACCGAGGGCAATTAATGGATGCAAGGCACACTGGATAAAGGAGGGCCATTCCCAGCCAAACTTGGTCTCAGCTTCCTCGCCTGTAACATGAGCAAAACCCTGAGATGGCATCAGAGATAAGAGTTTAAAGCTGATCACATGTTAGAAGAAAAATGGATGTCTTTGAAATGTGCTGTCAGCGAAGAGGTTTGAGTATCCGATGGATTGCCAAAAGAATGAACAAATATGTCTCAGAAACAGTGCAGTCAGAGTGCTCCTTAGAGGCACGGGGTGGTGAAATGGTCTCGTTCATATACTCGGCATGTGTATAGGAGAGACCAGTCCTTGGGAAAAGGTATCATACTTGGAAAGGTCGGCGAAGGAGGGAAAGACCCTTAATAACATGGATCCACAAAGAGACTGTAGCAATGGGGGCTCCAGTATACTAGAGATGATAAGAATGGCACAAGATAGGTTCAGATCTGCTACTCGTAGAGTTGATAGGAGTCTGAGTCAACCTGAGGACACCTACAACAACAACACAGAAGATGAAGCTTTAGAGAAAGCCTGTGGCCTGAGGCTGCTCAGAGGGTATCCGCCAGAGGCTCCCTGGGCCGGCTGACACCGGAAGTGGAGGTGTGGGTGCATGTGCAATAATGGTCATCGGCCACAAAACACCGCTTGTGTTGAAAGCAAAGGGCGGACTCCAGATGGTCAACCCCTAGTTGTCAGGACTTGTGGGCGCCAGCACCCTTCCCGGTCAGAAGTTCCCCCTGCTGCTGTCCCCCAGGCCGGGTGCAGGCTGAGCTGCAGGCCTCCAGGGCCTTGCCCCCACCTCGCTGGTTAAGTGTCTCTCAGCCACGAGCTGATTTGTGCAGGCGCCTCAAGGTCCACGTGTCACAGCCCCTCCGTGATTTATCGCGCCCGCCACACCTCACACTTTCTGTTGTGTGCTAATGTCTTGTCCTTCATATCTTTCTTTAATCATGAGAGAGTAATTGCAGATATTTAAACACTCCAGTTTCCTGCAGGAATTTCTATACTGGGTTTTATAGGCATTTTATAACAGAACAAATCACAGTTTGGCTGAAATTCTGGGAATTCTCTTGCAGGATAATCATGCTCAGATTGCCTCCCCACTGCTAGCTTTAATGTGGCTGTCCAAGTTTGGGATTTACTGGGGAGCCAATTTGTTTTAAGAAATTAACAAAACCAATACCTAAGTACCCGCACTGAACATAAAGTTTTTATTCCTTTTGGTGAAATGGGGACGGGGAAAAAAAAAGAAAAGAAAAAAAAGGCCCAACATGCTACTCTACTCCTGCAAAACAGCTCTTGGAAATCATTTTTATGAAATTGAATCTCTCTCCCCCCAAATGGTTCCCTCATGCTAAGCGGGATGCGGCTTGGCCTTGGGGTAATGGCTCCCTTGCATCTGCCTGGTGGCCCTCGAGTGCTGCGTGTCACCAGGCCTCTCTCGGTGCTCCATCGTCGCCCCTCTTGATCGTATTTATTTATGTTCGTGCGGAGAGGTTCCGAGGAGGGAGAATTCTCCAGTGGGGAAAGCCGAACGAGGGAGGATGAGAATTTAGACATAAAACTAAGACTCTGTAGCCCCTTCCTGCCCGCCCCCATACGCACTTAATGAAAAAAACAACATTTAAATGTGGCCTGGAAATGAGAAAAGAAAAGTAAGAGGGCCATGTTTTCAGGGAGCTGGGTTATGAAAACCTCTTTGAAAAAGACCAGCGTTTCCTCCCGGGCCAAGTGCCATTGCTCCCCTGGCTCTCCGGGCCTGAGGAGGCTGATCTTCATCTCTGTGAGGCGGGAAAGGAACCCTATTCAGAGCGCCCCCATTTTCGTCTGCCTGAAGCCACAAAGCTGGTGGGGGGACTCTCCCCTGAATTCCCAAGAAGCCTGCAGATGGCACAATCTTTGCCCCAGAAAGATGAGATGTGCCACTCTTGGGTGTCCCCTTTTCTGTCTTTCGTTTGTTATTAACTGTTGTTTTTCTGGAAAGGAGGGGTGCAGGAGTGGAGTCAGGGGATGTGGGGGGCAGAGTGGTCTCAGGGAATCGTATTTCCTCCAAAGTGTTTCATAGCCTCAGGTCCCTTCTCAGGACGAATAAACGGGGCTCTGTGGGCTGTATAGACTCGGCGTGGAGCAAGAAGAAAATCACTGTCAGAGCGGAAGTGGGTGACTGTGATGAGACTGTGGAAAGAGCTCAGAGTCATCGCCCTTCTGGACGAGCTTCTGTCCAGACAAGGGGCCGAGAGAAAGAAACGAATGTGTTTATTCTGCAATCAAATGCTGTGCTGGGCATGTGGGTGCTGAGTCCTGTACAGGAAACAGGTAAATCTGGCTCTACTGCCTTGCCACTCTGGTAGCTTCATAGGAAGGAGTTGGGCTGGCAACTCAAAGGCAGGCGGTTTGAGTCCTCCAGCTGCTCAACAGGAGAAAGACAGCCAATCTCCTCTGGTATGACCTACTGGAGAGTCAGCTGTGAGTTGGTTCTGACTGAACAGCCCAGAACAGCAACAACAGCCTTGCGCTAGTGAGAAATGCTGCACACGGGCCCCAGGATCCGGCTGCGCTTTCTGCTTCCTTCTTCATTCATTCTTCCTGACTCCCTTTTGAGGATGGGATGGAATCCAAGGCCCAGGTCCTGTCCCTGTTAAGTCCTCCAGAACCACCCTGGATTACAGGTCTCTTCAGTGGATAACCCCCCAGGACCTGTGTCTGTATAGGGACATTTGATTCTTTTGATCAGAGGACCATATCACAGCTGCTCATCTGCTCTTTTCTCCTCCAATCAGCAATTCACTGCTGCACCGCAGCTGAGGCCAGTGTGGACTGGTCACCTTCCACTGGACCACTGCCCCTCCTCAGCTCCCAGGCAGCCTGTGCCCAGGGACAGTCCTCTGGGTCTGCAAGTCAGGTGCTACAGACCCAGGCCTGCTTTCTTCCGAAGCGTGGTGTTCTGTCCTCACTCAGCCTCTGGAGTGCGCAAGACAGAATGCGTTAGGGGGGGAAAGTGTCACTTTTCTCACCAATTCCAGCACGATGCAAGGCCATTTCTGGCCAGTAAAGGCCTCTGTGGCCTCCTGTCCCTATTCTGTGTTTACCCCCCCTCACATCTTGACACCTAGTCTCCTGCACACCTGTCTCCTCCAAAGATGTTGGTCCCAGAGGCCTGGGGGGAACTCGGGAGATCCTGGTCACACACAGAGGCTAGTGGGGGACTCTCAAGCCTTGGATTTAATCTTACTTACTCCCTCTTTACCACTGTACCAATAGGCAGCGTTGTGATGGTTGAAGAGGAGATTGAAGTGGTCAACAGCTTTATCTTGCTTGGATCCACAATTGACCTTTGGTACCAGCAGTCAGGAAAAAAGGAAACTCATTGCTCTGGGAAAATCTGCAGGTAGGGACCTCTCTGAATTACTGAGGAGTAATGATGTCACTTTGAGAACTAAGGTGTGTCTGATTCTGGCCATAGTTTTTCTGACCCTTGCTATGAATCTGAGAGCTGGACAGTTAATAATGATGACAGAAGAAGCATTGATGCCTTTGAGCTGTGGTGTTGGAGAATGGTGAAGAGAACAAACAGTTATGTCTTAGAGAGAGTGTAACCAGAGAGCTCTTTGGAGGCAAGAATGATGAGGCTTCACCTCACACACTTTGGACACATTGCTAGGAGGGGCTATTCCTTGGAGAAGGACATGATGTTGGGAAGGGTAGAGAGTTGGTGAAGGAGAGGAAGACCCTCAAATGGGTGGACTGATACAGTGCCTGCTGCAATGGGCTCTCGTGTGTCAGGAAGCGTGAGGATGATGCAGGATAGAAAAGGGTTCAAATCTTTTGTTCAGAGGGTCACTATGAGTCGTACTCAACCCAAGGACACTTAACTCACTCACTCACCCACTCACTCCCTTCCTCCCTCCCTCCCTCCTTGTGGCCAGGTTCTTCATCTGTGACTCTCAGTGGCCCCTGGGCCTCCTACCCTGAGAGCTGTTCTCTGAGCACTGAGAGCCTAGGCTTTCCGGTGTTTTCTTTTTACTTTGGTCAAAAGCTGTTCACTTCGAGTGAGTTTCCATTTTGGGTCATATTTATCCTTGTGGACCTGGCCCTGCCTGTGGCCCAGATTGTTCAGGATCAATGCTAGAGCCTTCTTGTTCCCTGGTTCCTTCACTGGAGTTCCCACTTAGAACTGATAGACATTTGAATGCCAAGATGGTGGGGAAACGGGGCAAGAAGACAGATATTTGCCCTCTCTGGGGACATGGAGACCGCTAGCCTATGACTCTGTATTGCTCAAATGCTTTTCCCTCAAGTGTTTTTCCCTCAAGTTCACTGTTAACATTGACCCATCTACACACTCAATGTGTCTTTGAGGACTGTTCAGCGCTTCCAATAGGACTATAGATTCCTCATCACAGAGCAAGACTGTTCCTCTCCAAGCAAACCCTCCCATGAGCTGCTGGCCCCGCCTTATTGTGAAGGCTTTCCAGTCTTTCAACAAAGGTCTGCTTAGCATTTGCTATGTCCATTTAGGAGGCTTGGACCTGGGCCTATGACCAAGAGAGGCTCTCCTGGATCCAATAACTGAATGAAGGAGACAGACAGTGCAGAGAGATCAATCACTGCAGACATTGAGAAGGTCATGAATGAGAGAAGAAGGGTGGGGAGCCAACAATGCGCAAGCTGTGGTCAGGGGAAGCCTCAGGCTCCAAGCCTGGGAGGTGGCTTGGTCCTGGTCAGTGCAGCAGGGCCCACGGCCCTGGGGGAGATATCTGCTCCAGCTGAGGTTTGAGAGAGGACATGGGTGAGGTGGGGATCTGGGGGCATCAGACAAGAGATCTAGGTAAGGAACTGGACTGGATCTTCTGTTCACTGGAGTGAACAGCTCTGAAAACACCCATTTGGCCCAGGTCTGTGCCATCAGGAATCGAAACAAAACAGAACTTACTGCCTTTGATTCCAGTTTGTAGTGACCTTACACGATAGAATACAACTGCCCCTGGGGGCTTTGGAGACTTTACAGAAGCAGATTACTTCCTCCCAAGAACCTCTGATGGCTTTGAACAGCTAACCGTTTGATGAACTGTCTTGTACCTTAATCACTGTGCCACCAAGACTCATTTGCAGCAGACACCAAAAGAATATCGTTTTCTCAGTAGATTAGTTTTCAATGAAGAATTCAGTTTATGACAGGCTGACCTCTCTTGCTCCTGTGCCCTTGTGTACAAACATTTCAAATCACAAACAGTGCCCAGAATATGAACAATGTCCATCCCTAAAACAGGCTGCAAGTAAAATATGTATGCAAGTTTGGAGTCTTAGGTATGGTCCACATCAAACAGCAGTTGGTCAAATGTTTGTCTTCTTTGATAGTATTATAGTGCCTTTCTATGTTGTTAAGTGCTGTTGAGTTGACTATGAATCACAGCAACCCTGTGAATGACGGATCTGAGCTCTGCCCTATCTGTGTCTTCCTCGTCATCTCTGACATACTCAAGTCCACCATGACAGTAACTATATCAGTCCATCTTGTTGAAGGTCATCTCTTCCTTCACGGATTCCTCACCTTTCCAAGCATGATGTCCTTTTTCAAGGACTAGTCCCTCTTAACAACTTGGCCAAAGTATGTGAGATGAAGTTTCACTATCCTTGCCTCTGAAGAGCACTCTAGCTGCAACTTTTCCGATACATACTTGTTTGTCCTTTTGGCAGTCTGTGATATTCAGTACTTTTCTCCAGCACTGCAGCTCAAAGGCATCCATTCATTTTCTGTCATCTCTATTCTTTGTCCAACTTCCAGCCAGCTAGTAAGCAATTAGAAAGATCATGGTTTGGATCAGGAGCACCTTAGTCTTCAAATTGACATCATTGCTCTTTGGTACTTAGGAGAAATCTCTGACAGCAGTATTTCCCAATGTAGTGCTAGTGCATCTTTTGATGTCCTAGCTGCTCATGCCAAGAGTATTTATTATGAATCCAGCAAAGACTAGATCATAACCAATTTCTATTTCTATATATAAAGAGGAAACTCTTAGTTCTATGCCTACACAGAAGCAGACAGGTGCCTGCCAGCAGACCAGGTTCAAGGCCTTTGTTGCCATTGGAGACTATAATGGCCATGTTAGTTTGGGCATCAAGTGCTCCAAGGAGGTGGCTACTGCGATCCGTGGGGCCATTATCCTGGCCAAGCTCTCCATTGTCCCTGTGAGGCATGGCTACTGGGGGAACAAGATTGGGAAGCCTCACATTGCTCCCAGCAAAGTGCCTGGGCGCTGTGGCTCTGTGTTGGTGTCTTTGATCCCTGCACCCTGAGGCACTGGAATCCTCTCGGCCCCTATGCCCAAGAAGCTGCTGCTGAGGGCTGGAACTGATGACTGCTACACCTCAGCCAGGGGCTGCTCAGCTACCCTGGGCAACTTCACCAAGGCCATCTTTGATCCCATCTCCAAGACCTACTCGACCCCATATCTATCGAAAGAGACTGTGTTCCCCAAGTCTCTCTACCAGGAATTCACTGACCATCTTGTAAAGACTCACACAGAGTCTCCGTGCAGAGGACTCAGGTTCCAGCTGTGGCCACCACATGGTGGATTATGTGTAATGAATTAATTTGAAGAAAGAAGAAAAAGAAAGAAGAGAGAGGAGGGGGAGGAGG
>NW_006399812.1:12089801-12164548 GCF_000299155.1 Elephantulus edwardii
AGGGAGGGAGGGAGGGAGGAAGGAAGGAAGGAAGGAAGGAAGGAAGGAAGGAAGGAAGGAAGGAAGGAAGGAAGGAAGGAAGGAGAAACTGTCGTGCAACCCCAAAGGCATATGGTGTGAATCCACCAGCTGCCCCGCGGTAGAAGAATGAACAATCTCCTGTGCAGTTTCCTGCCTCTGAAAATGCACTGGAGGGTCAGCTATGGGTTGGTTCTGACTTGACACGCAGAAACAACACACATTTATAAAAAGCATTAAAGAAGTAGTTCCAGATATACGGAAATATTTTTAGTGCAATAACACAGTAATGCTTTGTGTCACAAAGGAGTGCTGATTGGATTGTAAACTGTTGTCGTTGTTAGGTGTCATCAAGTCCACATTGACCCATAGTAGCCTACGAACAACAGATCAAAACCTTGTCCTATCTGCACCATCTTCACCATCTTCCTCTCCTTCACTGGCCCCTGGATCTTTCCCATCATCATGTCTTTTTCCAGGAACTGGCTTCTCCTGAGAGCACAGCCAAAGCACGTGAGACAAAGCTTCACCATCCTTGCCTCTAAGGAGCATCCTCACTGCCCTTCTTTCAAGAGAGATTTGTTTCTTCCTTTGGTTTCCCATGGGCTATTCAAGACTGTTGGACACCCCATAATAGTTTTACAAGGGTTGGTTCATAACCACAAAACTACAAGTTATAAGGATATATGAAAGTTGTATATTTGTAACTTGAGAACAGTCTTTTTGTTATTAGGTGCCATCAAATAGCCTGCGACTCATAGAGACTCTATTTACACTAGCTCAGAACCCTGCCCTATCCTGAGCCAATTTCCTCATCCCCCACAGACCTAACCCCATTTCTCCAGTCACTGAGTCAATCCTTCTCAGTCCTGGACTTCCTCTCCTGAGCTGTCTCTCCACCTTTCCAAGCATGATGTCCCTCTCCAAAGATTGGTCCCTTCTGGCCATGTGCCAAAAGTATCTGAGATGGAGCCTCAAAATCCTTGCCTCCAGAGAGCAGCGTGGTTTCACCCTCTCCAGGACAGACCTGTTTGTTCTCCTGGCAGTTTACAGTATGTCCAGCACTCTTCTCCAGCAATAGAACTCAAAGGCATCAATTATTCTTCTCTCATCCTTAGTTATTTCCCATCTCTTGGATGCAGTGTCCTGAATCAGGTGCACCTTAGTCTCCAGACTGACATTGTTGCTCGTCAGTATTTAATTTTTAAAAAAACACAACACACACACACAACCAAATCAAATATAACTAAACCCAGTACTACTGAGTAGACTCTGACTCACACCAGGGACAGAGCAGAAGTGTCCACAAGATTTACAAGGCTGTGAATCTTCATGGAAGCAGATTGACTCATTTTTCTCCCATGGAGTTGATGGACTCAAACCACTGACCTTTTCCTTAGCAGCTAATTGCTTTTAGCTGCTGTGCCCTCAGGGCTCCCTTTGCCTTCTGTGGCTTTGATTAATCACAGTCTCCCTGGCAGATGCACTTCCACACTCTTGTCCACCCTGGTCAAGAAAGCTGGGAGAAGACTGGACTCCAAAGTCAAGAATCACAGCCATCCTGACTGTAGGTTTGGGGCAGATACAGCCCTTAGCTGGGGCTTCCCTTCCAGATGGCCAAGCACTGTTTTCTTCCCTCCTGTGTCCTGCACACAATGGGCCAGGGGACAGTCATGTTTTCAGAAATGATTTGCCAAAGCCCTGTCTGAATTCGATCTCCAGGGTCAATGGATTCAATCCTTCGAGCTGCCTCTGGTCCAGTGGGTTAGGACTGAGAAGAAGACAGTGTGAGATGTTTGCGTCCTCCTAGTTTCATTGTTCAGGTTTCAAAGTCACTCTCCTTAAACCCTGCAGAAAGCCGTTAAGGACAAGCAGTGTTATTTACTGTCAATATAATTGGTCCTTTGTTAGTACTAGCCCACCACCACCATCAGGGACCAAAGCAGCACGTCAGTGAACTGGACATCCACCCTGCTGAGGGAACAAAGAAGGCGGCCTCCCCTTCTTGGCATATGTGCATATTAAAAAATTTATCGAGCCCATTTTAATATCCTTCAGCTAATGGGAGGATTTTAAGACCTTCCTAAGCATAAGAGTAGTAAATCTGGTTCCGCTTTCACTCAAATATTCAAAATAAAAATACCTCTTGATGTTGAGAGGAGAATCGCCTGGCAACTGGCTCCAGTTCCAGCATCTCAGTCCCCGACAACATCAACAACAACAACAACAACACAAAACCGCATCGTAGCAATGAGCCCGTAACAAGCCTCTAACTCAGTTTCTACCTTATCCCAAAGGTATAGGGAATAGCACTGCTTTTCTTAAAATATCAAGAAAACATCATTTGCTCTAAAATGTCCCTAAAACCAGGTCTAAATTGCCAATAAAGGCTAGGTAATTGTATCAGCATGGATCAGAAAGCATTTCTCAGGCCAGATGAAAGAGTTTGCAGGGTTGACATACTCGAAAGCTACACGGGACTCCATCCTTAAGATACAATCCATGTCAGAAGGGGGAAGACAGAGATTTTTAACCCGACACAATTTCCCTTTCAAAATCCGACATCCTCTGCTTCCACATACCTCACCCCTGCTTTGTTTGATCCTAATTTGTTAAACTCAATTTCTATTACTTATTTAATATTGGCTTGCTCACAGTTTGTATGCATTGTGTTTCACTCTACCGCTCACTTACTTTTTGTTTCATACAATCATTCCCATTCATTATACATTTATAAAATTAGTCACCTTTGGACTATGCCCACCATTTCCCCGTCTTTTCAGATTCCTGCCAGATCTTCCCAATTTCCTTCACCCCCTCCTTCCACCCACCAAATTGTACAGCTGTGTTTTCACCCCTAACCGTCCCCACCTTTCCAACCACAACTAAACGGATCAAGAAATCCTATTACGTTCACACAATGGAATGCTATGAAATACTCAGGAGCAACAATTAAAATAAAACAACCCTACTATATAACTTGAGAGAAACTGGAGAGCACTATGCTGAGTGAACTCACTCGATCTCTTAAGGCAAGTACTGCATATGACCTTTCCTTTAAAAATAGAAGGATAACTAGTAAAATAACTATGGGGATCTAAGAGAGGAAGAGGTGGGAACAGAGGGGTGAGGGTGGGCAGGGGCGTCAACTCAGTTTCAGCTGAGAAGATGTCTGTAATCGAAGGTTAAACTTAGGAAGCTTCCTGTCTGGCTGTGAGAAGTTGCATTTTCTTCCTGCCCTCTTGAAGCCTCTGGTTCTCAATTGCTTAATTATTCCTCTCCCTGTGCAGGTTAATGGCATCTGCACAGGAGAAGGCAGAGAATGCTTGGGTGGTTCTGCAGCTTTGCAATATGGCCAGCCTCGCCCTCCACCTCAGAGCTCCGTAATCACTTGACTAGCAAACACATATACAGTATAAATATTTAAGAAAAAGTAAATTCCATTAAGCTGCTGTGTGATAGATGCAGTGGTAGGTACTTATCTTTGAAATATTAAACTCTAGACATTTATATCCATACAAAAAAGAGTTTCCTGCCATTTGATGAGAATTATGTGCCTGGCACTAATAAAATATTAAACTCCAATTTAAAAGATAAGTATCTTATCCACTTTTTTCATAATAAAACATTTTACAGTGCTCAGGAAAGCCAATATGCATCAGAATTTCCATACAATACTGTATTTACCAACTTTTGCCAAAGTTTTGCATCTGCATTTATCCGTGGCTGATTTTATACCTGAATCCTGATTTTTTCCCCCCAATGACATGGCTCATTTCAATAATGTGTGATCGGAGGTGGGCACACAGCCTTTGTTTTTTTCATGTATGGTAATGCCCATGTTTTTGGTCAGTGGCTCTCGATGTCACTTAATTAAATGGAGGTGGCCACTAAGATTGTATTATCCTTTTTGGTCCCCATTATATAAATTAATGTCAAACTGATGCAATGTTTCATGTTTAAAATAATAGATACAAGTGTTAAAAATTATAGCCTGCAGTTTTCCTATTTGACAGTGCATTATTTTCAGCTGCAAATGTCAGTTTCTAACCCCTGCCAAGAATATTGTGGAAAGGGCAATGAGTAATAAGTGTTAGTTATCAAATTTAGTGTCTTTTGAAATGTGCCCAGTGCTCCCAGCATGGGGGTGGGGCAGTAGGCAGCACACGAGTGGGGATCCATATAGTCTCCGTTTTCAGGGCTTGACGGAATAAGAGAGGGAATGGAACGGTCCAGCCAGCCTTTCCAGAGCTGCCCTGGATGGCAGTGGCCTGGCCCTGGCTGACGCCTTATAAAGCCCGCAATGGACGATGTCCTCAGTGTCCTTGGGATAAGGGTATTTGAAAGCATAGAATGACTAAAGCCTTGGAACTACCTGAGACATCAGAGTCTTTCAGATAGCCTCACCTAATTTGACCAGACTTCAAAAGATTAATAGTTCAAGTCCACAGACTTCTCTGAGGGAGAAAGAAGGACCCTCCAGTAAAGATTTATAACTTCAGAAACCCAATAAAGGTTCTCTATAAGTTGAAATCAACTGCAACAGCAGGGGGCTTTAGTCTTTTCATTAACATTTGATAATAGTGTTTTCATTAAAATAAGATGTCAGTGGTGCAACCAGTGTGGAAGGCTGTATGGCACTTTCTCAAAAGTTGCAAATGGAGATACCATTTGACCCAGCAATTCCACTACTGGGAATATACCCCAAAGAGTCCATAACTGACATCCAAGTAGATATATGCACACCCATGTTTACTGAAGCTTTGTTCACAATAGCAAGGAGTTGGAAACAACCTAAGTGCCCATCAACAAACAAATGGATAGAGAAGCTGTGGCACATTCACACAATGGAATGCTATGCTGCATTGAAAAACAAGGAACTCAATGCAATATTATTCAGAATGGGTGACTCTGGAGGGCATTATGCTGAGTGAAGCATCTCAGTCACAAAAGGACAAATACTGCATGGTGCCACTGTTGTGAAAAAGGACTGGGGCTGGGGAAAGACTGAGAAAGATGGGTTCAATAATGTATACTGCATTGAAACAGATGAGGGAGAAAACTGTTTAAAAGGGATATGTGATTAGGTATTTTTGTCATGACAGAAGTCTAGAGCGAAGGCTATATGGTGGAGTGGCCCTGGGGGAGGGTTTGTAAAACAATGAAACCATTTTTCTTTTACTTTTCCAAAAGGGTAGTGTAGTAGGGGGGAGGGTTAGGAGTGGAGAAAAGTGCAACAATGAATGAATGGAAATCCAAAATCTCCGCAAACTTTTACTGACATTAGTAATAAATTTAAATTTACAAAAATATGATGTCAGATGCAGAGGATTAAGGATTTCTCCTTTGTCTTGGATCTTGATGCAATGGCCTTGACAATGGCTGGCATGTCCTTGACACCAGAGCTCCATTTCATTCCCCTACCAAGGGAGGGTCAAGGGAGCTCCAGGGCCTTAGTGCTAAGGAGCTGTGCTGCCCACCCAAAGGCCCTCGGTTCAAACCCACCAACCACTCAGTGGAAGAAAGATAGAAAATGTCTTCTCTTGGGATTTACTGCCTCTGAAAAATTTGCTGGAGAGTTAGCTATGAGTCATTTCCAACTCGAGGGTGCAATAACCACCATGAGCGATGTGGAAGCTTCCTTTTTCCTGCAGAGACTGACTGATGAAAAGGATTTCTATTAGCAGCTGCCTGCTTTTTCATCTTTCTTTTGAGAGATATTAAAAAAAACCCAAACAAACCTCAATCCTGACTTAAGAAATTCAATTACTCAAGAGAATGATTAGATGCAAAAACCTGTAAGAGATAAATATATATTTGAATATATATTTATAAATATATAAATATATTTTAAATATTTTAAATAACTAAAAAAAATCTCTGGGGGCAAACCTTGACCCTCAGGGTCAGGTCTGAGAGGTGAAATGTCCATGCCATGTCTGTGTAAATGAACTCACAAGCAAACAAAATACGTGCATGCGTGTAGCGTTATTACCAGTTGCTGTCAATTCTATTCCAATTTGTGGTAACTCCATGGGGTTTTCAGTGAGTGAGATGTAGAAGGGCGCTGTATTGGCACAGTCCCTAAGGAGCTGCACTGCTCACCTAAAGGTGCCATGGTCAAACCCACCAGCAGCTCCGAGGGAGAATGATGAGCAATTTCTTCTCGTGTGGTTTACAGCCTCCACAAAGGGTCAGCTCTGAGCCAGTTCTAACTCAACAGCAATGAGTGGAATTTTTTTGAATCATGTGTCCAGGTCTTTCTCAGAGGTGCCCGTGGCTGGGCTGGAGCGGTCAACCTTTATGCCATCAAATGAGCATGGTAATTATTGACACTACTCAGGACACCTTGCCAAATGGTTCTAGCAAATCGCCAGAGACATATTGAGTCTTCAGTGTGGTGTCCAACGCCACAAATTGCGTGTCACCAGAAGAGATCTTTGCTGCTTGTATACGTCCTGGTCTTGGGAAGTTGTGGCTGAGGCAGGATAGGCAACGTGAGCTTGCCTGGGGCTCACAGACCAGCCTCTACCTGATCAACGGTTACCAAGTTGACCTGTAAACATTATCAATTCAGCCCCTCAAAGCACTGCCTAATTTTGGCAAAGAGAGTATGAGTAACTCCCATAGAGATTCATATCTTACAGGCAAAAAGACAAGGGATTTCATTGGGTGTGAGATCTGAGGAAGGAGTTGGTTTTTGTTTGTTTGTTTTTAAGTTGTCATCGTATAAGGGACCCTGTGTATACAGAATAGAGCTGCATCCCAGGTTTACAATGCTGTGACCTCTCAGAAGCTGATCATCAACTCGATCTGAGGCACCTCTGTGTGCATTTGAACTGCCAACCTTACAGTTAGGAGTTAAGTGCTGAACTCTTTGTACCATCCTGGCTCTACACGATGAAGCACTCAGAAGTATGTTTATGTTGTCTTGAGAATGCTAAGCTGAGTGGTCATGTCTTTCTGCAGATGCAAGGGGCCGTTGGCAGCAGTGACAAGTGGCTGCAGCACTGGTTGGCTGCGGTCGCTAGTTCATTACTGAACACGAGCGTCTACACTCTCCCCTTTCCTCCCAGGAGATGAGCAGTAGTAGAGTTTCTTATTTTTTTCCTCCCCTTCTAAATTACTGCAGAAACAATGGCCTGCAATTATCATCACGTTTGAAAAGCATCCACTAATTATTCTCAGGATAAACTGCACCTCATACCTATGATATCTTTTATGAGTGAATCAGTGTGATGCCTGGGCATGCGATGATCCCTTCATATTGCAACACTTGGTAGCAATAATTGCTCTGTGAAAAGTTCCTTAAAAGCCTGGCCTGCTGGGTTTCTTCTGGGTAGCTGTTTTTAAGGCCGATCTTCTTGGGGCAGGGGAGAAAGGGAGGTGGCATGACTTAAGCTCCTTAGGTGGGACTTGTAGCCCAACAGAAGCCTGGTTCCACCACTCACTTGCTGTGTGATGGCAGGAAAATGTCATTACCTCTCTGTGCCACAGTGCTCTCTCCTTATCTCCAACAGAGGTTCCACCATTCACTGGCTGTGTAATGGTAGGTAATTTAATAGCCTCTCTGTTATGCACTCCATCTCTTCAAATAAGTGAAGAGATGATACTCTTCACTTGGGAGTAGCTGAGCATCAGATATTCCAAAACATGTAAAGCACTCAGAGTACTGTCTGGTCCAAGGGAAATACTGAAAAGAAAGAAAAGAGAAGAGAAAAGAAAATCCTTTGTTGTTATACTGGTGTGTGAATCAGATGCTCCTGTAAGCGTGGACCTGCCAAGGTTTCTCAAATAGCCTCTCCAATGAGGGAGGATGTTGCACTAAAACAGTGCTACCTGGGCTGGGACTCAGGGAGTGGTCAGATTGTAGCCAGCACGGTGACTCTGGGAACGCATGGCAACCTTAGAAACTCTGAGTTGTTTTCTCTTCTACCTGAGTCTGTTGGGGAAAGAGATCACAACTCTCACTGAAACTCGAAACTAGGGTACTGTGCTCCTAGCCTTACCGAGAGACTTGAACAAAACAAAACCTAGAGAAGGATTTTGAAAAGTGAACTGCGTGAAGAGTGTGCTGTTTCTAAAATGTATGCTCATAGATGACCCCGAAGCATTTATTTGAGAGCTCTGGAGGTGTAGCTATAGTGCGTCGTGCTGCACACCCGAAGGTCTTGCAGCTCCTGGACTCGAATCCACCACTGGTTCCTCAGGAGAAAGTTGGGCAATCTCCTCTGTCAGGACGTACAGCCTCTGAATCTCCAAAGGAGTTGAAGCCAACTGGCTGGTAGTGAGTCAGAGTTAATGGATCATTTAGCACCACATGTTCCTTTAACCCCAGAACACAGTCCTTGGATGCAACCTGGCCTGGGCTCTTAGCAGGTTCTGTACCTGCCTCTCATCTGGTAGAGAGTATGTAACTGACCATGAAGCATCGCTTGGAAAACCCCCAGTTATTTCTTATTGCTCCAGGAACAAGCTAAAAATACGTGGGATTCTCCGTCTTTGAGTCTTGACTGTCTTTCCACCCCCACACTTGGCCTTTTCTCTTTATAAGAAAGCTCTCGTGGACTAATGAGTAGGGAGTATGCTGTTAACTCAAAGATGATGCCTCTCTGGCAGCTTGAATCCCCCAGCCCCTCCAGGGGAGAAAGAGGTGCAATTTCCCCCGTGGGCTTTGAGTCTCTGCAAACTGCCAGCTTTGAGTCAGTTCTGACTCAGTGAATTTTGGGTTTTTTTTACCCACAGGAGTGGAATCCACTTCTTAAACCACATGCCTCTGGAAACTCTATGAACTTCTATAAATGTTGACAGTTACAGAAAGGCTTCAGGCCTTTGGTTCATAGGGTCACTATGAGTCATGTTCAACTTGATGGCAATCAACAACAACTTTATAAGGAGTTCTCATGGCATAGTGTGAGTGTGGGTGCTAACCAAATGGTCAACAGTTCAGTCCACCAGGTGCCCCGGGAGGAAATGTTTTGCAGCTGTTAAAATCTGATGGACCAGTGAGGATCCACTGAAAAGGTCAATGGTGAATCATTCTGTAAGACACAATGTATGGGGACGATCGTAAGAAATAATGTGAATGAAAAATTTAAAAAAATAATAAAATGTGAAAAACAATTTCTGATGGAGTGTCACTATGAGTCAGAACTGGCCCAAGAGGGTTGAATTTGGTTTTGATTTTAGTTTTCTCTTTAGATTCCAGCCACTTGTCATTCCTGGAAGATTCTCTGTCTCTTGCTGTCATTTCAGGGTATTGCCATATGAAGGAGAAGGACTTTGGAAACAGACTCCTCAAGTTTGAATATGGATGCTGTGGGGTCTTGAAAAGGTTACTCAACTCCCCTTGTTTTCTGTTTTCCATTGTTTTTATTGTTATGTGTCATTGAGACAGAATCAACCCATAGCCGACCCTCCAGCTGGCTTTCAGGTGTGGTTAATCACACAAGAGAAGAGTGCCTATTTTTCTCCCTCAGAACAATTGATGGATTCGAACCACATATGTTTGCATTAGTAGCACAATTCCTTACCAGTGGATCTCTAGGTAACTTTGTTCTCCAGAGGTGGGTCTTAGAAAGAGTGTTTCCTGCACAGACTTTGAAGAGAAGTACCTGAGTCTACCCTGCAAAAAGATTAAAACTCTGAGGAGGCCTTTTTCTCTGTTCTTTATGTGCACTTCTTCTGTCAAGGACCACTTCAAAGTTCTGAAGAGCATGGATGTCACTTGGAAGACTAATGTGCTCTTGACCCAAGACAATAGTCTGCACTGATAGGAAGTATTCTACTAGAGGTCAAGTGAAATGAAAAGAGAAACCAGTGCCAAACTTTAAAACTTCCCCCCCCCCCAAGCTAAAATGAGCTTGTGTGGAAAAAGATTTCACTTAAAATGTATGAAAGTGCCAATATGAGACTTATTTTGACATACACATGTTATACGATCTATCTCATTTGTGGGTGGGATTTTTTTAAGTCTAAAGTTGCTATGAGTTATAATCAACTAGACAACACCTAATATATTTTAATTAAAGTGCTAATTTTTATATAAGAGTACTGAATATTCCATAGATAGCCAAAATATTCTAAATTGTTCTATATACACATCGAAGTTATATAATAAATAAGGAAGATGGAAGATGAATCAATGACTTTGGGTTGTGGTGTTGGCAAAGAGGAGTGCCAAAAGAACAAACAAATCTATTTTAAAGGAAGTGCAGCTGGGGTGCTCCTCAGAGGCAAGGACAGTGAAGCTCCATCTAATATACTTTGAACATGATGTTGTTGGCATATAAAGACATCATTCTAGGAAAAAAAGAGGGGCAGTGAAAGAGAGGAAGGTCCTCCACAAATGGACTGATGCAGTGACTACAACACGTTTTTGAGGAT
Source organism: Elephantulus edwardii (assembly GCF_000299155.1). Classification (NCBI taxonomy): domain Eukaryota; kingdom Metazoa; phylum Chordata; class Mammalia; order Macroscelidea; family Macroscelididae; genus Elephantulus; species Elephantulus edwardii. Next base: position 12,100,206 of record NW_006399812.1, read on the forward strand.
GGCTCATGTTTAAGCAAGGTTCCTATCTATTATTTACAAAACAGCTATGAGTAGTCTGGTGGCCTAGAGGGTAGGGGGCTGCACCGTCAGCCCGAAGGTTCAAATCAACCAGCTTCTCGGGGGGAGAAAGATGGTCAATTTCTCCCTTTTTTAACTTTTTACTGCTTCTAAAAACCCACTGCAAGGTCAGCTGTGGACTGGTTCCAAGTCAACAGCATATAATGAAAACAAGTAACAGTCAATTCAATGGCACCAACTGCATCCATCTACTGAAGTCTCTGTCCCTGTCTGCAGGGCTTTTTCTCAGCAAGGCTCCCTCCACCAGAAACCCTCCTCACATCGCCTAGTCTTTTTCAGAGGATCTCTGTGGCCTCATACTTATCTGGTTAGTGTCATAGTCTTTGAGCTCTGAGAGTGGAGGGAGGTGAAGATGAGATTCTCAACTGAAGGACAGGATGAGACTTTGCTATAAAACTGTCCATTTCCAAAGTCCACCTTGAGCTCCCCACATGGTGATGCCTCCCAGGAAGTGTCCTTATAGGACTTCAAAAAGGCAGAGAAGCCCAAAGACAAACTGGTGCAGACATTTTTACTGTGTGAATTCCAATAGTCTGATTTGTGACTGGAAAGTTACCTTCAGAAATGTTCTGTCTTGATCTCTTGCAACATAAGAAATGGGGAGAGAGGAGGAAGAGAAGAAGATTCAGAAGAATAGGAAAAAGAAGAGGGAGAAAGGTAAACAGAAGGGAATGGGGGATAGAGGGAATGGGAGAAGGGAGGATGAAGGGGTGTCAGCTTTCCTGGGCTCTAAGGTGTGTAAGGAAGAGCCAGCAGTTCATTTTTCTCTGTGTAACAACAACATATGATGCTTCAAATCTGAGCTCTCTGTTCCACCAGACAGAGACAGAGTGAGTATTTTCAGTCTGCCTTTAAAGTAATATTAATGCATACGTCTCTTCTCTGTTTGCACAAGCAGTCTATGGACTAACAACTACCATTCCTATGTCTGTAGTTAAGTTGAATTCATGCATAAGTCAGAACAATCACGTAGAGTTAATATCTAACATCAGTTAGTAAAAAATGCTTGTCTTCATATACAACATCATATAGTGTACTTTTTTATGTGCATGAAGAATTTACAAAAAGCATTTCTAGATTATACTAAAATTCCTTTTACATAATAACCTGGCAATAATAATAATAATAATAATAATAATAATAATAATAATAATAATATTTTGATGTATTTCACAAAGTAGAATGTACTTGTTACTACGAATCAGTGTGTGCACTTCAAATTTTTAATGAAATAGGCTTTGCTGAGATTGGTTCGTGCCTGCAGATTGTATGCGAGTCAGATGCTTGTAACCTGGGGCTGCCGGTATAAGACTTCTAGGCAAACTCGAGTGTTTTCACACACTTCTTTCTTGAGAAGGACGCTTTGCATATGTATTAAGGCCACTTTATCAGAATGCACACACAGAGAAATGACACATCTCAGTGACAGCACCTTGGTGACAGATAACTCCACACAAAACATGCTTTTGAGAGGAAAATAGGAGCAGGGATAGAATTAAGGGCCAGTGAGTGAACTATAGCATGTTTGGAGCAATGAGACACAAGTTGGAGTGGCTAAATTTCCCCTCCGGCGTGAGTCAGATGACAACAGGAACTCTCTATCTACCTGAATTCTGAGGTGAAGTTGCTGGATAATGGTGTCTTTGATGCTTTGTGGTCTCATCAATGAGGTGCACAGTGAACCCCACCTAGTTGTTGACATCTGGGTGCCCACACAGCTTGCCTCTTCTTCTGTCAATTGCCTCTGGACTTGCAGATCTCATTGACTGAGGTTCTTCTGCTGGACCAGCTCAGAGGAGGATTCACCTTGAAATTCATGCAGCTTATGTTTGGGGTGCTCACTGCTTGGTAGGGTCCTGTGAATGCCAGGAGAGATGGGGGTTCTAGATGAGGAAAGGCCAGCTGGCCTTCAGGAAGCATCTCCATGTAAGCATTTCTGAGTCTACAGTTCTCAGGAGGGCCTGATCTCCAACACCTCAGTAATGCATTGTGACTCATTCTTCTCATTCTTAGTAAACATTCATTTTCCATATGAACATTTTCCATTAAGACAGCACTGTGAAAGGGGCCCTTCCACTTCAAGACAAATATAACCTTTTAGAACTTTATTCATTCAGGTTTTGAGTGTTTGTTCCATGACTTATTTCTCCACGGATATAGGAGTTGGAGTTAATTATTCACTGTGGTGTCTCTACTCCTAGGACCTCAGCACCCAGTGGGGATAAATGGTGGATGAACAAATGAATTATTATCCAGTCTGCCCATAGCTTTCTCTCCTACATCGAATACATCTTTTAGATCTCTTGAATTACAAGATTCCTTTTGAAATACAAAGTGATTGGTGAAGTATTATTGGTGAAGTATGTTTTGTGTCTCAGAAATTGTGTCAAGTCCTGAGATACAGCATCTGGGATGTGGTCCCTGACCTCATGGAGAATATAGTTTTGTAGAGGGCAGAGCGATTTAACAGAAAGTCACACAATTATAAATAAGAATTGTGCCATATAATTTGAGGATTCATATGAAGAACATAAAAGAGGATTCAGACAATCGCAGTAGTTCTGCTGACAAATAGCCAAATAGCCAGACTGTCAAGACCCTATTCACATCTCGTATGTGTTCTTGGGCCTGCTGATTGTTGGTCCTTTCCTGGTGCCTTGGAGGGTGGACACACTCAGAACGGCTCCCTGCTCCTTTTGACCCTGAGGGCATCAGCCTTTCTGTTTTCTTATAGCCGAAAGAAAGGCATTTCCTGGCACTTCCTCACCTCCTTCATCACACACGTTAAAGTGAACAAGTGCTTTGGAGCTCAGCTATTAATATTACCAGATGAGGTATCTTCTTTTCATCATTGTCTAACTAAGTGATTGCTTTCAGTAATTGTGGGGAAAGAGAATATACCAAAAGGGATTGACATGCCACCAAAAGTGAGGAAGGTAGAGTTTGCTGTTGGAAATATCTGTACTAACTCAGAACCATCACTGCTGTATGACGATGCTGAAGATTCTTTTATCATTAAACTTCTTACAACACAATGCACAGATACTGTTACTGTTGCCCACCATTGAGTCCGTTCTGGCTCTTGGGTCCCTACAGGACAAAACAGAAACCCCATTGGGTTTTCAGGGCTGCAATCTTTATGAAAGCAGATTGCTATGTTTTCCTCCCATGGAGCACTTAGTGAATTCATACTGTCAACTTGTTGGTTAGCATCCTAACCACTGTGGCCCAGGACTCCAAAGAGTTAGAGATGTTGTTATTATGTACTGTGGAGTCAAAACGGACTCATAACTGCCTCTCCAACGAGTTTCTAGAGGCAGCAATTTGCACAGGAGGAGACTGCACATTGGTCTCCTGCAGAGCCGCTGGTGGATTTGAACTGAGTTCCTTAGGGTTGGTAGCACATGAATAGAGAAAGAAGCAGAGATCTGGATAGATAGATACAACTTTCTTGACTATTCAGCCATCTGGAAATGGTCCAGATGCTAGCAAAGTGGGTGGCTAGAAGTTTAAGTCTACGATGGAAATTTATTTACCTCTTGATTCCGAAATGCTGCTGCAGGCATATACAGCCATGCTCACACATGTACTGTATTTCTGTCACCCACTGGGGGGCAAAGAACACAGGTGGGGGCATCTTTATCATTTATGTCCAAGTAAGGAAATGAGTCCTGTTACTGATTGCATGAGCCAGTACCAGAAATGATCATGAACTCAATAATTAATAATTAATAAATAAAGCTTTTCATTTGCTTTCATGATGTAGCTGCTGCTGCTCAGAGATATATACCCAGAGATAGGTACTTGTGACTGTTTAAACTCTTCCGCGTTCCCTGTTCTTCATGTCAGTACTTGACTGAGGCATATGGGTAACAGAGGTAAGACAGGAGCTGCCACAGATTGCCAGGGATAATTTGTGAGGGAGCAAAATAAACGGAATGCAATTAACCCTATTGTCAGCAGTTAAGATTCATGAAATGACAGGTGTACCCAAAGTGCGAGATATCAGAACTGTTTGTTGTTAAATTCTCAGTCTAGAACTCTATTATTTAACTAAGCAATCGCAGCAAACTCAAGATATTTCTGATCAAGTGTCTCCCTGGGTATTAAGTCTATCATCATTGCAATACATTCATTTCCCCCCTATTGGAGATGTTGATGATGCCCCACCTTTTCACTCTCTCTAGCCTGGTAGCTTCCCTGTGTCTTCAGGAGAGAATCTGTAATTGTTGGAATATTCCTTGCCATCCTTCATTTGGAATTTATGTGGTAATTTCAGCAAAACCGAGACCTTGTGCAGCAGTTTTCATCTTTTTTTCAAGGCTGCCTCTATTTCTTGAGATGCTGGAGGGTTTCCAATTATTCCTTCTGGTCTCTTTGGATGTGAATTGTAACAGATCAGCTGAGAGTCTCAGTTCAACATTGTTAAGCTTATCAATATAAATATAATGTTAAACCCCTTTTAGATAATTGGAGCTATGTGTGAAAATGTGACCAATTTTTGCATAAATTGGTCCTCCACTTCTTCCTGGCAAAGATAGAGGGAGAAAGGGAGAGACCAAGCATATGCGAGGCCAGTTTGCTTCTTCTAAAGGACTTTTCTACACCTTGAATCCATGCACAGACTTTGTGGTGGCTAACAGTTGGAAACCTGCACAGGTTATGCAGAACCATAAGGTCCTTTGCCCTTTTGAGCCAATTTCTTTCCATGCCAGGGGCTGTAGAGAGACTAGCAACGAGGCACTTGCGCGTCATACCAGTGGGGAAGTTGCAGACGGGCTTGAGAATTAAGCGTCTCTGCTTGGACAGTTATCAAATTCAAACAACCAAATGGAGGAGCTGACGCCCATGGAGAGACGAGAGAGAGTGCTGGGGGAAATCCTGGAACTAACTCACTCCATTTGGAAACCTTGCTGTCATGTCATTTCGGGATCCTGGAAGTGTTCAGATTCTCCTTCCAGCTTCTCTTTTTTGTGTGTCTTTCAGGGGAGGTAGGATGGAGAAGGGGGGGGGGAGCTGTTTTTCCAGTGACAGGTCCTTCTGAGTGGGCTAAGAGGCAAGAGGCAATTTGTATAAAAGAGCTCATAGCATTTTATAGCTTAGGAAGAATGTGTAACAAAAGCAACCCTTCCAACAATACTGAGCTGAATATGCTAATTCTACAAATGAAGACATTTAAAGACAGAAAACAAAACAACGCATCCCTTTCTCCACCCCAAGAAGGTGTTCAAGGATATTCAGAACAACTTCTAAAGTAAATTTACCATGTGGTTTGTAAATGTTGAGGAAGTTCGTTTCTTAGAAGGGGAACTAAGGAAGACATGATTGAGACTCACATGGTGGAGTGACTCTCTAGATCACGCAGGTAGGTGGTTCCTGGCTCAAAGGTAAACAGGTAAAGGTGGTTCAGGGAGAGCCCAGGGCTCTACCCCTCTGATCTTCAGTTATGTTCTGTGACTCTTTTTAGGACCTGGGACAACACCCCCATTCAAATATAACAAAAGTCTAGAAGGAAAAGGTGCAGAGAAGCTGCCCAAATCCTCTCCTGTCCCTACTCTTTGACATTAATGAGATCCTCTCTGCCTTGACTGCCAAGCAGAGCTGTAGGTAGCAAGGAAACACAGTTCTCATACTAGTGACATCAGTTCACTGGAAAACACAGAGGCTACCTTCTAGTCCTACTGATATGACTTCTCAGTTTTGAGGTGCTTTAGGTGGAAACACAAAATAGTTCCCTGAAAGCAGGGGAAAAATGTCCAGAAGTCTTTTAGTTTGAAAAGAGTTATTTTCTGAATAAATGAAAGATTTTTATTTAAAAGTAGGTTTTCAAAATGTGCCCGATATTTAAGGGACCAGAAGTTCCTCCACTCCTCACTATTTCATCTTCATTTGGAAGAGAAGGTAGAGCATAAAAAGGTTTCTTGGACATCAAATGCTCTGTTAAAGCAGCAAAATGAGTTAGGCAGACATGAATCAGAAAACATATGGATTCAATTTTGGTTTAAAAAAATTAATGGGAAAACACATTCTCATCAAACTCAAAACAATGAAAAATATTTTTTAAGCAGGCAAAAAAAATCCAAAATACAGCTGGGTTTGCCCAACTCCACACAGATTCCTAACACCCAGGATCCACTTCCTCGGTTAGTAAAAACAGCAAGTTGAGCTGAAGGATGTGTGGGGTAAATTAGGCCAGACTCCGAGGTGCTGGCTCCAGTGGCTGGACCACCCAGGACAGCGAACTTACAGAATATTGCTGAGGCTTTGCCACCAGATCTTCTGGTGGTTGGAACTGACTGGCAGGCCCTGGGGATGGGAGAGGCTCCCAGGAAAAACCAAAGTGAAGAAAACAGACGTATTTGTGACAGGTGAGTCAGGCAAATCCACTGACCAAGAATCTCAGAAAGCAGAAAAAAGAAAACAAGCCAAAGTGAAGTTCATATCTGTCCTTCACTGGATGAGTCTTGTCTTTGGAGACCACTTTATCCATCAGGCATAATTCCCACCAGTCCATCCTAAGGTCAAATACATCTTTGTCTTTCTTTTTGGTTTGTAAAATCCTGGTCACTTTGTGCTGCCTCACTTGATGGCTCTTCTGAACCAGGGATGTTTCATGGTGTTCCAGGAATTTCTACTAAAGGCCCAAGAATGATGCCATCAGTCTGTCAATGGGAGTGAAGGGTAATGGAGATGAAGTCTAAAATGTTCCCTCAGATGATCTCCAAGCAATCTAACTGGAGTTCCTGAGATGGTCACAGCTTCCTGGAATGACAGTACCTGCTGCAATTTACTCTTCTCAACCCCCTGAGATACCTCCTTTACCATATCATTCCTATCAACAGAAGATGGAAGATCTTGCTGCTTACAATAAAACAAAAGCTAGTGATTACAGACTCCTTAAAGCTCCTTCCCCAATACCTCCTACTTACTCATTTTTTAAAATCTAATTTCTCTATAAATTTTAGTTAAAATCTCAATTAAATAATTAAAAAAAAACAAAACCAACCCATCACAACCCATGTTTCTGCCCTCCATCCTTTGCCAAAGAGTAGGCCCTCCATCTGCCCAAAGCCAATCCCCTTACCCACCTCCAGTGTGTTCCGGGTCCTTATCCATTTTGTCTTCTCTTGGAACTAGTTTAGATACTCTAGGTGGGATAATTGGCTAAGTGTTTGGCCGCAAACTAAAAGGCTGCCTGTTCAAACTCTTCCGGAGGCACTTTGGAGGAATGGCCTGCAGATTTACTTCTGGAAGGTAAGGTAAGATTACCTTGACAATCCTATTCTACACACAGTGCATCCAGCTGCAAGACAACTTATTTGATTTGGTGTTGATTTAAAACTCTGATTATCTCTACTCCCTGTTCTTCAAATATTTGCTTCTCTGTGAGGGTGTCTTCAAGATAATTTTGCATACATTGTCAGAGAGCCAGACCTGGTATTATCACCTGGAGTGACATACTGTCCTCATGTCTTTGGTGTTCCCATCTGCAAAGTGGAGATAATAATAGTTCTTTGCCAATAGTTCTTGTTTTGAACATTAGAAGAGTTAATATATACATAAAATACTTGTAATTGTGTCTAGCATTTTATAAACATAAAATTAGACTATCTTATCATTCCTACTTTCTTATTGCCAACATTTGAATGTGCTCAAGTCTCTCTTATTTAAGATGAAATTCTCACTCAACTCTTGTTCCCTTCAAACTAATGTCCTCTTTGTTAGTTTACCTTCATTGTCAAATCACTTGGGAGAGTTGTACACTTGCTGTTTACTTTTAATCAGCTCTTTCTCGCTCCTGTCTCCAGAGGGGTAAAGCTCCCACCCTCATTCACCCTCACCTGTCCTTCACTGGAGCTGCTCTCAGTGCATATCTTCTTACCACTAAATTCAAAGGACAAGTTTTACTCACGTCATCTTGCTTCTTGGTGACCTCCTCTCCTTCCTCCAGTACTTCTCACTTGGTTTACACACCTCATTTTGAAGCAGATCCTATTCAGTTTCCCTTCCTTTGCTCATCATAGAAACATGGATGTCCTTTAGAACACCGATATCACCTATATCAACAGAAGTTGACTGCAGAAACTTACTTCCACCTCAGCCTATTCTACCTTGCTGAGCCCTTCTGCAATTGGTCTTTCCAGTGCTCTGCAGATATCTCCACCCAAGACCCACCTCTGTCCTCTGCAAGTTCTTCTTTTCTGAACAAACAAGCAAAATAAACAAATGAATGAATAAATAAATAAATAAAATCCATTGTTGTCAAGTCAATATCAACTCATAGCAAGGCTACGTGCAGGACAGAATAGAACTGCCAAGTAGAGTTTCTAAGACTACACATCTTTTGGGAAATTAACTAGCACATCAGTATTCTTCAGAGTGGCTAGTGATTTGAACTACTGACTTTCTGATTAGAAGCCAAACACTTTAACTTCCATCTTCCAGGAGAGTTTGTATTTATGGAATACATCATCACACATGGTTTGTCGAAACCAATGGTGTAAGGGGCTATTTTGAAAACATTCTTTCTCCTCACATTGATGCTTTCTGCTAGGAACATTTCATATCCCTGACATCTCTCCTGCTCCACAATCACTATTCTAACTCAAGATACTACTGTCTCTCCTCTGGATTACTGTAATCTGCTATCAATTCCTTCCTATTCCTCATCTAGTCTCCCTTGCAGCTAATCTCTTCCCTTCTAAGTAGGGAACACTCTTGTGATATTGTTATTTCTTCTATCTCACCTTCCACCGAAATCTCTTCAATGCTTTTTCTTTGTCCTAAGGATAAAACCCAAACTCTTCAACCTAGTTTTTAAAGATCTTGATATGCCAGTACCTGCTAAGCTTCATCTCACATACTTTGGGCATGAAGTTAGGAGGGACTAGGAGTTGGAAGAACTTGGAAAAAGACATCGTTCTCAGAAAGGTGGAGAGTCAGCAAAAGAGGAAGACCCCCAACCAGCTGGACAGACACAATGATACTGGACACAATGAGGATGGCACAGGCTACAGCAAGATTCTGATCTGTTTTTCGTAGGGTCACTATGAGTCACACATAACTCGAAAGCACTTACAACAGTAACAACCAAGATTGGCTAAAGGAAGTCTTCTCTTCTAATACTGTAAGCTCTAGCTATACATAATTCAGTGGATATTTATCATGTAATGTTCAACATCTTTTCTTTGATTTAGTGATATCAACCAATGTTAATCTACACATTGATTCTTTTTCATACTCATCGGCAGATGGCATGATAGGTATAGTATGTGAACTTGGTAAATCAAGTCCCTAGTGATAGTGTCACTAGTGTCAATGGCCTAATAAGCCTTTCTTACAATGTCTTTCTTATGATGAGTCTTTCTTATGATGAAGACTTAACTGAGCTCTCAGAAACCCAGCTTCCTTTGACTCCTTCCTTGTTCTTCAGCCTTTCTGACTTTCAGTAAGACTTTACTGTTTTTTTTTCCTGAGTAAATTCTTTTTCTTTTGAAATTCTCATGAGTTGCTACATATGAATGTTGGGTAGGCTTTCAAACACACAGGACTCTGCACAAATGGTACTCTCTATACATCAGCTATTCTACAGGAGATAGATGGGCCATCTCCTGTGCAATTTACTGTTTCTGAACATCTGCCACAGGGTCGCCTATGTGTTGGTTCTGACTAAAGGATAGGTAACATACATACGTCATGTGACTTATTCTTCAGATCTTGATTTAAAAATGCCTCGTCTCATAACGTTTCACTTTGACCAGTTTAAATGTCCCTGTGGAGTGCTCCTGCAATACTTTCACCCTTATGCCTTCTGGATAGCTTTAAATATGTTTGCTGCTAAATTGTCACCAATACTCGGACACTCATGGAACATTGGTAAGAAGCTGTACTGCCATCTCAAAGACATGTGGTTTGAATCCACCACTTGCTCCATGGGAGAAGCATGGAAAATTGCCTCCTATGCAATTTGCTCCCTCTGAAAACCCACTGGATGGTCAGCTATGGGTCAATTTTGACTTGACAGCACACAAAAACATCAATTAGACTTTAAGGTGTTAAAAGGTTTCACCCTCATTGCTTTCCCTCATTTTCCCACATAGTACCCTTATCATATGGTTTTGTTCTTGTTAGTTGGCATTAAGTTGACTTCAACTCATGGTGAAGCAGATATAACAAAGCCACATATTGCCTGGCTCTGTGTCATTTCCACAGTCATTGGCATGCTTGAGTCTATTGCTATGGTCAGATGCCTTCCAATCTAGAGGACTTACCTTCCAATACTTCATCATGGTATTAGACAATGTTATTTTGTGATTGATATAGTTTTAATTGATTAATTATCACAAACTGTCCATCTAGCCTTTCTCTCAGATTGACTTAGTTGGGAACTCTGCTGAATTCTGTCTACCTTGGTGATACTACTCATATTTTAAATACTGGAGCCATAATTACCAGCATCAAGCCCATATAACAAATTAATAAATTGAGTGTTGTGTTACAACATAGCTCCCGAAAAATATTTACTGGATGAGAGAAGGCATTGCGGCCTCCAACGTTTAACATTGTGTTCTCTGGATCCTCCTTTTAATGAAAAAAAATTCTCAAAATGAGTCCTAATACTCAAGTTTTAATCAAGTGCCCCACTTTTCCTTAGATCACCTTTTCTACACCTGTCCTTATTCATTGCAAATACAGTTTATAAGAAACATAAATGTAGGCTATACACATGGATTTCACTTGATGGTATACACAAGAATCAGATCAATTACATCAGTGGAAAGCATTGCTGGAGAAGCTCAGTATCAGCTGTGAAAAACTAGGCCAGGTGCTGATTGTGGAACAGATCACCAGATACTCATATGCAAGTTCAAGCTGAAGCTAAGGAAAATTAAATAAAGTCCTCAGGAACCAAAATTTGACACTGAGTCTATCCCACCATCTCAGGAAACAGGTTTGGGGCCTTGGACATTAATGAGTGAAGACACTAGATGAGCTGTAGGAGGATATCAAGAGTATCATCCAGGAAGAATGCAATAGGTCAGAAGAGGAAGAAAAGACCAAGATGGATGTCAGAAGAAATTCTAAATATTGCACTGGATTGGCAAGAAGCCAAAGCCAAGGGAAGAAATCCAGATATTAAGGAGTTGAACAGAAGATTCCTGAGGACAGCACTGGAAGACAAAGTATTACATGAAATGGGCAAGGAGCTGGAGTCAGAAAATCAAAAGGGCCAAACTCGCTTAGCATTTCTTAAGCTGCAGGAACTGAAAAATAAATTCAAGCCTTGATTGCAATACTTAAAGATGCTTTAGGCAGAATATTATATTATCCAGGAAGCATTAAAAGAAGATGGAAAGAGTATACAGAGTCATTGTACCAAAAATAATTGGTGGACACAGAATAATTTAATGAAACAACTTATGAGCAAGAGCTTGTGGTGAGGAAGGAAGAAGTTCTAGCTGTTCTGAAAGAATTGGCAAAAAACAAGGCCCCAGGAATTGATGGCATACCGATTGACATATTTCAACAGACACTGCCCTGGATGTGCTAATCAAGTTGTGCCAAGAAATCTGGAGGACAACCACCTGGAGATCTGTATTTGTTTCCATTCCAACAGAGTGTGAAAATTATCAAACAGTATCATTTATACAGTACCAACTGACTGGAAGAGATCTATATTTGTTCCTATCCCAAAGAAAGGTGACCCAACAGAGTGTGGAAACTATAGAACAATCTCACTGATTTCACATGCAAGCAAGATTTTACTGACGATTATCCAAAAACAACTGGAACAGCACATCAGCAGATAACTACCAGAAGTCCAGGCTGGGTTTAGAAGGGGTCGTGGTACTAGGGATATTGTAGCTGATGTTAGATGGATCTTAGCTGAAAGCAGAGAATACCAGAGGAATGTCTATCTGTGTTTCATTGACTATGCAAAGGCGTTTGACTGTGTGGATCATAACAAACTGTGGCGGACTCTGAGAAGAATGGGAATCCCAGAACATTTGATTTTGCTTATGTGAAACCTATGCGTGGACCAGGAGACAATCATCAAAACAGAGCAAGGAAACACTGCATGGTCCAAAATTGGAAAGGATGTGCATCAAGGATGTGTCCTATCACCATATCTTTTCAATTTATATGTAGAACTGATTATCCGGAAGGCTGGGCTCTATAAGGAGAAGTGTTGCATCAGGATTGAAGGTAGACTCATCAACAATCTGCGTTATGCAGATGAAACAACCCTTCTTGCTGAAATTGAGGAGGACTTGAAGCACTTGCTACAGAAGACCAAGGATGACAGCCTTCAATACGAGTTGAAGCTCAACATCAGGAAAACAAAGATTCTCACCACTGGGCTGATTGGCAGCATCATGAGAGATGGTGCAGTGATTGAGATTGTTGACAGCTTCAGTTTGCTTGGCTCTACAATCAATACTCTTTGTTCCAGCAGCCAGAAAATGAAAAGACATATTATGATGGGAAAGCATGCTTTCAGAGACCTCTCCAAAGTACTGAAGAGCAACGACGTCAGTCTGGAGACGAAGATGTGCCTGATACAGGTCACGGTCTTAGCAATTACTTTCTATGCTTCAGAGAGCTGGACAATGACTAAGGGTGACAGAAGGAGAGTTGATGCCTTTGAGCTATGGGGCTGGAGAAGAGTATTGAATATATAGTGGACTGATAGGAGAACAAACAAGTTAGTTCTGGAGAGTGTGAGGCCTCTTGGAGGCAAGGATTCTGAAGCTTCATCTGACATACTTTGCACATGTTGCAAGGCAGGATAAGTCCTTGGAGAGGGACGTCATGCTTAGAAAGGTAGAGGGACATTACAGGAGAGGAAGACCCTAGAGGGATGGACTGACTCAATCACTGAGGTAATGAGGATAGGTGTCTCGGAGACAATAAAATTGGCAAGGGTTAGAGTAGGGTTTAGAGTTATTGTACACAGGGTTGCTTTGAGCAGTAGGTGACTCACAACAACAAACTCAATTGTCTCTGTAGATGAGCACAATTGCAGTCATATTCACAAACCTGTGTACTTGTGTACGGGGAGCCACAAAACTATTTGGCTTAGAACTAGATAGCATGAAGCATTTCCCCAAAGGCATCCGAAGGTAATGTGTTGTGTAAGAACGGTATGAGTCATTAGTATGGGGAATCAGCAAAGGATCTTTGGCCAGGAGATGAAATAAATTAAGAAGAAATAAGATAGCCTCTTTGACAAAAGGTGCTGGCAAGACAGTGCACCTACTTGTAGAAAATTTGAACAACTTCATACCTCACACCATATATAAAAATCAACTCAAGATAGATCAAGAACCTAGGCACAAGACCTAAAATTACAATGGTCATTAAAGAAAAAAGTCAGGTAAACATAGGCTCCCTAATATATGACATAAATGAATATAACTGAAAATGCACTATTAATAAAGGACGAATTAGAGAATTTGAATTTCCTAAAAATTAAATACTTGAGTTCATTAAAAGATTTCGTCATGGGCTGCACTTTTGAAGGTATGCAGTTTAAATCCACCAGATGCTCTGCTGGAGAAGGAGGGGAAAACTTCTCCTGTGCCAGTCAGATCTGATTCAATGGTACATATCAAGGTGGGGGTGGGGAGATTTCTCCAAAAGAGCAGTTGACAGATTGAGAAAAATATTTAGCAGTGACGTATCTGAGAAAGGACTCATATCTAAAATCTATAAAAATCTTTATCACATCAACAAGAAAAAAACCCCAAACAAACCAAGACCTAAATAACTTAATTTAAAAAATGGGGAAAAAAATGGGCAAAGAACATGAATGATACTTCACCAAAGAAAATATTCAGATATTCAAAGAATAAATGAAGAAAATCAAAATAACTATCTTCTCACAATAGCAATGTTCAACATCAAACAACACATTTTGATGAAGATGTGGAAATATTGGAACGGTAATACCCTGCTGATGGGAACAGAAAATTATTTAACCATTATGGAAAGCATTTTTGTGTGTCTTTAGAAATAACAACTGATCCAACAATCCTACTACCAGACATATCTATATAAAAGAAATAAGGACTGTAACACAAACAAGTTATGTGTTCATTACAGCACTATTTACAATAACAAAGAGACCTAAACAATCCATATGTCCATCAACAGACGAATGGCTAAAGAAACTATGGTATATTTACAAAATGGAGTATTATTTAACAATATAGAATGGTAAAAGAAGTAGTGCAACATTGCACAACATAGATGAATCTAGAGGAAATTATTCTGAGTCATAAAAATCAGTCACAGAAGGACAATCATGTTATAATGCCATTATTTTAAAAAGCTAAGGAAAGGTTTACACTTAGAATCATTCTTAAGTGTTTCCAGGAATTAAATGGGAGAGTGGACTGAAAACTCATGAAGATATGGGTTGCGTGATGAAGAAGACCATACACAGTAACTAGTTTTTCATACTGTGAGATTAAGGAATTACATGAACCAATTACAAAGACTGGGAACCAATACATGGCTGACCCTCTGCTGGGTCTTTAGAGGCAGAAAAACACAGGAGGAGATTGCCCAACTTTCTCCCACATAATAAATATTATAAACCAAAATATGTATGAAAGTACGGAAAGAATGCAGGTGGCATAGGGACAGCCCAGTCTGACGTCCACTAACTCTGAAAGGAGGAACAGTTTCAATTCACAACATCTGTGGTACAAAAATGATGTCTATGATGCCAGGCATACTCCACACACTTCTCACATGTACTTGTATTAATTTTAAAACCAACCAGGTTTTATCCTTCCCAGACAATCATTACTCTGCTTCTGGGTCCACTAATCTGTAGTGATGACCGTACAGAACTCAAACTCATAGAACCATATTCATGATTATGAGGTTTATTATAGAAATGAATAGGTTATAATTCAGGTTGAAAGAGGGATGCAATTCTTCAGCCTGAACAGCTTTTCAAGTGTGTTCACAGGTCCTTTGACCTTCAGACTGATGGTTTCAGATCAGTGTTAGAGGGCTGTATTCAGTTTCCCACTCTTGACACCAAAACAAAACAAAAAAGAAGACTCTATTAGGCTGCCTTCCTTTAGTGTTCCAGCAAGTTCTGGTGAATGTCCTGGCTCTGGCTCCATGGGACAGCAGTCCCAGGTCAACTCTGTCTCATATCAGCCTATGGTTCTCCACTGTTGTAGATTCTATGGTCTCTCAAGCTCTTTCTCCATCTCTTGTAAACTCTAGCTTTGAAGAAAATGAGGTGCATTTTCTACTTCTCTCTTACTGACAGAAAGATTCTTATCTACAATCTCTAAAGCTACCCAATCTAAGTTGGGCAGGATGGCAAGATTGATTAATCCTATCATTAGTATTTACACACCTTGCTTATAAGCTTTCACTCCCCCAAAGTGCTATTCACCATGTTCACATTATTAACAAAGCCAAGTCAAGTGGTGAAGGCCAAAGCAAGGAGCTGGGAAAGATATTTTGACAATCAATCCGTTGTCTCACGGAATGGTTGTATGACAAAAAAGACTGTGATTCGCAAATTTTCACTTAAAAAATAATTTTTAAGAAGATAGATGTCCATTTCTTCTACTAAAATGTAACTTCCAAGTGACTGGGATAATTTGCTTTTTAATTCCATTGCTATACTCTCAGACCTAGAGCAGTTGAATATTCAAAAAATAATGACTGAATGATTAAATGCATATTACTTACATTAAAACAATATCAAATATATATGCAAGGATTATATTGCTAACTTAGGGATAGAGTTTCCAGAAAGATTGCTGGCAAGCAAATATCCATTATCACTAATTGAAGATGGGCAAAATGTTTTTGTAATGACATTATTTAGATAATACCAGAAATATTTCATTTAAAAGCTTTTATAATGCCACTTAAGCACTTTGGTATCCTACCTCTCTTTTTCCTCAGAATGTCTTAATTCATTGTTTGTGAATCCACCTGATTTGGGATTTGTACTTCAGAAGTATGTCCTTCAGAGGAAGCAATGTGAAGCGGTGCTCTTCCTCTCTCACTATGGTTTTTGTACAAGCAAACATCTTCTGTTGTTCCTTCCAGTTTCTCCTTTCACTGTTGTTCTATCCAAATCTTCTTCCAAATCCTCTAGTGTGACTTCCTCTGAGAAACGTCTCCACATTATTCCCTATCTTCAGTCTTCCCTTCTCTGAATGTCTACACAACCTGTTTCTGTATTGACTGGCTGCACCATTTATGAGTTACGTCTGTCAAAAAGAAATCTAAATCTGAGCAAGAATTTTAAAAGCCTGTTTGTTCATAAGCATGTGGCAAGGGAACTCATCTGCTGTCACTTTTATGGGTAAAGGCTTAAGAGTGTTAGAAAGGAGAATATGTTTTATACACTAAGAAGAGGAAAGAATGAGATAGTCTCTGAGTTGAGAAATAATTCCATTAAGGCGGGATTTCCAGAGGCTGGGGAAACTTTCTAATTGGTCTTCAGGTACGTTTTACAGATTTCGATTGGCTGCAAGTGGGCACGTGAGGAGGTAGGTAAATTTCCAGAGAAGAGGGGTTGTTGAACGATGGAGTGAAGGGTTTCCTTTTGCTGACCACTTCCCGGAGCAAGAGGGACAGGGGAGCTGGTTGCCATGGTGGGCAGTCTTTCAACTCTGATAGTGTAGCTATGAGCTGCCACAGAAAGAAATCATGTCTCACACATTCCTCGTGTGTGCTTCACATCTTGGCATACAGCCAGTGTTCAACCCTCCTTCCTGATTTAGCATGGGGACTTGTTGAATTGACTTTGTGGAAGAAAAGGTAGCTACATGGATATAAGTTCACCTAGCGTGTGTGTGTGTGTGTGTGTGTGTGTGTGTGTGAATTCTCATGTCTGAGATGAACAAGGAACAAGATTTTTTTTTGGTACAATATTTCTCAATTCTGAAATCTATTATTGACTATGTATGCCCTCAGTGTCTCTGTGGTTTTGGGGAGACTGGATACAAAAGCTTTGGAAAAGGAGCCACCAGGAGACAGATGGCACCCTGAAATTTCCTCCCCTGAGATATACTAAGTCAGTGGACTACTTGTAACTCATTACAGTTGAGTTGGAACCCCCCAGTTTCAGGGGCTGTGAATTGCATGAAAGGAGATTGCCAATCTTTCTTCCCTGGAGTGGCTGGTGGATTCCGGCAGCCAGAGAGGCCCTGCCTTGGAGGCAGCAGTGCACCTCCCCGTGGACTACGCCACCAGAGAACTTTTCAATCAGATATGACCACTGGGTCACATTTCCCAGAATCCTTGCTGTCCACTGGAGCACCTCCACTGTGAGGAGCTCATCATAAAGGAGGTGCTTCAGTGAAAACAGGAGTTACATAGAAGCCCCATGGACCAGAACCAATGCATAGAGAGGACTGTATGGAGGGTGAAAATGGGGACTTTACAATGCACTATGACTTCACAGAAACACTAGTATGAAACAGAATTCAGAGGGTAAATCCCACAGCGGACAAGATGGCTTTTGGGAAGCTGGAGTTATCAAGCACTGTTGACTGATGTTAAGCGGTTGCATATTCTGGAAGGTGAGTGCTAGATCACTTCATTCCAGGAGTATGTGTCCACTGCTGCTGGTTTTGCTGTGCATTTTGTTCATTCTCTGGGCCCGAGGAATAAGATAGCACTGGGCAGACAGTGATAAAAGTTACATTATGCTGCATGACTGTGCCTGATGAGACCCTAGGAACCTCAGGAGACAAGTTAACATCTACCACAACCAAACTATCCTGCCTCTAGTGACTGTATACTTGCAGATGCCGTTGAACTTGCCTACCTTGGCAAAGAGACCACCTGCCCCACACAAAATCTCCGTACTTACTTCCAGCGACTTTGTATCTCTTGGTTGATTCCTCCACCCTTTCAAAATTAAATGATAGAGTCATTGTGCACTCAGAACTTTCATGGCATAAAAGCTGTGGTCATTCTGTTGATAAATAGACTTTGAAATGCTCCACATATCAGTACAACAAGCTTTTATCCATTTGGCTAATTTTATTCTTTGTAAGCCACAGAAGACAGGGGCAAATGGCCCTGTGATTAGATCTGGCTCTGCGGCTGGGGAGGAAAGGGGAATCTGAGCTGCCCTGCAAGGCTGAGCAAAGCATCTTTTGTACCGAAGGTGGAATGGAGCGTCAGGGAATCTAGGGGCCAGAAGGATGTTAGAATCTTTCAGACGTGTGATTCCCAACACTGCTTCTCCAGCCTCGGCCTCAGAGTTGGTTGGAGAACTTTTTCAATCAGATATGACCACTGGACCACATTTTCCAGAATCCTTGATTTTGGGCATATATTGTTAAAAATTTTCCATGGTTTGAGGAGGGAGCTCTGGTGGCCTAGTGGTAAGGAGCTGCACTGCCAAACTAAAGGCACATGGTTTGAAGTAGTAAGCATCTCATAGGTTTATTGTGACTAGAATATGTAGTAGTGCTTGTAGACTGAGGTTTAACAGTAAGTACCAATCACTATGCACTTGCTGCAGAGGGTCAAGGGCTGAAGCCTTCAGTATGGACTGAGGCTCAATGTCAAGAAAACAAAGATTCTCACCACTGGACCAATTGGTAGCATCAGGATGGATGGTGAAGAGATTGAGATTGTTCAGTTTCAGTTTGCTCGGCTCCACGGTCAACACTGTTGGCACTAGCAAGTCTGCTGTTAGGGACCTCTCTAAAGTACTCAAGAGCAACGGTGTCTCTCTGGAGACTAAGGTGAGCCTGATACAGGACATGGTCTTTGCAATCACTGGTTATGCATCAGAGAGTTGGACCATGACTAGGGAGGATAGAAGGAGAATTGATGCCTTTGAGCTGTGGTGTTGGAGAAGAGTATTGAATGTACCCTGGACTGCCAAGAAAACAAACAGATTCATCCTAGAGAGGATTAAACCAAGCAACTCCTTGGAGGCAAGGATTCTGGGGTTTCGTCTGACATACTTTTGACATGTTGCAAGGAGGGACAGGTCCTTGGAGAGGGACATCATGCTTGGGAGGGTGGAGGGACAGTGCAGGAGGGGAAGACCCTCTATGAGGTGGATTGATTCAGTGACTGGGGTAATTGGGACGGGTGTGTCAGAGGCAGTGTGACTGGCACAGGGTAGAGCAGGGTTTAGGGCTGTTGTACATAGGCTCGCTATGAGTCGCAAGCGACTGGATGGCACATAACAACAACAATCAATCACTATGGAGATGAGGGAGCTCTGGTGGCTGAGTGGTAAGGAGTTACACTGCCAATCCTAAACCCTGAGGTAGAATCCACCACCTGCTCCACGGGAGAAATATGGGCAATCTCCTCTTGTGTGATTTACCGCCTCTACATACCTGCTGGAGGTATGAGTCCCTTCCTACTCAATGACACATAACAACAATCATGGAAATCTAGACATGGAAGAAGGAAGAAGTTGGCAGACCATGGATCTCACCCAGCTTTGTTAATAGCTCAGAATGCCTTCCTCAGTGTCCCCCAGGAGTCATGCCCTTGGATGACCTCAGTAAGTGAGGATTGTTAGCAGTTCTTTTTTTCAACAACTGTTGTTCTGGGTCCTGACTGTTCTGGGTTTGGCTCTGGATCTCTCAGAAGATGCTCTCCCAGCGCACAGTCATCTCACCGTATTTTACTACTCCCCTGGAGGGGTAGTTCAGATGCAGATGTTCGTGGACCACTGTGGAGGGCAGTATGCGGTAGAAAATGATCTTCTCTGATAAGATCTCTTCTTCACACTGGTGGCTTAAATTGAGAACTCGCTTTCCCTGAACCCCAGTGGACTGGGATGGCCCACAAGTTTATGTGGATGGGCACTTCCCATGTGATGCAACCCTTTGATCAGCAGTGTACACATTCGCTAGGCACTAAGACACAGACCCACATGGGATCAAAACAGTGGCTGTGACAATGGGCCCAGGTATGTTGAGGAATATGAGGATGGTACAGGAGAAGACAGGATTCAGATCTGTCATTCATAGGGTCAACTCCATGGCATCTAACAGCAAGAACACATTAAGTCAGAGGTCTGGTGGTAAAGCTCACAATATGTTTCAGAGCTAATGAAAGGCTGTTTGTCTCAGCAGTTCGAATCAATCAGTGACTGTGCAGCTGAAAGACAAGCTGTATCTCCCATCATTGTAATTTATAGTCTCAGAAACTCAATGGAGTGTCACTACGATTCATAACCCACTTGACAGAACTGAGCGAGTCTTTATCTAAGGAGCGCTCGTGGCATGGTGGATGGTAACTGAAAGGTCAGTGGTTGGAATCCACCAGTGGTGATTCTGTGGATGGGCGGCCTTCTCCCATCAATATTTACAGCCTTGGCAACTGAGTGAAGGGTCATGATGAGTTAGAACTAACTTGATGGCCGTGGATTTGGATTTAGTCTTTGTCTAAGGAGCCGTGGTGATGTGGTGTTGTTGTTGTTATGTGCCGTCGAGTCGTTTGCGACTCATAGCTACCCCTATGTACGACAGCCCTAAACCCTGCTCTATCCTGTGCCAATCGCACTGCCTCTGACACACCCATTCTGATTACTCCAGTCACTGAATCAATCCACTTCATAGAGGGTCTTCCCCCTTGCGCTGTCCCTCCCCCTCCCAAGTATGATGTCCCTCTCCAAGGACCTGTCCCTCCTTGCAACATGCCCAAAGTATGTCAGACGAAGCCCCAGAATCCTTGCCTCCAAGGAGTAGCTTGCTTTAACCCTCTCCAGGATGAATCTGTTTGTTTTCTTGGCAGTTCGTGGTACATTCAATACTATGGGCTGCCAACTTGGCTGCCAGCTGCTTCTCCATGGCAGAAAGATGAAGACAGTCTGTCCCTCTTATGGTTTACAATCTTGGGCAACCCCAGAAAGGACTGCCATGGGTTGGAATCACTGCATAGCCACCTCTGGGAGAAATCTCTTGTTTTTAAGCAGGAGTCTGCTCACTGCAAAACATTTGGAGGAGAGTGAGCTGGAAAAGCACAGTAGAACTCAGCATTGTATACTCTTGGTATTATGTGCTGTTAAGTCACTTGTGACTCATAACAATCCTATGTACAACAGCTCTGAACCCTGCTCTATCTTGAGCCAATGTCATTGTTTCCAACACATCTAGCCCCCCATTACCCCAGTCTCTGAGTCAATCCATCTCATCCAGGGTCTTATTGGAGTATCCTTCCACAACCTTCAGAAAGAGAAACCATTTTTTAAAATTTTATTAAGTTTAATGAACATTTACAGAGATTTTGGATTTCCATTCATTCATTGTTGCATTTTTCTCTCTGCCCAACCCTCCAAACCAGTTCACGCTTTTCTTTGAAAAGTAAAAGAAAAATTCTTTCATTGGTATACAATAATCTCCCTGCCCCAAGTCCACTCCACTATGCAGCCTTCATTCTGGACTCTTGTGATAGCATTCTTAGAATATCATCAGGACACCTAGGCTTCCCAATCCTCTCTCTGTGTTGCAGCTCATTCCTGACTCCCTGGAGTTCTTGGGTAATTAAAAGACACATCCAGAATCTCTAGGTCCTGCAGGAAAAGCACAGAACTCAGCAGAATTCCATTACTACAGAGCGTGGAAGCGGGAGTGGCATCCACTTCCTATACAATATGCCCCTGGAAACTATGAACTTTGATAAAGGATGATAGTTATAGAAAGACTTCAGGCCTTTTGTTCATAATGTCACTATGAGAGGTGCTCGACTTGACCACAATCAACAACAACAACAACAACCAGGCTTTAATGGGATGCTGGGCCAAATGGTCCCATCAACTCTGTAGCTGTACAAATGAGCCAGCTGAGTCTTCGAGAAGAGGCTGGGTGACCTCACACTCACCCTAACTCCTAGGAGAATTTCCCACCCTAAGTATTCACACTCTGTAGGCTTTGCTTGCTGTACAACTAGTGTCTTGTGGCTTGTACCAGGGGCTTAGACCTTTCATAGCCTTTCCCCAAAATTGTGAGGATGAGAGAGCTGCTTGGTGGGGTAAACTATGAAACCATGAAAAGCAGGGCCTGACCATCTTTCCCCCCTTGCATGTTGAAGAAGACAGAACCCATCATCCGAGGAAGCGGAAAGAGGAGCCTGGACACTCTGGAGGGCAGAGAGTGCTCTGTCTTCATGGTCCCTTCTGTTCTGAGCTCTCTCACTGCTCTGACTGAGAGTCTCCCGGATGCCTGAGTACAGGCTGTGTCCTGTACCGCCCCAGAGTGCACTGAGGGTAAAGCACCTCCTTGGTGTATTTGCACCTTCACTATAACCTCTTGACTCTCTTTTGTGTTATCTTGACCCAGACACCACATTGAGTCCATACTCTTTCATTGAATTCTGCAACAAATTATACAAGTCAAAACATTGTGTTAGGAATGTTACTAAAATCTTGTCAGTAAAGTCTGTGACACAAGCTCCGGGGGCCTGGTGGAAAAGGAGCTGCACTGGCAACACAAAGGCGGATGATTCAAATCCATTCAGCTTTTATGAAAACGTCCTGAGTAACTAATGACGTTGAACTTTTTCAAGTGTTTGTCTCTCTAGATCCTCTTTGTTGAATTGTTGAAATAGTTGGACTATTTTTAAGTAGGTTGCTTATCTCTTACTGAATTGTAAGTTACTTCCATTAAAGTTATTCACTTTAATGATGATAAAGTTTAATTTATCTTCTTTCTTTTATATTTTGTTCTTTTTGTGTCCTATGTGGAATATTTTTTTCCCTTCACACCACAGATATTTTGCTGTATTTATTTATTTGGCAGATTTTTAGCTCTTATGCTTTATGTCTATAATAACTTCCCATTACTTTCTGTACATAATGAACCATCCAGTAATTCAAGCATCATCTGTTGAAGCACAATCATTTCTCCATCAGTGGAAATGAGGGAAATCCTCAACGGCACGGGCTGACTGAATCGCCTAAACAATGTATTCCCATGTACAAATGACCACAAAGGTGAGAATGACCCGCACAGCCTTTTTTGCTGTTGGATGTGGGGTCACTGTGAATCAGCGTTCACTCTGTAGACATGAATAATTGCATTAACAGTCATTTATCCATTGAATTACCCTTGCACCTTTACCCAAGTAGGTAAATCTTAGGTGGTACTTGATTGAACTAGTCAAATTCCTCAAGGTGAGTGAGCAAATGAAGAGCAGAAATGAGACTTCCCCTTGAGAAGTGGAGGTTGTTATCGTTGTAAGGTGCTGTCAAGTTGAGTGCGAGTCACAGCGACCCTCGGAACAACAGATCTGAACGCTGTCCAGTCTTGTGCCATGCTCATCAACTCTGACACCCCCGAGCCCAATGACGCAGTTATTGTGCCATTCTAGCTCCTCAAGAGTCTGCCTCTCTTTGGCTAACCCTCCACCTTTCCAAGCACGACATCCCTTTCAAAGCCATAGCCTCTCCTAGCAACATGCCCAGAGTATACGACACAAAGCTTCACAATCCTTGCCTCCAAGGAACGCTCCAGTCATACTTTTTCAAATATATATTTCTTTGTTCTTTTGGCAATTCACAGGATATTTAGTACTCTTCTCCAACACCACAGCTCAAAGGTATCAATTCTTCTTCTATCATCCTTAGTCATTTTCTCACTCTTGGCAGTATAGCAAGTGATTGAAAAGACCGTGGTCTGAACCAGGTGCACCTTAATCTTCAAACTGATATCATTGCTCTTCAATATTTTGGAGAGGTCCTTGCCATCCGACTTTCCCAAAGCAACATATCTCCTGATGGATGTTGATTGTGGATCCAAGTAAGAGGAAATCATTGATAATTTTAGGTTTTTTCCCCATCTGTCATGATACTGTTTATAAGTTCAGTGGTGAGGATTTTTGTCTTCTTGATGTTGAAATGCAATTTATATTGAAGGCTATAAAGCATCCAAAATTTGAACTTTTGCTCACAAATGGTCAGTGATGCTTGTCTTGAAAATGCTGTGTTCTACAGATTAATATCATCTTTTCCCTTTTTTTAGTCTTTCTAAGAGATCTTGTTGTTAGACTTAGAGGTGAAATAATTTATAAGGATGTAGGCAAGAAAATGCAGGATCTTTAAATATCAGAGCTACAAGGAAGCACTCATACAATAAAGCCCAAACCCTTGTCAGTAAAGCCAGTCAACTAAGACTCAGAAAGGTTAAATTATTTATTAAATGTTACTCTGGGAGCTGTACTGCCAACCCAAAGGCAGGCAGTTTGAATCCATTAGCTCCTTGGCAAAAACATGGACAATAATTTCCTGTCATGAAATTTACAGCCTCTGAAAAGCCACTGGACTGTCCACTATGAGTCATTTCCAGCTCAATGGCAATGATTTGAGTTGTTTTATTGAATGTCACACAGCAAAGAAATGACAGAAATGGGACCAGGTGTCATGCTTCTTACCTTCTCTGAGGGCCTATTGATTGTCTTCCACAAACAACCTCTTTCCTACAGATTGCTCTCAAGGTCATGGCTCATCATGTCCTAAAACTTTTCCAAACCAGCTGGAGGAGGAGTGTTCTGAGGCAGAGTTTGGTTTTGATTCAGACCTGACTGCTGAAGGCGCACAGTTTGAATCCACCAGCTAGCTGCTGTCCCGGGGGAAAAGCATGGGCAATCTTCTCCCATGTGATTTACTGCCTCCAAAACCCCACTGAAATGTCAGCTGTGGGTTGGTTCAAACTTGACAGTACACAACAACTGACAGCAAACAGGGAAGAGGTTTTAGTCAACAGCACAATTCCTTCCCACAGGCCAGCAAATGGGCATAATAATTGACAGGATATATAGGAAGTATGAACAATGCATCGTAGTAGCTGCAGGAGTAAACACCATCACCACAGGCTTCAGAATCCTCTTCATCTAAAAAGTGAGCATAAAATTGGGCTTGTGGAGCTGCCCAGGAGTAAGGCAGCACCCCAGACAGGAACAATTTCTAAGATTTCAATACTCTGGACATCTGGACATTATCTTGTCTAACACTTCACTTTGCAGATGGGAAAACAGAATCCTAGGGGCCTGTGCTGTGTTTTCCAAAGTCATATGGTAGGTAAAAGTTCAGAACATAAACTTCAACCTACTGAAATCCAACTGTATATATCATTTAAACTTTTGTTTTGGACATTGAAAATAAAAAATATGCTTATATTTGCAATTTTTATTGTCTAAACTCACAGTCAATCAAGTAAATTCTGACTCATAGCTCCTCTTTTTTATCTTTGCAAGGCTGCTAAATTAATGGGAAAAGACTGTCTATCTTTTTCCCACAGAGCTGCTGGGGATTTGAACTGATAATGTATAATGTTCTGGTTAGCAGAGCAACACTCAGCAGACCATATCACCACACTTTATGCTCGATGGTGTTGGCTTTTATACATACAGATTACCAAATAGTGTTGTCTACACAGATCTATGTAAGCTGTGCTTTTTGGATAATTTACATTATATGCACACACACACAAAAACCCTCTTTGACAATTTGTTTTCGTGCTGCATGATATCTTAGAAACTACACAAAGATTCCACTAGAATGTGTTTAAGTGCTAGAGGCAGGGCCAGTCCTGCCTCAGAATCCTGCTTACGCACTCTTCCCAGCACCATGCTGCCTTTATCTTGCATTCATACGTCCAATTGTTGTCTCAGGCTGGCCCTCCCCCAGACGAAAGAGAAGAAAGCACAGCTTGGTGGTTTTGCCAGATGAGGGAAATATAAGTAGCAAATGTCCATGCAGTGGAGTTTCTAATTGACTCAACAATGAGGTACCAATTTGCAAAGCCTCCCTCCCACCACCATGCAGAACACCATCTTTCAGCTCTGCTTCCCGGGGCTGTGAACAGCCTGTTCCATTTCCCTTGAATGCTGGGTGTACCTCTGGGTCCTTCGTCTCTCTGGGAAGTGACTGTGTACAGGGACAGTGTAATTGGCAGGCTGTGACACTCCTGTCTGCAAGTGTCTCTCTAAGTGGAGCACATTTCAGCCTTTATCTGGTGATGGCTGCTACCTGAGAAAGGCCCTGGGCCATCTCAAAGGGCTTGTAGCAGCTAATTGTGCCTGTTAGGACCAGCAATTAGCTGGGGATCTCTGGACTTCGAAGCTCCAACACCCACCAGCTTTCAGCTCGTTTTACTCCTTTTCACTTAACTAGGCGAGCCTAATAGCAGCAGTGAAGGACAGACAGGTGAGGCACAAGAGAGGTAGAACTGATGGGTCCTCAGCTCCAGCAAACCCCCTGAGCCCAACACCCCATCTTCCCTCCCCAAGAGAAGCAGTTAGAAGAAGCCAGCACCAGATGCTGATCACACACCGTAAATATACCCTGTTTATTGCAAGACCAGGGCTGAAGGCTTATTAATCGGTATTGGGAGTCATGCTGCCCCTGTTTGTACAGTTTAAGCGTGAGTTGGAAGATGACAATAAAAAACTAATTAGGCGCAGGTCATAAAGGAGATCACACATGCACGGTGTCTGGTGGTTACTATGGGCACACAATGGTTTCGGTGGAAACACGAGGCAGAACATCAGAAAATTAAGACAATAAATCAGATTCATTGAATAAAAGGCATGCATTTACCCATTAATTAAGGATAATAGTATTCTATAAGCTTTTGTGTACCAGAGATAATTTGTTACACACTATGGTAATAATATACATGGAGAATTAAAAATTCAGTACACCTTCCAGGTAATGGATTAACATTGGTCTTCTGCTAATTCCGGAGAGAACTCAAGATTCATTTATTAGCCCAACTGAGGCTCATATGGTCTGTTTTTGTCCAGTGACTTGTTCGTAATTGTTGAATGTTCCTCCTTTATGGCTTTGATTATTAGCTGGGTGAGGCTTCATCCCAGAAACAGGAACACTGTGGTAATAATGACATTTATGTTTTATTGGTTTTGATGCCCGCCATCTTCACCTCCAGCATCTTGGTACTCTGTGGGGAGAATGATCTGCTTTGTGGGGTTTGAGTCCACTTATAATCACAAGGGTACCAAAGAGAGGCATCCCATTTGAGCCAGTCAGGCTCGCTGACCCAGAACTTGACTTCGTGCAGGAACAGAGAAGAAAGCATGACTTCACAAGCCTTATTGGGGCAGGGCTACCAACTTTGTCCTGCTTGAATAACTCAAGAGTTTTCAGTCACCTTTTGTTGTAGGTCGGTCCCACAAAGATATCCTCACAATCTGCAAATACCTCACATTGCATAGCAAAGTATTACTGACTTTAAAACAGGCATGTTGAACTTGGTGGACTTAAGGTTACCACCATGTGAACTCTTGAAAGTGGAGACTTTTACCAGGCTGGATCCAGGAAAAGAGAGATAGTGACAGAAGAGTTGGAGATGAAATGTGGGTAAGACTACACTTTGAAGAAAGAAACTAGGAGCCAAAAATTGAAGGCTACCACTAGAGGTTGCAAAATAAAGGAACAGATTCTTCTCTAGCGCCTCCAGAAAAGAATACAGCCTTGCTGCTGCCACGATTGTAAACCAGAGAAACCAGCCAGACTTCTGACCTGCAGGAATCTGAGAGAACACATCTGTATTGTTTAAGCCTCCAAGGTCACCATCCATACACCAGTTTGTTGTAGTGGAGTGACATGGATGTCGGTGTAATATTGGAAAGTCTATTATTGCTATTTCAAACACTAGCTGGGTCACCTGTGGTCAACAGGTTTCTGTTGAGTTCTTCACTAAGACAGACTTAGGCCTAGCAATCTGCTTCCCCAAATGAGCCAGAAAAAAAAGCATGTAGTTCTCAGGAAAATGTTGTCTGATATATGACTGGGAGATGAGCCCCATTCTTTGGAAGGCACTCAAAACACATGTAGTCACAACAGCGGGTGTGAGAGCATCGACACCAATGAAGACAGTGCAGATCAGGCGATGTTCCATTCTGTGGGCTCCATGGGTGTCGTGGATAGACAACAACTAACAGCAAGAAGGCGCTATGAGGGCACTAATTTGTTACTGCAGCAACAGGAAGTTAAAACACTCTTCTGAGTCTAGTTTCTTACCATTATGGCAGCTACTGAGAGTATCTCATACCCTCTTACCCTCTCGCATCAACTCTCTTGAGGTGAAACTTCCCAATCTTGATTCAAAGACGCTTCAGCACAAAGATCTCAGTTCCCAATGCTTCACTTTTGTCTCTTATTTGAGAGTAGAGAAATCCCCCTTTCCTGCCTGTGGAGCCATTGTGGAATGGCTTGATTTAAGCCTGACAGGATGGCCAAACTGACCTACCCTCAGATGGGCCTTCTATCCATCTTACTCCTGAGGTCCCACAGAAAGGTGCTGTTTATATTAATTTGCATTATCAGCAAGTCGTCCTGTACTCTTGGCGGGCCATAATCACCGCACATCTGCATAGTTCTACTCAGGCATGTGGTGAGTGTTTCAGAGACCAGGGTGAAAAGCTGTATTAAGCAATTCACTGCACCACACGCCCCAAGCAAGCCCTGATGAGCCATATGCATAAGCTTAAAGAGCAAGGAGGCTTGCTGGTTGAGTAAATGAAACCGGGTTGGCGTTGAGAAATACTGACTGCTCTGTATTCCTCTGTGCTTGGGGTCAAACCACTGCCCACACCGTCATGGACACGCCTGAAACAATGCCAGGAAGGCTGCTTAGCCTCTCGGTCCTCTCACTCTGCTCCTTCCTCTTTTCCTCCTCCTCTTCCTTCTGTATGTTCTTCTCTCTTCACTAGCTCTGGGATCAGACAAAGAGAACTCTTGGAGAAAAGCTTACCTGCAGATAATGATGCCCATGCAGTTGCATTGGCAGAACCACTGGCCCACTTCAGGGTCATTTTCTGATAAATTAATTGAGACCTGGACAGTGCAGGTGTCCCGTGCGAGGACTGGACAGTGACACAGATCTCTGCAATCCTAACTCTAATGTTCTTCCTGTAACTGGGGCTATTCTGCAACAGAGGGTGTCGGTGATCCTTCTGTTCGGTAATTTGTGCTCTGAGTTGTAGCATTTTGTCTGTGTGCATTTTACTGGACCTATCACTCTACAGCAGAAAGATGTGTCTGTCTGCTTTCATAAAGATGGCAGCCTCAGAAGCTCCATGGGGCAGTTCCCATTTTTATCATTGAGTTAACTTATTAATCTTTTCAGTGTTTCTACTATTCTTCCAGAAGGCATGTACTCATTTATTATCAATTCCTGATAATGTTACTAGAACAGTTATCAACTGTGACAATTTCGTCCCCAGGGGATGCTTGACAATAGCTACAGACACATTTGACTGCAATGATGAGAAAGTAAATTGTTGGTGCTAAGTAGTAGGCTCTTAACAGTTGACCTCTAACCAATGGTGACCTTACACACAATGGAACAAAATGCTATGTTCTCCTGCGAGATCTCCTCAGCAATTGTGAACTGGACCTTTGTGACCCACAAGGCTCTCATGGGCTGATTTCTAGAAGGATATTGCCCGGCATTTTTCCTAGTTTCGTTTCCTCTGTTAGCTCTGCCGAATCCTATTGAGACTCATAACAACAAAGTTGCTATGTAGAGATAGGTGGTGGCCATGCTTGAAGTGTGTTCGCTGGGAATTGAACTCTGATACGCAGCATGAAAGAATTCACTGGACTAATGGGTTTGCTGTTGTTGTTGTTGTTAGGTGCCGTCAACTACTACTCACAGCAACCCTACGAACAACAGATCTGGAGCCTGCCCCATCCCGAGCATCCTCACCATCTCTGCTACACCACAGTCACTATGTCAGCCCATCTCGCTGAGGGTCTTCCCCTCCTGTCTTAGCTCTTCAACATCCTACAGTACACACACACACAGTCTCTGTAACAATTAACACCTAGTTTAAAAGGTAAGCAGTGCCAATATGGAGAAGCTTAGCATGAGGGATTGCAATAGGCATTCTTGATATGTTAGAATTTAACTTTACACGCTTTCTAGAATAGAATACTTCATTCCCTACCTTTAAACTACATGTTGTTCAAGTCTAACATTCTTGATATGTTGTTGGTATCACAGTATTTATTTAAATTTATCCAGAACTTTATTCCTTCTTGCTTCTCTGACCTTTCCTCTGAACTCTTTCCTTTTGTCTGAAGAATTCCCTCAGGGCAGATATGCTAGTGACAGATGATCTCAGCTTTTCTTTGTTGTAAATGTCTAAAACATCTCATTTTTTACTGGTTTTTTTTCTTTCTTTTTAGGGAGAGATTAAAGTATGTTTACAGATTCCTCAACATGGAAAACATTGAGTATCCCTTGAATTGTCAAAAGAACAAACAGGAAAGGGTGCAACCAGAGTGCTCCTTAGAGGCAAAGGTGACAAAGCGTTGTCTCTCATACTTTGGATGTGTTGCTAGGAGTTGCTGTTCCCTGGAATGAGACATCATGCTTGCAAAGGTGGGGGGTCAGCAGAAGAGAGGAAGACCCCTAGCACGATGGACTGACACAGTAACTGCAGCAATGGGTTCTAGTATATCAGAGGTGGTGGAAATAGCACAGAGTAGGACAGGAATGAATCTGTTGTCCATCGGGTCTCAGTGAGTTGCAATCGACTCAACAGCACTTAACATCAACAAGAATAAAAACAGTCTCCTACACAATGACAGACAATACCCTATCACACTGACACAATGATATAAGTTAATATTCAGAATTTCAAAGTTGCCCCCAACTAAAAACTAGGTTTTAAACTTGGATCCTTTTACAAAAGCAACAAATGCTGGCGAGGATGTGGAGAAACTGGAACTCTTATTCACTGTTGGTGGGAATGTAAGATGGTGCAACCATTGTGGAAGGCGGTGTGGCGCTTTCTCAAAAAATTGCAAATAGAGATACCATTTGACCCAGCAATCCCATTACTGGGAATATACCCCAGAGAGACAATGTCTGCCATCCAAGCAGATATATGCACACCCATGTTTATTGCAGCTTTGTTTGCAATAGCAAAGAGTTGGAAGCAGCCTAAGGGCCCATCAACAAACGAATGGATAGAGAAGCTGTGGTATATCCACACAATGGAATACTACGAAGCATTGAAAAACAAGGAACTCATGCAATATTATTCAAAGTGGGTGACCCTGGAGGACATTATGCTGAGTGAAATATCTCAGTCACAAAGGGACAAATACTGCGTGGCGACACTGTTGTAGAATGGGTCTGACATCAGGGTGGGGGTATGACAGAAAAACTGGATAAATTATGTATATTGTATTGAAACAGATGAGGGAAAGAACAGATTAGAAGTGATATATGATTGAGTATTATGGTTAGCACAGGAATCCAGAATTAAGGTTGCATAGAGAAGTGTACTCGGGGTTGAGGGTTGGGGGAAGGGACGTGGGAATTGTATACTAATGAAGGATTTTTTTTTCTTTTTTTTTCTCCCTTCGGAGGGGGAAGCGAGCTGGTGGGGAGGGGTGGGAAGGGAGAAAATTGCGGCAATGAATGAATGGAAATCCAAAACCTCTGTAAAAAAAAAGATTAAAAAATTATTAAAAAAAAAAAGACTGCCTAGTTACTATGCCTTTTTAGTCTTTTATTTTTTCTGTCTAGGAAACTCTCTATTTTTTGTTTTTATTTATTTTAATCTTTCAAATGACTGCACCATTTGTTTTTTAAGATGCTAGGCCAGTTAAAATGTCTTCCATGCTTTAAGAACTTTTTCTGATCATTTCTTCTTGATTTGATTTAGGTTCAATACTTTGGCAAGAATATTTGATGATGCATGTGCTTCTGATTGGCACATGGCAGAAATAAGAAATCATCCTCCTGTCACAAACTGTCTTATAAAAAGTATTTGTGGTATGCTATAATAGGGGGAAAATATTCCACTTGTCATTTATAAAATAACTTCCACTTTGAGGCTGTGACACATCAACATCCCCAATCACCTTTCACCCAGAGCTTTTAGAATCCACTGAGGATTCTTGTATGATACCATCACTGCATTAGGGAAATAATCATTCTAATCATACTATCTGCATTGATTAATTGGAGCTCTACTGAAAATAGGAGCTTTGAACATTTGCTTGTTTTCTGAAACAATAAGATACTTTATTTTGTACTTTCCCTGCCCTAGATGTATAAGTCACTAACCAAGGACTTCTCATTTTTCTTCATGGTAATGATACTTAGAAGCCAAAATCTGAGTCATGGATGTTCTCACGACTCGTATGCCATTGCTCCACTGCAGAAAGATGGGCAGTCACCTCTCGTGCAATTCACTGCCTCTGAAAACATGCTGCAGGGTCAGCTACAAGTTAGTGTAGACTTGATGTACAGAACACACAATCACGGATACATAGATAGATAGATAGATAGATAGATAGATAGATAGATCACCACACAATTGATCTTATCTGTTTATATTACTTTTTCAACTAACAAAAGTATCAGAAAATCACTCCATAGCAATTTATAGAGATCTTCTTCATTGTTTTTTTACTTTTACTTTGTTTTGTGTTATGGTTTTGGTTTTTTTTTTGAGGTTTTTTTTTTTTTTTTGTGGAGATATACAAAATTTTAATCAAATTTCACATCCTAAACCACATGCCTCTGGAAACTCTATGAACTTTGTTTGATAAATGTTGATAGTTGTAGACGGGCTTCAGGCCTTTTGTTCATTGGGTTGAGTCGTGCTCAACTCGAAGGCAATCAACAACAACAATTTGAGTTGATATTACTTTGTATAAATTTAGAATGGAATTCTTAAGAGTCAAATGGCATTGCTTTTGTTTTCCTAGTTTTACATGTTTACTTTTACACATGAACTTTAAAAACCTTGTCCAGATCCTAGGAAAAAAAAATGATGTTATTGTTGATGACTATAAAACTTTTATATTTATTTTGGCTGAGGATATCTTTATGATATTAGTATGCTCTTTATAAAAACTAAAATTAAATTTCCAATTGTTGCAAGTGAGCTTTGTGAGTTTTTACCATATTTTTATGATTTTTCTCATGTAAGATTTGTGTATTTCTTGTTACATTTATTATTAAACCTTTTTTTGTTATTACTATTATTGGAGTTTTTCTATTATATCTTTTAACTGATTACTATTTGAATAGATAAAGGTTATTTATTTTTTTTTAATCAATTTTATCTCTTTCTACCTTACTGAATTCTGGGTATAAGTTGTCTCTCTGTGTGTATATACTTGTTTTATATTGATTATTGGGTTTTCTTTGCACAATATCATAGCTTACACAGAGGAGAGAAACATTTACTTATTTTACAATTTTTATATTCCTTATTATTTGGGAAGTATTAGCTAATCAAATGTAATAAGAGAGAAAAATACATAGAAATAGTAAAAGATATGATAATCACTGTCTTTTCTCCTCCCCACCCCACCCCCACCCCGAACCTAAGAGGGAATGTTTCTAAAATTTTGTAATAAATAAAATGCTAATTTCAGACTTTGGGGCTGAAGAAAATACATTTTATCATTAAAATACTGTGTATAAATTCCAATTTTATTAAGTGCTTCATGGAATGAATACTGGCTTTTGATGCTAAGTTTATAACATATTTATACCATTGCTGTTGTTACATGCTGTCAAGTTATTTGTGATTCAAAGCAATCCTACATACAACAGCTCTGAACCCTGATCTATCTTGAGTCAATTTCGCTGTCTCCCACAAACTTATCCACATTACCCCAGTCATCGAGCCAATCCTTCTCATCCAGGGTATTTCTTTATTGTGCTGTTCCCCCACCCTTCCAAGCATGATGTCCTTCTTCAAGGACTGGTCTCTTCTGGCAACAAGTCCAAAGTATGTGAGACGGAGCTTCACAATCCTTGTCTCCAAGGAGCAGCTTAGTTTCACCCTCTCCAGGAGAGCTATTAGGAGCTATTAGGTTATTGTGTTTTTGTTTCCTTTTCCTAACACAAATCCTTTCTTCCTTGAGTTCATTCTTTGAATTATGTTTATCATGAACCCTGCATTGGAGCAGATGAGGGGTAGGACTGTCTGAAAGGAATATATGATGAGGCATTACATGTATGACAATAAGCTGGGACAAGAGAGGCATTGCAAGGTGGACTGGGGGAGGGAGAAAATGAATAATAAAAAAAATTGTGTTCATCCTAAATATTTTCCATCCTTGCCTCCAAGGAAGTCTCTGCAGTGAACTTTTTTAAAAGACATTTCTGTTTGTTCTTAGGGCCTTCCATGGGATACTCAGTGCTCTTCTCTGCCATCAGACTTAAAGGAAAGGAATCAATACTTCTTCTTCTGTGATTACATAAAACTGTTGTTGTTGCTGTTGTTGTTATGTGCCATTGAGTTGCCTCAACTCAGAGCAACCCTGTGCACAATGGCTCTGAACTCTGTTATGTTCTGAGCTGGTACCACTGTCTCTGACACACCTAACCCCATTATCTTAGTCACCGTGTCAATCTGTCTCATCAAGGGTCTTCCTCTCTTCCACTGTGCCTCCCTCCACTCTTCCAAGCATGATGTCCTTATCCAAGGACAAGTTCCTACTGGCAACATCACAAAGTATGCGAGACAAAGTTTCAAAATCCTTGCTTCTAAGGGATAACTTAGTTTCACACTCTTCAGGACAAGCCTTTCTGTTCTCTTGGCAGTCTGTGGAATGTTCAACACTCTTCTCCAGAACCACAACTCAGAGTCATTGATCCTTATTCTGTCATCCGTAGTCATTATCCAGTTCTCTGATGTATAGCAAGTAACAGCAAAAAACCATAATCTGGATCAGGTGCATCTTAGTCTCCAGACTGACATCATTGCTCTTTAGCACCCTGGAGAGGTCCCTGACAGCAGACTATCCCAACACAATTTACCTTTAGATTTCCTGACTGCTGGTGCCAAGTGTTGATTGTTGGAACCACGCAAGCTGAAATTGTTGGTAATCTCAATCTCCTCTCTATCTATCATGGTGCTGCCCATTGGCCCAGTGGTGAAAACTTTTGTCTTAATGTTGAGCTTCAAGCCATATTGAAGACTTCAGTCTTTGACCTTCTGCAGTAAATGCTCCAGGCCTTCCTCATTTTCAGCAAACAAGGTTGTACTGTCCTAATAGAATGAGAGAAGCCAAATCAAGGGTTAGAAAGCAAGAAGTTAAGGAGCTAAATAGAAGATTTCCAAGAACAGCTCAGGAAGACAAAATGAAGTATTATAATGCAGTGTGCTAAGAGCTGGAGTTCGTTGAAATTCGCTTGGCATTTCTTAAGCTGAAGGAATTGAAGAACAAATTAGAGAACCTGGAGTGGCAATACTTAAGGATGCTAAGGGCAGAATATTGAATGATGCAGGAAGCATCAAAAGAAGATAGAAGAAGCACACAGACTCACTGTACCAAAAAGGAACTGGCTGACACAGAAGAATTTCCTGAAACAACATATGATCAGGAGGCAATGATGATAAAGAAGGATGTTCAAGCTGCTCTGAAGGAATTGGCAAAAAAACAAAGCCTCAGGATTTGAAGGAATACTAAATGACATATTTCAACAAACAGATGTTGCGCTGGGTATGCTCACCAGTCTGTGCCAGGCAATCTGAAGAACAGCTAACTGGGCAACTGACTGAAAGAGATCCCGATTTATTCCCATTCAAAAAAAAAGATGATCCAACAAAGAGTGGAAATTATCGAACAATATGATTACTATCCTATGCAAGCAAAACCCTGCTGAAAATAATTAAAAACAACTGGAAGAGTATATAAACAGAGAACTACCAGAAATACAAGGTAGAGTTGGAAGAGTCTGTGGCACTAGGAACTTTATAGTCAATATCAAATGGCTCTTGGCTTAGAGCAGAAAATACCAGAATGTCTTTCTGTGTTTCATCAACTATGTTAAGACTTCTGAATGTGTGGATCACAACAAATTGCAGCTAACATTGAGAAGAATGAGAATTTCAGAACACCTGAATGTGCTCATGCAAAATCTATGATTGGACCAGGAAGCTGTCATCAGAACAGAACAAAGAAGCACTGTACTGTTCAAACTCATGAAAGGAGTTTGTCAGGGATGCGCCTTGTTTCCATATGTTTTTAATCTGTATGTGGAACAGATCATTAGGGAGGCTGGGCTTTATGAGGAGGAATGTGGCATCAGAATTAGAAGACTTATCAACAATCTGCAGTATAAGTCAGTAGAAATTCTCAATTTCTTCATTTTGACTTTGACCTTTGGTACACATACTTTGGGCATGCTCTTAGCGAGGGCCAGTCGGTGGAAAAGAAGAGAGAGAGTGGACCAAAGTGAGAGAGACTGGACTACATCGATGGTCAGAGACTGTGACAATGGACTTGAGCACAGCAGATATGATAAGGAGTTGTTGTAGGATGGGGCAAGGCTTTGATCTGATGTTCTAGGATCATTTTGCCTTGAGGGTATCTAACAATTTTTTATGTTATTGCCTTCTGATTCTTAATTGTTTCTATTCAGGAGTCAGACTATTCTATTTAGTCTCATTGCTCTTCCTTTTAAGACAATCTTTGTTTTATCTGACTTTTAAAGGTCAATTTAAAATGTTCTTTGTTTTTATTGTTAAATATATGAGCATGAATCTCTTTTATATTTATATTCTTTGGCATGTTTTCAGCTTCTTGAGTATATGTTTTCTGTCTGCCCTCAGTTCTAGAACATTCTCAATTGTTTTCTTTCAATATCAGACTTCTCCATGTCTGTATCTTATCTCCATTCTATTCGTTATTTCTTATCAGTTTGTCATTCCATGCTTCAATCTGCACATATCTTTTGATATATCCTCCATTATTATACTATTCCTTTTTAATTGTGAAGATTTTTGTTAAAAACCATTAGTAGCTTTACATTTTAGTCTCATTGATTGTTCTGGATGTCTTCTAATAGCTGTTATAACTTTATTAGAAATTTCTAATGTTTTTAAATTTTTTCAGTTTTATCTCTTTTTGTTCCTCTTTAAAGCGCACACAATTTTTAGTGTAATTATTTTAAGGTCTGTGTTGAATATATTCATTATCTATGGTTCCTGTGGATCAGTTTTTACTGTGTTATTTCTACTACTTTTTTCGTGCTCCTTTGCCTAGCAATAAAACACAATCAATCATTCTTCTCTTCCCTATGTTAGGCACCATACCAAACAATATTCATTATCACATTAGATCCCACATTAACTCTACAATCACTTCCACTTTGCAAATTATCCACAAAGAGTTTACATTGCTTCTCTAAGACCACACATAAAAGGAGAATCCCTGGAATTCAAACCCATATATATATATTTGCCTTTAAATCCAAAGGTACAGCTTTTATTTATTACCGGGATACTTGTGAGAATTTGAGTTGATAAGACCTAATTATCCCAAGTGACTAACTAATCATTGATTATCAAGGCTGAATGCAATGATCATCTCCAAAACTCTCCCCTATGTCTTACCTCAATTTCCTTTTTCATCCTAAGTCTACAAGAGTGTACTGATGGGAAACTGTTTTAATGACCTGGGCACATGTATACAAGATTTACTTCCTCATTCTGAGAAAAAAAGTATATATTATACAGTTTTATAAATACAAATACATACAATTTTATAATTATAAATACACATACATGTATGATTTGTTTTGTATATGCACTTTTCTGTGCTTTAATTCTTGTGTCCTGGAAGTAGGCAGCTGGTTCTCTCTGACTGATGAGCTGGAATGGAGAGAGGCTGCAACTTTATGATCATTTTAGGGAGTGGAGCATCCTCTGAGATTTAGAGTTGGGCAGTGGTAAGGTACCCATCACCTTCTGCCAAGACAGAAGGCAGCCAGAAGCAGCCAATATAACAAACCCCAGGGCTTTCTTTACTGCCACACATTTCAAATTCTGTCTATATAGGCTCTTGTCATGGAAGAATAATAACAATAGCTAAGACTTATTGAACACCAACTGTGTGCTCATCTCCATTTCAGAACTTTTCATTTATTAATGCTGTTAGTCCTCCTAACAATCCTATGAGGTAGATTGCCTTTTCATTCACTTTTTACAGGTGAAGGAGAGACAGAGAAATTATGTATCTTGCCTGAGGTTGTCTAAAATGGTACAGTAATCGAGAGAAGGATATGAGGTGGCACTCCCATTCACATAGTCCCATCCTAGAGCTCACATCCTTAAGTGCTGCTTAATTACATGGCTGATAAGTTGCCTTTTGTGTTCATGCCCATGTAGTGAGTACAAAAGTGCAAAAACTTATGCAGAAAGAAAAATGAAATGGATGAATGGAGGCTCTGACAGAAACAAGTCCTACGTCAATGGAATGTCAAGAAATTGGAGCCAAGGGAAGATCAGTGGTGAGGAGAAAGCCTTATTGTTTAGTGCAGTTGAGTCAACAGCAGCCCTATGAAGGACGAAGCAACCCTATGAACAACAGATCTGAGCTGCTATCCTCACCATCCTCACAGTCTTCAATATGCTACAGCCCTTTGCCACCGTCTAATTCCTAGATGGTCTTTATTTCTTCCTCTCACCCTCCACCTCCTGACAACATGCCGAAAGGATGTGAGAAGTTTCACCATTGCACCACTGCAACTTGGCTGCACTTCCTCCCACAAAGACTTGTCTCTGTGGGAGACATTCACAGCCCTGTACCCTTATGTCCTGTTTCCTCCTCTCTAAATATATGGCTATAGAAGACTGTACTGGAATCTTAAGAATAACACAAAAATGGTCAGTGGCTGAACGACTGAAGTGGGGTTGTAACTATTCCACCAAGGATATCTCATCTAAATTTCTGCTTAGCTATTACCAATAAGAATGGGTCTCTTAAAAATTGTCTTTCACTTCAACTTTAAATACACTGTTCAAGTAAAAATTAATGCTTCCATTCAGAATTTCTTAGACAACAATTTCTCCATATGTAGACACATGTGTCAGAACAGATTCAAGTATTTTATTAGTAAAGAATCCCAGGGTCTTGGCAATTTTCCTCTTATAAAGGATGTTACTTTAAAATGGGTTCTTTATTTTCCTCTAATTTCCCATTTGTTTTCTCTTTTTGTCTATTTTGGTATTGGCTTGCCTACTGCCTTGGTTTCCTTTCAGTTGATAATTGAAACTAACTTAATTACATTGATTTCTGAAAGCCAAGGGCTTAGTGTGATTCTTGGATAATGTTTACAAAAAAGATATCTAGTACATAGGCTGAGCTCATCTAGGGCCCATTGAGAATGCACTTTGCTTAGACACAACAAATGGAATCAGTGGACAAAATTTCTCAGAGGGTGCCATTCTACTTGGGGCCATCTGCTGTACTTACTCTTAACATAAAAGTTAGATTCAGTCCTTGTCTGAGTTCTCAGATTTCTCACTTTGCCAGGCAAACCTGGATGCCTTGGGGGACATGCTGGGTAGAATCTTGAAAAACTCTGAGCTGAGCAACCTACAGTTTTAGAATTTGGCTTATTCAAGACTCAGTTCTAAGTCAAGTGAGCCCTTGTAGAGTTTTGATTGTGCTTGTGATAAACAGAAGAAAAGCAGTGGAGTAAAGGAGAATGAACGCTGGTTTTGGAATCAGGAGGAGCAAGGCTTAGGTGAATGAACTACTGATCTACTAACTACTGGAGCCTTGCTCATAATATCCTATCTTTTTTTTTAATAAAATTTTTATTTTATACTGGTTTACTTACAAAGTTCATATACATTGTTTTTCACATAGGATCTTTATATCATACTATCTCATCCCATGAGGAAACACCAACATCTCTTGGAGTCCAACAGACCTGGATCCTCACAAGACTATGTCCGTTACTTATCCTATTACTTTGACTAAATCACATCAATGTCTTCATATGTAAAAACGGATCCTATAGTACCTGAGCTGAATCAGAAATATCCAAGCAGGGACTGGAGTTCTTTTAGTATAATGTTAATGCAGACAGCGTCTTCTCTGCATTGTCCTGACATTGTGACCCAAAGAATGACAGAGATGACTCTCGACTGTGTGCCAGCTGTACCTTCTACCCTTATCTCACACCTATCCTGGAAATAGAGGATCATGCACGATTTCGAGCGAGAAAACTGAGAGTATATTAGGCTGTGAGCACTATCAGGTCAGGGGGAGTTGTTTCCAAATCCCTATGGATGTAGCACACAGTAGCATATCAATGTGTGGTTTGTGAATGAATGTAGTGAAT
Organism: Elephantulus edwardii; assembly: GCF_000299155.1. Lineage (NCBI taxonomy): Eukaryota > Metazoa > Chordata > Mammalia > Macroscelidea > Macroscelididae > Elephantulus > Elephantulus edwardii. The sequence goes on from NW_006399812.1 coordinate 12,140,396, forward strand.
ATGCTGACCCTGCTCAATTTGTATTTTATTAATTCAAGAGTCTCACCCTTTTCCATTCTCCCTCTGATGGTGAGGAATCTTTGTTCTATAGTTACTCCACATGAGGGGGCAGGCTTCCATCTCCGACCTCTCAGATTCCACAATCATTTATATGAAAACCAATCCGTAGCTACATCACTCTCTGGCAGGTGGGACTGATGCCTTCTATCATTTAGTTAAAAAAAAAAAAGGTAAATGGCGACAAAAGCTATTTTTATAATGTTTTTATCCATTCCATGACTGACATCAATAACACATAACAGTTACATTGACATTGTATCACATCCCAATGGGCCCAGTGACCTGATTCAATGTCAGTAGAAAAGCCTCGTATATCATCTCCACGGCGGAATTACAACAGATCCATTATAGATGGTTCAACCCCAAGAATGCCCAATCTTGGTGCCAAGCCCATCGCAAGAGTTTTCTTGCCTTTTCATAACTTTCTTAGCCCTCTGAGCTCTCAGCTCACTTTCTTCAATTGCTTTATCATTTAGATTTGAAGATTTGTGAGGCCTGTGACTAGCTCTGCACATTACTTGTTGTGTACCATCAAGTCAGAACCGACCCATAGCTGGCCCTCCAGCAGGTTTTCAAATTAAATCACACAGGAAGAAATTGCCCACCTTTCAACTGTGGAGCAGCTGATGGGTTTGAGCCACGTACCTTTGTGTTGACAGCACAACCAATTTTTGTTGGGTCAGTTATGATCAGTGGTGACTGCACGTATGTCATGGTAGCACTGTGTCCTGTTGAGGTTTCTGTGGAAGACAGGAAGACCTTTCTATAGCCATTGGACATTTGCATTAACCAGAGGAACTCCTGGCACATTTGTTGTTATTTGGTGCATCAAGTTGACTGTGGCTCATAGAGACCCTGCAAACACCAGTTCTGAACCTTGTCCTAACCTGTGCCATCCTCACTATCTTGACCATCCTTATCCTTGAAAGTCTTCCTCTCTTTCACTGACCTTGTGCCACTTCTAGAATGATGTCTTTTTCTAAAGAATGGCCTCTCCTGACAAGATGCTCAAAGTATGTGAGATGGAGTTTCAGCATCTTTGTGTTGAAGGAGCCCCCTGGTTATACTTGTTGAAAGACAGATTTGTTTGTTCCTTTTAGCAGTGAAATGTATATTGGTATATTCAATTCACATCATCAATACCCCAATTCAAAGGCATGGATTGGAATATGTTATTGTTGTTGTTGTATATTCAATCTCATCTTCAATACCACAATTCAAGACATAAATTGGAATATAGTGGGATTCAATTTACGAAGAAGGAAGATGGAAAGAGAGAAAGGATGGAATGTGAACTGCTCCAAGTATACAATTATGTGCTCTTTTTTTTTCTTTAAATTAATTATCAATTTCTCTTTGAGTTTATTATGTTTAATTTGTTTTATTTGTTTGTGTATAAAGGATGCTCATCTACATGATAATTATGATAAAAACAAAAGAGGGGAAGTATGGGAAGCCAATACTAAATATTTGTAATGAACTGAATGTTATTTTTAAAAAAGGCATTTGCTATGAATAAACCACTGAACATACAAAATTAAAAAATATTATTAATTTCAATAAAAATTTGCATAGTCTTTGGATTTCCATTCATTCATTGTTGCACTTTTCTCCCCTGCCAACCCTCCCCCTTAGTACACTCCCCTCTTGGAAAAGTAAAAGAAAAATTCTTTCATTGTTTTACAATCTTTCCCTCCAGGTCCACTCCACTATGCAGCCATCGCTCTGGACTCCCGTCATGACAAAAATACCTAATCACATATCCCTTTTAAACAATTTCCCCCCTCATCTTTTTCAATGCAGTAAACATTATTGAACCCACCTTTCTCAGTCTCCCCCCAACCTCAAGGTCAGTCCTGTTTTACAACAGTGGCACCATGCAGTATTTGTCCTTTTGTGACTGAGATACTTCACTCAGCATAATGTCCTCCAGGACCACCCATTTTGAATAATATTGCATGAGTCCCTTGTTTTTCAATGCAGTATAGTATTCCATTGTGTGAATATACCACAGCTTCTCTATCCATTCGTTTGTTTATGGGCACTTAGGTTGTTTCCAACTCCTTGCTATTGTGGACAAAGCCGTGATAAACATGGATGTGCATAAACTACGTGCTCTTTTGAGGGGGCCAGGACAGCAGAGGATACCACAATATGGTCTTTTGAGGAGTGAACATCTTTCCCCTCAGCAACTGTTACTGAGGGGGAAGGATTAAACCTACTGCCATTGTGTCGATCATGGTTCACGGCAGCCCTTCACTGGGTTTCCAAGTGAAACCAAATCTTTAACGGAAGAGATTGCCCATCTTCCTCCTGTAGAACAGTGGGTAGAGCTGAAATACCAGCTTTTCAGTAGCAAGGAAGTATATTATAACCTACAGCACCAGGGTTTAGGGGAAGAAAATAGGAAAAGCTTTAGAGCACTTGCAAAAAGAGAACCTTTACCAGGAAAACCCTCTTCTCTGACCTTGATCTCAGAGCTAGGAATCAAGCAGAAGAGAAAAAGGCAAACAGTAGCTGCATGCAGACAGAAATACTTGCTATGTCTGCCCTTGCTTCTCCTCACCTTCTAAGCTTTGCAAAATCATAAGTAACATTGCTTCTACAGTATTACATGGATTTAAGTGAGCTCTTGCTAATATTGCAATATATTTGTCATTTGTCTCACTGGTAAGGCTGTTTAGTAGTCAAAACTGTAGAAAATTGAATATACACTTACTGTATAAAAATGATATGCTTGGTTAGGGATAGTTTGGAAGAAATAAGTACATCTATCATAGAAAAACAGGCTGTCAGCTCTTTATATGTAAGAAAAATACTGAACACAAATGTGATAAATGTGGGACACCGTTTACAAAAGTTGCCCGATGAAGTTGATTCACAAGCTTTGCTTCAAAGTTTGATTCGCAGAAAAGAGGGATGTGAAGGGAAAAGAGAGAAAGACAATGGGAAGAAGGAAACAAGAGAACAGGAGGAAGCAAGAGAGAGCCAGAGAGAGCATGAGGATGAGAGCGAGGGAGGGAGGGAGGGAAGGAGGGAGGGAGGGAAGGAGGGAGGGAGGGAGGAATCCCGAGTGATCAAAACACTGAAGACCGTGGATGCTGCCCTCACTCTGATTCCTCAGCAGCCCTGGCCAGAGGTACTTCTCTGCTTTGGACAACTTCCTTCAGCAGCTCAGACAGAGAAGGAAAGATCTGCTTAAGCAAACACCACATCCCAGGGAATAGATGAAGGGCATGTGGTGACTCCCTCTTGGTGCCACAGGAAAGGCAGCTGGGGTGGTCCTGAGGTCAAACAGACACACAATTTAAAATGATAATAAACAGTAGAACTTCAGGAAAGGTGTATAGGAAAGGTGTAGGTTGTGGGGAGGAGTCAGGAAGAATACAAGGTACCCAGATAGGGAATTTGAGAACTGTGGAGAATCCCTGTGATGAGAAGCCTGAGGCAAGACCTTTCCTTTCTCAGGGAAAGGGGCCTCAGCATGACAGACATGGTGGGAAGATATGGGGGAAATTCTGCAGTGGTGCAAGGTCTGTTGCAATAAAACACCCTGTCTCTGAGCCCTAAGTGTGAGTGACGGAAAGATGACAGGTGTGATCATGGGAGGCCCCTTGCCTGGGAGGAAGGAGAGATATGAACATGGGAAGAGCAAAGTAGCCACAGTGGCTGTAGGCGTTAGCCTTAAGGAGCCTGCAGTACAGTGGCCACAGAGGGAGAGGAGAGACGAGGCAGCAGGTTCTCTGGAGCTCTATCTCGTTGTCTCTGAGAAGAAATGGAGTGTGGCTGGGTCTTAGCCCTGAGTGAACAGGAAGGACTGCTTCTGCTGGGGGAAGAGCCTGAGGTGAATGATGTCTGCTTCTATTTGGTTGATGTGAGAGGGCACCTGTGTAGGCTGGAGATGGCGAGGTGAGGCTAATCTTCAGAATGGTTGTGGTGGTGGAGGCTTTACATTCAATGTAAACAGATTTCTCAGCACTCAATAAATATAGAGGTGTCACCGAGGGTTTGGCATTCAGCAAAGTAGGGTGAAAGCGTGAGAATGGGGCTTGGAGACATAACTTTGGGACACTGTGGCACTTAAGAAAGGGTAAAAGAGTAGAAAGGAGGAAATCTTGCACTTCCAGTGACTTTGGCTTCCATGGACGCAGGATACCAGATAGGTATAGATAGATATAGATGATATAGATATGGATGATATAGATAGATATAGATGATATAGACAGATATGGATGATGATGATATAGATATAGATATAAAGTTGTTGTTAAGTGCCATCAAGTAGCTTGTGACTTATAGTGACCCCGTGTGTGTATGTGTGTGTGTGTCTTAACAACAACATATATAAATATGTTGTTGTTAAGTGCCGTCAAGTTGCTTGTGACTCATAGTGACCCTATGTAAAGCAGCTCTGAACTTTGCTCTATCCCGTGCCAACATTATAATCTCTAACACACCTACTACCATTACTCCAGTCACTGAGTGAATATATCTCATCCAGGGTCTTCTTCTCTTGTGCTGTTCCTCCACCCTTCTGAGCATGATGTCCCACTCCAAGGACTGGTTCCCCCTTGCAACATGCCCAAAGTATGTCAAAGAGACCTTCAGAATCCTGGCCTCCAAGGAGCAGCCTGGGTTTACCCTCTCCACGTCAGACCTCTTTGTTCTCTTACCATTCCATGTATCATCTATCATCCAGCTATCATTGTCCAGCTCTCTGATGCATAGCAAGTAATTGCAAAGACCATGGCCTGGATCAGGCACACCTTAGTCTCCAGACTGATATCATTAATTATCTGTGTGTGTGTGTATAAAACTAAAGATGTCAGTTTTATATACACATCTATATATATTATATAATATTCCATATATTATTATATTATTAGGAGATACAGGTCTATAGAGAGGGACATCATGCTGGGTAGAGTGGAGGGACGGCGCAGGAGGGGAAGACCCTCTATAAAATGGATTGATTCAGTGACTGGGGTAATTGGGATGGGTGTGTCAGAGGCAATGAGATTGGCAAGGGATAGAGCACGGTTTAGGGCTGTTGTAAATAGGGTCGCTATGAGTCGCAAATGACTCAACAGCACGTAACAACAACAACATATATTATAGAAGGAGAATTGATGCCTTTGAGCTGTGGTGCTGGAGAAGAGTATTCAATATGCCATTGATTGTTGGGATACAGACAGGTTCATCCTAGAGAGGGTGAAACTAGACTGCTCCTTGGAGGCAAGGATTCTGAGTCTTCATCTGACATCCTTTGGACATGTTGCAAGTAGTGACCAGTCCTTAGAGGGGGACATCATGCTTGGGAGGGCTGAGGAACAGTGCATGAGAGGAAGACCCTCAAAGAGATTGATTTTACTTGGTAACTCTGATTTTACACTCAGCTCCAAAGAGCCCTAGTTAGTTACATGTTGGGCTGCTAACCAGGAAGCCAGTGATTTGAATTCACTATAACTACAAAATCCAATGAGACTGAGTTTCACTCTGAGGAAGAAAGACAGGCAGTCTCCCCAACTTGTGATTTACAGACTGGGGAAACTTGGGTCCATATGAGTCAGAATCTACCCAATGGAAGTAGATCAGATTTAGGGGTTGCTTTTCAGATAAACCTTCCTCATGAGCCAGTACAGATAAAGCCCACTGAGCCAGGCTTCGATGATCACAATAACTTGTGGCCCTTAGTTTTATATCTTGAAATAGTCAATACATAATTTAAACTAAGTCCAGATTTTATTGTCTAAATGAGATGTGACAACTATTTTGAGTCTCTGAATATACCTATGACTGAAACTCAATCTTACTAGATTTTATAGTTATAGGAATTAAACTTTTTTCCTCTTTCAGTACAAGCAATTCACACCTTCTGGGATGTTCTAAGTCTAGTCCTATCTGATGATCCCTTCTGCAGAAGCCCAGCACAGATTTACTAGATCCCAGGGGATCTTCTATTACCAGTAAACAACTGATCACTTCCCTTACAGATAAGATAGAAGTGACTCAGATGACTATGATATTTATAGTATTTATAACCTGTAATTTAATTTTCAAATCATATAACATAAAGATGGGCAATCTTCTCCTGTACTGCCTCTGAAAACCCGCCTGGCGGGTCAGCTCTGGGTTCATTCTGATTTGACGATACATACAACAACTACAACATTTTCAAATGATACTATATTTTAAAGGTCCTCTGTGCCAGCTTCAAGGAAGAAAGAGCAGCAATCTTCTGTTAGATTTACTATCTCTGAAAACCTGCTGGAGGGTCAACTATGAGTTGGTTCCAACTCAACAGTATATAACAACTTTTCTATTTACCAAGTCTTATATAGTCAGTTTCAGATACTCCAAACTTACATTGAAATAAAAGAAGTCAAAACAAGGGAAAGCAATACTGAGATAAAAAAAGAGAACAGAAGATTTCAAAGGACAGCTCAAAAAGACAAAGCAAAGTATTATGATGAAAGGTACAAAGAGTTGAAGTTAGAAAACTAAAGGAGAAAAACATACTCATGCATATGATTGAGAACCAGTAGTAGTGAAGGAAGAAGCCCACACTGCACTGAAGGCATTGGCAAAACAATACAGACCCAGGGACTCATAGAATACCAACTGGAGTGTTTCAGGAAAGAATGCAAAACTGAGAGGCCTCAGCAGTATCTGCCAACAAAAATAGAAGACAGCTACCAGACCAGCCAACTGACTGAAAGAGATCCGTATTTGCTCCCATTACCAAAAAAGGTGATCCAACAGAATATGAAAATTATCAAATAATATCATTAACAGTAATAGTAATAATAACAAAACCAATCTGAACAAGTACATCCACAGGGAGCTACCAGAAATTCAAACTGGATTCAGAAGAGGCCATGACAGGAGACATATCATTGCTGATGTCAGATGTATGTTGACTGAATGCAGACTGTCAGTAAGTTGTTTGCTTGTGTTGTATTAATTATTCAAAGGCTTTGACTGTATGGATCATAAGAAATTATGACTAACATAGGGAAGAATGGGAATCCCAGAACACTTAATTATGCTTATGAAAACCTGTATGTAGATCAAAAAGCAGTTGTCCAAACAGAATAAGGAACTGCATTATTTAAATAAAGAAATATGTGCTTCAGGACTTTATCCTTTCTCCATACCTATTAAAACTATATGCTGAGTAGATAATCGAGAAGCTGAAGTCTATTAAGAAGAACTTAGCATCAGGATTGAGGTAAGATTCATCAACAACCTGTATTATGCAGACAACACAATCTTCCCAGCAGTATTTGAAAAAGACTTGAAGCTGTTACTGAGGAAAGGAAAAGGATGCAATATAGGTTAAATATTAACATAAAGAAAAGAAAAATCCTCACCATTGAACCAATTGAATCATCATTTTGGATAAAGAAAATGTTGAAGTTGTCAGTGATTTCATTTTACTTGGCTCCACAATCAACAGTCATGATAGCAGCAGTCAAGAAGATAAAATGATGTATTGCATTGGGATACCTGATTTCAAGGACTTTCCTAAAGTTCAAAAGAGCAAAGATGTCAGTTTAAAGACTAAAGTGCCCCTGAACCAAGCCATGATCTTTTCAGTTTCTTCCTATGAACCTGAAGGTTGGACAATGAATAAGGATGACTAAAGAACTGATGCCTTTGAGTTGTAGTACTGGAGAACACTATTTAAGATGCCAAAACAGCAAACATATCGATCTTGAAGGAAATACAGCCAAAGTGTTCCTTAAAAACAAAAATAGTGAAAGTTCCTCTCACCTACTTTGGGCATAATTTCAGGAGAAACAAGTCCTTGGAAAGAGACATGTTTCTGGGGGTGGGAGTGGGGGAGGGAAGAGAAGTCAAGAGTCAAAAGTTAAAGAAAAGAAGACCCTCAACAAGATAAATTGACATAGTGACCAACCACGACAGACTTCAACATAACAGAGATCATAAGGATAGTGCAGGATAGGCAAAGTTCATATCTGTTGTCAATAATATCCCTACGAAATTTTTGGATTTGAAGACCTTTATACGCAGGTCCCAGGAATCTAAGAAATACCGATTAACAATTTTGAACTAAGAGATGTAGCCCTGGATGTGTTCACTAGTTTATGGCAGGAAATCTGGAGGACAGCGACCTGAACGATTGACTGGAAGAGATCCATATTTGTCCCCATTCCCAAGAAAAGTGATCCAACACAATGTTGAAACTATCAAACAATATCATTAATATCTCATGCAAGCAAAATAGTGTTGAAAATTATTAAAAAATGACTGGAACAGTACATTGACAAGGAACTATCAGAAATACAAGCTGGTTTTGGAAAAGGCCATGACACCAGGGAAATAATTTTTGATAGCAGATAGATCCTGGTTGAAAGTAGAGAATACTAGAACGATGTATTTTTCTAATGACTATTTAATGTGTTTTAATGACTATGCAAAGGCATTTGTATCACATTAAGAATGGGAATCCCAGAACACTTAATCATTCTCATATGGAGAGCAAGGGAATGAACACCGCATGGTTTAAGATCACAAAGGGTATGTATGAGTCAGGGTTGTATCCTTTCTCTATACCTATTCAATTTGTATACTGAACAGATAATTTGCAAAGCTGGACTCTATGAAGAGGAGTGTGGTATCAGGAGTGGAGGGAGTCTCATCAATAACCTGCGTCATGCTGATGACAAAACTTCGCTTGCTGAAACTGAGGAGGATTTGAAATGTGTAATTCAGAATATCAAGGACCACCACCTTCCGTAGGAATTACATCTCATGATCAAGAAGACAAAGATCTTCACGAGAGGCCCACCAGTCAGCATTATGATAGATGGGGGAAAATTGAAGCTGTCAATGATTTCCTCTTGTTTGGATCAACAGTCAACACACTTCATATGAGTAATCAGGAAACAAGAAACATAATGCATTGGGCAAGTCTGCTGTGTGGGGCCTCTCCAAAATATTGAAGAGTAATGAAGTCAATTTGAAGACTAAGGTGTTCCTGAAACAGGTTTTGTGGTCTTCTCAATCACCTGCTACGTGTCATAAAACTGGACAATAAATAAGGATGACAGAAGAAGAATTTATGCCTTTGAGTTGCGGTGCTGGGGAAGAATACTTAATATTCCTTAGACTGCCAAAAGAATAAATATGTCCTGGAAAGAGTGGCCTGAGTGCTCCTTGGAGGCAAGGATGATGAAGCTTCATCTTTCATAACTTGGGCATGAAGTTAGGTGAAGCTCTTCCTTGGAAAGGGATATCATGCTTGAAAAGGCAACGGGTCAGCAAAGGAGAAAACCCTCAATGAGATGGACTGATATTGTGTCTTCAGCAACAGGCTCTAGTGTCTCAGAGCTGATGAGGATGGCACAGAATAGGCAGGCTGCAGGTTGGACGTTCACAGGGTCACTATGAATTGTACTTAACTCGATGCCAACTAATAATAATAATACTCAGGTCTGTTCCTGGATTTGCTTTTCTGTTCCACTGCTTTATTTGTCTGTTCCAGCACATACTAGCACATTTTTAATAAAAATTATATCACAATGTCTTTTAGATAAATAAATCCTTCTCCTTCTCTTTTATTATGGGATTAAGCTAAGATACCTTCTTCCTCCATCTCTTTTTCTTCCTCCTATTTCTTTTTCATTCTTAAATGCAGGTTCTTCTGTGTAAATACTAGAATTAATTTTCAATTTCAATGGAATACCTTATTAGACTTTTGATAAATTCCAAGTAGATTTATTTTGGTAAAATCAATACTTTCCAAAACTAAGTCTTCCAATTAATTCAGTCTGTGTCTCCATGACTCCAGCTCACCTCCTCAGAACTTTTAGGGCAGGTTCACTGTCCAGAGCCCCATCTTATCTCTGACTCATCATTATCTGTATTATCTTATCTTCACCTGTTGTTATTCCCACATGAGTGGGGCTAGGGGTCAGCAGGGAGAGTGAATGCAGACAGTGTAAATTAATGGCCATTTATAGTTTAAAAAAATGACAAAGGCAGAACTCATTTCACCTGACACTTCACCCCCACCACATGGCCAGACAGCCCAGAAGTGCTGAATTCCCAGATCTCTGTGGCTACGTCTCCAGTATTCTCACCTTAATCTCTGTCTGATCCCGAGGAAGTTGCAACACTATTACTTTATATGCAAATGGTTGTCTCTGAGATAAAGGCACAGGCTCCTACATATATTGAGAGCTAACTGGATGTTACATGCTGGATTCAGCAAACAAATAGGATAAGATATTTGGCATAAAGCATTCACACGGGAATTATAAGTGTGCATCTAAATTACAGCCATCGTAGTTGTGAAAGGATTGTATCTGGCTATGCCTAATGAACTGGTAAGTGAATTAATGTTCATCGATTTGCAATGTCATTTTTGACTGGGAGTAGAGATATTTACAAGGGAGCTAAAAACCATAATAAGTAGCCAAGTTGTCAAGTGTTGTTGAATTGATTTCCAATTCATGGTCATTATCAATGGCATCAGTCTAGGGACTAAGGTGCACCTGATGCAGGCCAGGTCTTTGCAATTACTTGCTATGCATCAGAAAGCTAGACAATGACCACAGATGACAGAAGAAGAATTGATGCCTTAGAGTGCTGGTGCTGGAAGAGTACTGTATGTACAATGGGCTGCCAAGAGAACAAACAGATCTGTTCTGGAGAGGGTGAAACCAAGTTGCTCCTTGGAGACAAGGATTCTGAGGTTCCATATCACGTTTTGGGCACGTGGCCAGTAGGGACTGTTGTTGTTGTTTGTTGTTGTGCTGTCAAGTCGCAGGCTACTCATACCGACCCTATGAAGGAGAGTCCTCGATGCTCCATCTTTCATTCTCTCTCCAGGTTCATAGGGTTTCCGGAGGCAAGCTATTATGGAAGTGGATGCCACTCCTCCTTCCAAAGTAGGGACTAGTGCTTGGAAAAAGTCATCATGCTTGGAAGGACAGAGGACCCTGGGGAAGATGGATTAACACAGTAACTGGGGTAATGAGGGAAGGTGTGTCAGAGACAGTAAGACTGGCTCATAGAACAGGGTTCAGAGCTGTTATGCATGAGGATTCCAAGAGTCTAAGAGTCATAGTTGACTGACTGGATGACACGTAATAACAACAATCATAAGGTTGACATACTGGCTTTAGTCTTCCTCACTCAGCTAAAGAATTAAACTGAGGAGAGACTAGATGGCATGACATCCAACCTACAAAAGTAGCAGTGTGCAGCAATTTTAGTGGCCCGTGAAAGAGTCATTTTTAGCATAGAGCAAGTGGGCCTAATAGGAAATTCAGTTCGTCGTGAGGAAAGGCATGGAGGCAGGAGCAAGTGTGAAAGTAAAGGCAATTTATTAATAAAAGTATGTTCCAGAGAATGGAAAGGGTCACTCTCTGTGGAAAGGAATGGACAGATGCTGTGCCGCTGGGTTGATATAGCTGTTTTGCTTATTCTTTTGGGCATACTTTGGAACTTGAGTTTGGAACAATGGAATGATACTGCAGGAAATTAAAAATGTGGCTGTCAGTTCCCTCTCCAGATTTCCTGATGTCACCAGTTATATGGCAATGCTTTGTGGACAGTCTTTACCGCAATTGTCAGGACTGTGAGGCACTGAGGTTAATCCTACCTGTCTCTTGGTTTTGATTGGATAGAGTCTGACTTCAGCTACTTTACTTGACTGTATCCTCTACCTATCCTTAACATGAGTTTTTTTCTATTTTTAGCAACTTTATTTCAACTTTGCCTTTAACATGGTTTCTGCCTTACTTGTTAGCATCAGTTCTAACAATCTTTCCTTGCCAATCTCCCCTCATTTACTCGATTCACTAATTTAACCTTCATATGGTGCCTTTGTGTACAAGTCAAAACACTGCTCAAATCAAAACACTGTGACCCCCTCACATCTCCACTGTGCTCAAGCTCATAACCACAGGCACTGAATCGATCTACTCGTTGTGAGTCTCCTTCCCCTTCTCTGATGCTCCACTTTCACAGGAATGGTATAATATCAGAGGACTGAACAAAACATTTGAATCCTGTTCTATTCTCACACTTTCTGACACACAAGAGCCCATTGCAGCAGTCACCAAGTCAATCCACCTATTTGAGGATCTTCCTCTTCTTCGCCGACCCTCCACTTGTCCCAGCATCATGTCTTCTCCATGGAATAGCATCTCCTAGCAACATGTCCAAAGTATAAGAGACGAAACCTCATCATTCTTACCTCCAAAGAGCACTCAGGCTGCACCCTCTCTGAGACATACCTGTTCATTCTGTTGGCCGTCCATGGGATGTACAGTGCTCTTCTCCAGCACCACAGCTCAAAGGCATCAATTCTTCTTCTGCCATTCTTATTCATCGTCCAGGTCTCAGATGCATAGCTAGTAATCAGAAAGACCATGGCCTGAATCAGATGCACCTTAGTTCTCAAACTGGTAGCAGTCCCAGAGTCAGCTCTGTCTCTTGTCAGTTCTCTTGTTCTACTGCAGCAATTGGTGCTTTCCTATGGATCAGGCTGGTGCAAGAATCCCCTGTTCTAAAGATGACGCTACATCCTTTTGCTTCTTCTTTGCTGGTGGTGAGATTCTCTAAATCTGTTCAGTTTAGTGGTCAGACTCGCCACTACCTTTGTGGATAGGGTACCATGCCCTAGTCATATAATCCCACTCATCCCCATGGAAAGTAAAAGCCAACGCCAAGTCATCATGAGCAATACACCCTTAACACCACACCTTCCTTCTCCACAGAGTAGCTGATAAATTTAGCCTTTCTGTCGGCAGCCTAGCTCCTTACTTACGTGTCTTGCTGATGAAATCTACTCGTAGTTGATCCTCCAGTGGTTTTTCAGAGCCTGTAAATCATATGGGAGGAGATTGCCAATCTTTCACCTCACAACATGCCCACAGTATGTAAGACAAAATGTCACTAGCCTTGCCTTTAAGAAATACTCAGGCTGCACTTCTTCTGACAGAGATTTATTTGTTCTGTTGGTAGTCTGCGAACATATTTCGTATGATTCATCAACATCACAGTCTAAAGGCAACAATTCTCCCTCTCTTACTCTTGGCCCAACCTCCATACACATACGAAGCAAATGAAAATACCATGGTTGAGTCAGGTGCAAGCAAGTCTTTTATGTAACATCCTTGCTATTTAGAACTTTAAAGAGGTCTTCGACAATAGATTGCTCAGTGCAAACGATTTCTTGAATTGCTTCCATATGTTGATTATAGATTCAAGTAAAATTAAGTCATTGACAATTTTGAAGGTTTAATTGAGTGTGTGTGTGTGTGTGTGGTGTGTGTGTGTGTGTGTGTGTGTGTGGCAATGCACTCTATACTGATGACTGTGGTCTTTGATCTTTTTCGGTAGGTTCTCCAATTCCTCTTAACTTTCAGCAAGCAAGATTGTGTCATCTGCATATCACAACTGTTGATAAATCTTTCTCCAGTACGTTTTATAGTTTTTCATTTTATAGTGGTTTGTATACAAAATTTGTATATATTGTTTCACACTTTCTTTCATTCACATGGTGTTTCATACAGTTATTCCCATAGACTGTGTTTTATAAATTTAATCCTCATTGAATTGTGCTCATTATTACCCTGTCTTTTCAGGTCCCCACCGAATCCTTCCCATTTCTCTTACCCCTCCCTTCTTTCATCAGATTGTGCAACCCTGTGATTTCCCCTTGCCCACCTTTACCCCTCAATTCCCTCTCCTTCCCCACTTGGGCCCTTGTACATGTTTTAATAGTTGTCCTATTTTTACAATAATGGTTTTATACAGTGTTTATCCTTACGAGACTGAGTTAGTTTACTCAGCTTAGTTCTCACCAGTCTCTTTCCAGCTATGTAGCATTTTTTTCAAAATTGTTGTTTCTGTGTGCTGTATAGTTTTCCATTGTGTGAATGTACCACAGTTTCCTTGTTCTTGAGATTGTGAATAACGCTGCTATGAACACTGGTTTACAAATATCAATTTGTGTCCCAATTCTAATTTTCTTGGGGTATATTTCTAGCAGTGGAATAGCTAGCTGGGTCATATGGAATTTCAATGTTCAGCTTTTTGAGAAAATGCCAAACTGCCTTCCAGAGTGTTTGTCCCATTTTACTATTCTATCAACAGTGTATGAGAGTTCCAATCTTCCCATCTTCTCCAACATTTATTACTTTCTCTCCTGTTAAACTTTAAACTTTGCCACTGCTACTGAGGTGAGATAGTATCTCATTTTAGTTTTGATTTCCATCTCTTTTATTGCTATTGGTTTTGAACATTTCTTCATGTTGGCCATCCAGATGTCTTCTTTGGTGAAAAGTATTTCCATGCCTTTTGCCCATTTTATAATTGGGTTATCAGTCTTTTTCTTGTGGAGGCCCTGTTGTATTGTGTAAACTTTTGTTATGAGACCATTGTCTGAGATGGTATTGCCATTTTTTTCCAGTCAGAATGTTTGGGTTTTTGTTCTTCCTCCAATTTTGATGTTGTGTTCCTCCTCAGAGTCAGCTTCTCAGATGATTTATTCAACATACAGATTGCTTAAGTGTGGTAAAATATACAACTCTTATGCACACCATTTTTTATTTAAAATCATATAATATCCTTTTATTCTGTTTAAATAATTGTTTCTTAGTCCATATACAGATTTCACATGATCATAATGAAGTGTTCTGTAATTTAAATCTTATCAATGTAATCCATAGTTGATTATTACCCACAAAGTAAAATGTCCTCACATAGTCAATAAAACATACTTAAACATCTTTCCTATAATCTCTGCTTTTAGCCAAGATTCATCTGACATTAGAAATTATATTCTTCATTCCATTGCTTTCTTATGAATCCAGTGTGAATTTCTGGCAGTTCTTTGTTGATGTATTTGCATGAGCCATTGTTTCTCCATAATATTTTGCAGTATTTTACTTGCTTGCAATATTAATGATATTGTTTGATACTGATATTGTTTGATAACTCTACTTTCTGTTGAATCACTTTTTTTTAAATGGACAAAAATACTAATCTCTTCCAGTTAGTTTTTCTAGTAGACATCCATCAAATTTCTTGGCATGGATGAGTGAGCCTGTGTTTGCTGAAAAACCTCAAGTGATAATCTGTCAATTTCTGTAGACCTCCTTTTTGTTTAAGGACTGCAGTGCAGCTTGGATTTCATTATTGAGTGACTTCTAGTTCTTGATTATAGTCTACTTCCTGAAATGGTTCAGTACTGAGCTGTGTACAATGACTGTGTATTCCTTTCTTCTTCTATCTGTCCTTCCTCTATCATTCAGTATTCCACCATACAATCCTTCACTATTGTAACTAGCAGCTTAAATTTGTCCTTTAGTCATTTCAAGTTGATTAAATGCTAAGTTTGTCCTTCTCTTTCAATTTTTAGCTACAAGCCTTTGCACATTTTATCATAATACCTGGCTTTTTTCTTCCCAAACTTCCTTTTGGAATCTTCAGCTTTCTTACTTCTTACTTATTTTCCTTTTGCTTTAGCTTCACTATATTCTACAGTCAGTTTCAAAATTCGAAGTCTCTTCATACATTCATTTGTATCTTTTCCTTCTTTCCTGTATGTTTGATGATATTTTGCTTACTTCATGGATAAAACCCTTTACGACATCCCACAACTCGTCTGGTTTTTGCTTCTTAGCTTTCAGTGCCTCAAATCGAGGTGGTTTTTCAATTCAGATAGGATAAACTAAAGGTCATACTTTGGCTCTTATGGGATTTAAATTTTTTTTAATTTATACTAGTTTATTTAGAAAATTAGAATGCATTGTTTTTCAGACCAGATTCTTCCAATTTCCCTCAAATTGTACAACTCCATGGTTAAACCTCCCTGCCTCCACACATCCTCATCCCTGTGCTTCCACCCTTCCACCCACCCCCTTGGATACTCATACTCATTCTACAATAATGGTCTTATACAGTATTTGTCCTTGTGGGACTGTGTTAGAATTATTGCTCTTGTATGCTGTATAGTATTCCATTGTGTGAATGTACCATAATTTCTCAATCCATTCAATTGTGGTTGGACATCTGGGCTGTTTCCATGTTCTTGCGATAATGAATAACACTGCTATGAACATTGGTGTACAAGTCTCCATCTGTGCCTCAGTTATCATTTTCTCAGGGTATATTTCAAGCAGTGGTATAGCTGGGTCAATGCAGAATTTCTATGTTTAGCTTTTTGAGGAAGTGCTAAACTACCTTCCAGAATGGTTGTACCATTTTACAATTCCACCAGCAGTGTATAAGATTTCCTATCCTGCATTTATTACTTGATGTCCTGTCAAACTTTGCCACTGTTACTGGAGTGAGATGGTATCTCATTGTGGTTTTGATTTGCATCTCTCCTATCCCCAGTGATTTTGAGTATTTCTTCATGTGTCTGTTGGCCTTTTAAATATCTTCCTCTGTGAAAGTTATTTCCATGTCTTTTGCCCATTTTGTAATTGGGTTATCAATCTTTTTCCTTGTGGAGTCCCAGCAGTATTCTCTAAACTTTTGTTATGAGACTCTTGTCTGATATAGTATTACCAAGTGTTGTTCCCAGTCGATGGGTTTTCTTTTCATCCTTTCTGGAAAATTTTTGGTGAACACAGGGATTTAATCTTTAGAATTCATCAATTTTATCTTCTTCAGATCGTGTATTCCTAGCTGTCTTTGGCAGTCTCTTTATACCACAGACTAGGCCTTCTAAGGACAATTTGATTTTTATATATTTCATTTCTTTAGGTCCATGTGTGTATAGTCCCTATTTACGTTTTTGTTTGGGGTTGGTTATTTAAAAAAAAAAAAGAAATGTTGCAATGAATAAATCATTGGTTACACAAAATTTTGTCATTTGAACTCTGTTCTCATTTCTATCACTAAAATCATACTTTGTGACTACCAATCCTTCTTCCTTGTTTCTAACTTTTCCATTACAGTCACCAAATATTATTAATGTGTCTTAATTGTCTAGTGAATCCATCTCAGACTGTAGAAGTTGGTAGAAATCCTCAATTACTTCTTCTTTTGCTTTACTAATTGGTAAATATGTTTGAATAATAGTTGTATTAACTCATCTCTGTACACATGTGGCTATTATCCTACCTCTGACTGCATCATTCCTCAGGGCAGATCTTGAAATATTCTTTTTGATAATGAATGTGACACCATTCCTCTTCAACTTACCATGCCAGTTTAATGATTTGCTGATTCAAAATGATGAACACTAGTCCTTCTCAGCTCACTAATGCCCAGGATATTGGTCTGTAGGCATTGCTTTTCATATTTGACAATGTCTCATTTTCCCAGCTTCATACTTCATGCATTCTAGGTTTCAATTATTTTCAGCTCTTTCTTTTCGAGTTTTGCCAAATCAGTAAGTGAAAGTCCTTCATTGGGTGAAAGTTTTACTCAATCCACATCATTATGGTACACTCTGCTTTGAGGATGTAGCTCTTCTCCAATCATATTTTGAGTGTCTCCCAACCTGCAAGGGAGGGAGCTTTGTTGGTGAGGTCTGAACAGATACTCTGGTGGTTTGAATTTCTAGAGAAAGAGAAACAATCTCTTCTCATGCAATTTATTGCCTCTGGAAATCCACTGGAGGGTCAACTATGAGCAGTGGCAAATGGATAGCAATGAAGTGTTTCCATCCCCTGTCCTCCCTCAACCTGAGAGGTTCATATTCCAGCACCGACCTGGAAAATGTCCTACTGTTAACCAGGATTTTTGCAGGTTACATCACTGACAATTTATTCAAGATGTAATTATTAGAGACTACTGGGTCAACAGTATTACAGACTGCTTCTATGCAATTTTGGCTTTTTTAGTCTTTGGGTTTTGCAACTTCCAGTGAATCTATAATTAATTCAAAATACAAAGTTTTTCAAAATCCAAGAAGAAACTTCGAGAAGACATTTGTGTTGATTGGAGGATGTCCAGGAGAGTTACAGATTGGGAAGTCAAAAGCATATGGATTTTTGTTTGTTTTTTAAAATGTTATTTTATTTTCAACCAAGGGCCCAGATAAGACAGCTTTGAAAGGTTGTGGGGAGAGTTCATACTTCAATGTTTAAATGGCAGGTGGAGGCACAGGGCCAGGCTAAGACTAGATGGTAAAGTGTGATATAAAGGTAAAAGCCTAAAAAAGAAGAAAGCATTCTAACAGCCAAGAGAAGGTTGTCGACTCTGCAGACACAGATGTGATACCCAGTAAATGAGATAGAAATGACTGTTTTATTTAGCAAAAAGATAGCTGATGGCCTTCATGAGCTGTGCTGGAGAAACTGAAATAGAGAGAAGCTGGTGGAATGGCTTGTGGGAAATGGGACTGAGAATAGTATGTGGAAAGTTGTTTTCAAGTTTTTCTAGAAATTAATGCCTTGAAAGTCTGGATGGGAGGCAATGAAGGGGTCAAGAGAGTGATACCCTAGATTTGGAGACTTGAATGATCCTGAAGAGGAGGTTCCATAGAGAAAATATTTGGAATGTGGCCAGATAACACTCACATCTTCCACTTAGGTCGTCCTCCAGGGATGTGGGTCCTTGTAATGCCTTCCTCTGATTCTTTGAGTCTAACCTCCAGTGTCATACTATAAACCCTGGCTTTGAGTTTTAAGTAGGGATCTACTGCTTTTCAGGCAGAAGGACGGAGCTGGAACATGCATGTTTGGCATCTGTATTGTGAACGGGAGGTGTTTTATGAGGCAGGAATGAGTGGAGGTGGGAAGGAGTGTGGTTCATAAGGGGTGAGGTACATGGGAGGTGTTTTCTCCCTGTGCAGCCAGAACCAGAACACTGAGATGCTTGCATATTCTAAACTCAGACTTGACCTTCTAGGCTGTTATGATGCTATCTTTGCCAATGTAGGATGATATAACATGTTTTATTTACAGTTTATAACGTAACTTGTAACATTTTAAAATATAGACATTTTACATGTTTGCACTCTTTGGCAGGGCCTTGTGGATGTTGGATTTGGTCTGCAACAGCACCCTTTTGGAAATGTCTTCTTAATCATGTGCACTAGGGGTGGGCAGGACTCACATTCACTTCACTTCTTCTATAGAAGCAGTAGTAGAAGTTTAAACCACCTTATAGCATTCTTTCTTACAAATGCTTCTAATGTGAAAAAACAGGCTTGTGACTTAAACTCAATCAGTAATTTTACATTTCGTGGAGTTAAGATTTGAGTGGAATACCATTGCCTAAAATAATAATCATTAGAGTGTCATACACTTCCGAAATGTCTTGCCTCTGGAAACTCTATGAACAGTGCTCTGGTCTTTCGTTCATAGGGTCACTATGAGTCATCTACGACTCAACGGCACCTATCAATAACAACAACAACATAGAGAGAACTATGTTTGCCTAATGACAGAAAGTTGTGCTACCAAGCCCAAGGTGGGTGATTTTAATCTTTGGCCCTAAGGCCTGGTTTAAATTGTTTTAGTCAAACATTCTTCTAAGTGGTATAGCACTAGTCTGTGCATTGTAGGTAACTAGTGGTTGCTGTGATGCTAAACACTGTGATGCTGATGTGCCAAATGCAATAATGGTTACCCATGGTGGACAGTGTTTGGTGGAGCTTCCCGATTAAAAGAAGCTTGAAAGCTGGTGTGGCATCTGCTTCCAAAATGGTTTGCCTCCAGAAACTATGAACAGTGCTCAGGTCTTTCATTCATAGGGTTGCTATGAGTCGTCTATGACTCAATGGTGCTTAACAACAATAACCATCAAGTCAGAACTGATATATAGCTGATCGTCCAGTGGGTTTTCAGAGACAGTAAATCTCACAAAAGGAGACTGTCTATCATTTTCCCCACAGGGCATTTGGTGGATTCGAACCATGTACCTTTGTGTTGACAGAGCGATTCCTTCCTACTAAGCCAATAGAGTTCCAAAATAACGTTGGTTGATTTCAACTTGGATAAGACTTATATAAACTCTATGAACAATAGATTTGAATCTTCTTCTATCCTGTGCCATCTTCATTGCTGCAGTCACCATGGCAATCCATCCATCTTGTTGAGGGTCTTTTTCTCTTGCCAACTTTCCACATTTCCAAGGATGATATCTCTTTCCAAGGAATAGCCTTTCCTAGCAAAATGTCCAAAGTATGAGAGATGAAGTTTTGCCATCTTTACCTTCAAAAAAACATTCTGATCATACTTTTTCCAAGACATACTTGTTCAATCTTTTTTCAGCGCATGGGATACTCAGTATTCTTCTCCAACATCACAACCAAAAAGGCATCAATTCTTCTGTCATCCTTATTCACTATCCTACGCTCAGAGGCATAGCAAGTAATTAAAATGACTGAATCAGGTACACTTTAGTCTTCAAGCTGACCCCACTACTCTTCAGTACTTTGGAGATGTTCCTGACAGGGAACTTGCCTAAAGTAATACCTCTCCTGACTGCTAGCACTAAGGGAGTTGATTGTGGATCCAAGTAAGATGAAATCATTGACAGTTTTAATCTCTTCTCCATCTATCATGATGTTGTTGCCTATTGACACAGTCGTAAGAACCTTTACTTTCTTGATGTTTAAATAAAATCCATAAGTAAGGCTACAGTCTTTGATCTTCTGTAGCAAATGTTTCAGCTCTTCCTCATTTTCAGCAAGCATTAGATGTTATTTATTCCAGCATGAGTGACTTCTGGGTTAAAGGGCAGCTTTGTTGGATGTGGAATCATACGCCATTCTATAGGTTCAACAAGCTCTTGACGTGTGTGTGTGTGTGTGTGTGTGTGTGTAATTTGGCCAGCTGGCTTCTGTGGCTTATAATCAGTGCATAGTGTGACTATTGAAGGACCTCTGATTTCTCCTACATCTATGACCTCAAAGGGCTCTTTATTTCCGATGCTTAGTTATATATATTACAGAAGCTGTAAAAACTCCACAGCTTTTTAAAAAAGATAAGCTAATGCTTAAAAGTTTTCTCAACTACTAATGTTCAGATTACACAGGGGATACAGTTGAGTTGTTGGAGAGGAGAATGACTGAGATGCAGCATTGGACTTAGAGAGGAAGCAGATAGGTCTAGGGTTCTGAGATAGCCTGCTATTGAAAATTATTCTCTGTCCAACATTCTTTAATAGATCCTGAGTTATCCTAACCTATTCAATCTGCAGGCCAGGATAATCCAGTTCCATGCGCATTTTTTTGTCATTTCCGATCATCTGGTTCTTTCAGATGGTTCCTTCAACTAGCATCAATATAGTGATCTCAGATTAGCGTGGTTGTTTGATCTGAAGATCACTGACCTCTTTCAGGTGCCCTTGGCATAGTATGTACCTGTCAAGAGGTTATACACTATCCGTTGCCTTTGCTAGACCTTTCTACTATTATATCTTTTTGGTCTTGCTCTACTCCTCCTGAGAAACAGAATATTTACACCAAATGTAAATATTTTAAGAAAATGTACATTTTAAGAATTAAAAAAAAAAGAATTCAAGCAAATAATATGTGGTTTTTAGAGTTTGTATAACTCAAGAACTATATATTTCTTTTAGGCCTCTTGTTCTCCGCCTCACTAAGGCACAAATATAAAGTATAATACAGTATCATTCTCATTAGCCAAGGCTAGAATTGTTTTCTAAAATGCTTCTTTGCACTGATATCAGCTGAGATCTTCTTTGCTTTTCAGGTTTGGGGGAGTGCAAGGTGGTGGGGATTGACTGTTCTCCTAGTTCTTAGCATTGAGGAGCTGCTGTCAGTGGTGAGGTAGAGCAGTTGGAGGCTTGAGGAGTTTGTTCCCTTATCCCAAACAGACTCTGCTTTTAGCCCTCGGAAAAATGACCAGGATGTGATAGGTGGTAGGAAGCATGGCAGGTAATGACAGAGACAAAAGTGTGATATGATGTAATTACTGCATATTAATCTAACAAATGATGCTGGGAAGGAGGCACCACCCAGACTGAATTTACTTGCGCCGGAAAGAGCATTTCAGGCACGGGGAGCAAGCAGCCTAAACCAACAGTTCATTTTGGTTGTGGAAGAAGGAGGAGCCTCTCACCAAGGCAGATAAGGCTAGATGTGAATCAGAAACAACAGGCATAGAAGCTGCTTTTTTTGGTTTAAGCTTTTACAAATGTGAGTTGTTGTATTTCTCATTTTAGAACCACAACGAGGATACCTCAACTCTTTATTTGTTCCAGGAAAATAAAGAAATAAGATGCTTTGAACGACATATGCCAGACTAGGTCAAGAGAATCAGGATGAAAATACAGCATGACCTAAGGAGTTTACTAGTTTATTTGGTAAAGTCTAACATAAATAATTCTTTTAAAAATATAGTCTATATGTGTGCATGATTATGTATCATGATTTCAATGATGTTAGAAAAAGAATAAAATTTTAAAAAAACAACAACTCACAATGGGTCACTTTATTGAAAAGGTGATACTTAAACTAAGCCTTAGTGAGCTCTGGTGGCAAGAATATGCATTGCAATCCTAGAGGTACATTGTTCAAATCCACCAGATGCTCTGCTGGAGAAAGAGGGACATCTCCTCCTGTGCCAATCAGATCTGATTTAATGGTATACAACAAGGAAAAAAATAAACTAAGCCTTGAAGAACTTAACAAAGGGAAGGAACATGAACTGTTTGGTCTGGAGTAGAAGAACAGAAAATAAAATTGTCTAGAAGTGTGTACTGAGATGTGATATGTATCTACAGATCAGGTGAAATAGAGAAAACTTCTGGTGGATTTAAAGGATGCCAAATACTAGATGGGGATCTGACTAAAATCCTGCCACCAAACAGCTGGCTTCCTTCAGATCCAGTATTGAATTCTCCGACCTCTTTCCCCAGTGGTAGAGTGCATGCAGCTGTCACCCCTGAGACGCACCTGTTAGAATGATTTTCCACCCTGCTCTTAAAATCAATTTAAATACATGTAAGTTGCTTCTGGAAGTAAGGATGTGTTAATGCAATGTAAACAGCATATTTTTGCAATCCTATTTCATATACTTCTTTTCTGAAGTCAGGGAAAGGTGGGGTGACTTGTAAAACCAGCATTTGCGAGGTGAGTTAATCATAGATCAAGTGTTTATATGTGCGCTCTACTCCCAGGCAAGTCCCTCACTCTCGCTCCATCTCACTGAGGTCTCTCTCGTGCTTGACTCACAGAAAAATGAAAGATGAGAATAAACCAGGAGATCCCATCCTTCCTGTTCAAAATGATGTCTGATTATGAGACCGTGATTTAGCTTTCCTAATGCATGCACACACACACACACACACACACACACACACACACACACCCTGCCAAATACCTGTGATGATAAATGAGGAAGATGGAAACTTGTACCGTTATCCAAAATAGGGCCTGACATACGTTAATGCCAGCAGGTGGAAGGAGTTTTCTATAGCAGCAATGTCTTTAGAAGTATACAGAGAAATGAGTGAACACACAGTTGTAATGACACCCTTTAATTTGCTTCACTATGTGTTTGACATGTCAAATAGGAAGAGAAGAAACTCTGAATCATATGATATGATACCTTACAGAGAATATCCTTTACTTTTTAGCACCTGTTAAATAGATATTAAAATTGATCTTGTATTAGTTAACAAAGAGCACCAGGATATTTCTAAAACCCAAAAAGGTATATCTTGACTTGAAAATAAATTATAATGATAGTAATAATGAATGACAAATTCATAAACAAAAGGGAGCCTTGGGGGTGTAGAAGTTATGGGCTCTACTAACTGTAAGTCTGGCAGTTCAAACATGCCCAGCGGCTGTGTGGGATGATACAGTTCCTTAGAGATTTCAACCAAGAAAACTCTTGGCTTTTCTAGTCTGTCACATTGAGCTGCTAAGAGTTGGAATTCATGTCATAGCACCCAATAACAATGACTATTAGGGCTTTAAGTGATAGTTTATCAATAATACTCCACATACGAATCACTCATTTTTATATTACACGTACGTGGTGGTTGTTGTATACCATTGAGTAGGAACCAACCCATAACTGACCCTCCAGTGGGTTTTTAGAGGCAGTTAATTGCACGGGAGGAGATTGTCCATTTTTCTCCTTTGAGTAGCTGGTAGACTTGAAATATGTGCCT
>NW_006399812.1:12164804-12182473 GCF_000299155.1 Elephantulus edwardii
CTCTATGTATGAACAGTGCTCAGGCCTTTCGTTCATAGGGTCGCTATGAGTCGTCTACGACTCGATGGCACCTAACAACAACAACATATAGATAGATAGAGAGATAGAGAAATAGAGATAGATATATATGCTTGTTATGTGCTGCCAACCTACAACCCATAGTGATCCTATGTACAGCCGCTCTGAACCCTTCCCTATCCTGAGCCAGTATCACTAAATCGGCACACCAACCTCCATTGTCCCAGTTAATGCATCAATATAAAGATAACAATAAAACCCCAAACCCACTGTGATAGAATCAATTCTGACTCCATTGTGTTTCTGAGGCTAAAATCTTTATGGAAGGAAACTGTCCATCTTTAATCTGAGGAGAAGCTAGTAGATTCCAACAGCCCACTTTTCAGTGAACAGCCTGGTATGTATGTCACACCCTATACCAAACAACAAAAAGGCTAGAGGCCAAAAAAAAAAAACAAAACTAAAAAAAATCAATCATATTTTAAAAAATGAAATATAACATTTCAATTATTTAACAAATATTTTTTCCCATTGAGTTTTGTATGCCTTCGTATACCTTGTGTATAATTAATTACTATCGATCCACGGCTTTAATTATCCTGTCTCTTCAAGTTCTTATTACATATTTCCTAATCCTTCACTCCCTCATCTGCCCATTCACTTCTGCTATCCTATGATTTTCCTCCTTCCCTCTTCTTCTACATCCCTCCTCCTCTTACTCTTCCCATTTTAAATATATATATATATATTTCAGTGAGACTCCTATTTTTCACAATGATAGTAGATATTTTATTGTTCTTTAGTGCTGTGTGGTGTTTTTCACAATGGCAAGAAGATGGAAAGTCCAAAATGCTCATCAACAAACAAATGGACAGAGAAATTGTGGTACATCAACAAGCATTATTCAAAATGGGTGACCCTGGAGAACATTACACTGAGTGAAGTATCTCAGTCACAAAAGGACAAATACTGCATTGTGCCATTGTTGTAAAATAGGACTGACCTCAAGGTTGGGGGGAGACTGAGAAAGATGGATTCAATAATGTATACTGCATTGAAACAGAGAAAAAACTGGATAAATTATATATATTGTACTGAAACAGATGAGGGAAAGAACAGATTAGAAGTGATATATGATTGAGTATTATGGTTAGCACAGGAATCCAGAATTAAGGTTGCATAGAGAAGTGTACTCGGGGTGGGGGGTGAGGGGAAGGGACGTGGGAATTGTATACTAATGAAGGAATTTTTTTTCTTTTTTTTTCCTCTCTTTGGAGGGGGAAGCGAGCTGGTGGGGAGGGGTGGGAAGGGAGAAAATTGCGGCAATGAATGAATGGAAATCCAAAACCTCTGTAAAAAAAAATAAAAAATCATAAAAAAAAGAAATAAAGATGAAAAAAAAGGGGGGGGGGGATATGTAATTAGGTATTTTTGTCATGTCCGGAGTCCAGAGCGAAGGCTGCAAGTGGAGTGGACCTGGGGAGAGAGATTGTAAAACAATGAATTTTTTTTTTTAATTTTCTAAGAGGGGAGTGTATTGGGGAGGGGTTGGGAGGGTAGAAAACTGCAACAATGAATGAAGAGAAATCCAAAGTCTCTGTAAATCTTCATTGAAATTAATAATAAATTAAAAAAAATAACAGAAAAAATAGTCAAAAAAACCCCATTAACTCAAAGACATAAATATAACCAAAAACTCACAGACCAGCAGAAATAAATACCAAATCTAAAACCTCAATTTCATCTAGTCATTCTCAACTTGAAATGACCCTGTAGGACCGAAGTATTGTCAGTCGGTGCCATCAAGTTGAGTACAACTCAGTCACCTTATGAATAAGCAACCTGAACTCTGTCCTATCCTGTGTCATCCTCATCATCTCTGACACACTAGGACCCACTGCTGAAGTTATCATGTTAGATCATTTGCGGTCCTTCTCTCCTTCACTGATTTTCCATATTCCCAAGTAAAATGTTCTTTTTCAAGACCTTTTTCAGGCCTTATCTGTTTGTTCTTTTGTCAGTTCATGGGATATTCAGTACTCTTTTTCCAACACCACAACTCAAAGATATCACACACACACACACACCCCCCCCCCCCCCGTAATCCCTATTCACTGCCCAGGTTTCTGAAGCATACAGGGTGACTAAGAAGACTATGGCCTGAATCAGGCGCACTGTAATCTTTAAACTGACATGCTCTTGAGCATTTTGGCGAGGTTCTTGATGTCAGACTTATCCAATGCAAATGTTGTTGTTGTTGTTAAGTGCCACCGAGTCGCCTGTGACCCATAGCAACCCTATGTACAGCAGCTCTGAAGCCTGCCCTGTCTTAAGCCAGTCTCACTAATACCAACACACCACCCCCCATTGCCCCAGTCACTATTAATCCACCTCATCCAGGGTCTTCCTCTCCTGCACTGTCCTTCCACCCTTCTGAGTATGATGTCCTCCTCCGAGGACTGCTCCTTCCTGGCCATGTGCCCAAAGTATGTGAAATAGAGCTTCACAATCCTAGCCTCCAAGGAGAAACTTTGTTTCACCCTTTCCAACACAGACCTTTTGTTTTCTTGGAAGTCCATAGTATGTTCAAGACTCTTCTCCAGCACCACAATTTGAAGGCATTGATTCTCTTCTGTCATCCGTAGTCATTGTCCAGCTCTCTGATACATAGCAAGTGTTTCTCCTGATTTCCTAACTGCTGGTACCAAGAGTGTTGATAGCTGATCCAAGTGTAGAACTGCCCAATAGAATTTCCAAAGCTGTAATTATTTATAGAACCAGACTGTTTTGTCTTTCTCCCATGGAGATTTGAACTGCCGATCTTTTGGTTAGCATTGTAACACATAAACTACTATACAATCAGCTTTTCTGGGAGCGGTTTTAGGATGATATAATATAGAATTTAAAAATCTGAGAATAAAGAATAGAGAACTTATTCAATTTTGCTGGGATAAGGACGAATAATTCTCAAGATGAATTGATACTTTTATGAATTTTTTTAATATCATATAAAGCAGGAGTGGCATCCACTTCCTGAATAACATGCCTCTGGAAACTCTATGAACTTTGATAAATGTCGATAGTTGTAGAAGGGCTTCAGGCCTTTTGTTTTAAGGTCGCTATGAGTCATGCTCAACTTAAAGGCAACAACAAATATACCAAAGTAAAATCCATGTGAATAAAATATTTCAATGTAAATAATATTTTCATCAATGTTTCTATGTACTAATTTTTCCATCTGTAAAATAAAATTAATATCATTATATACTTTATTGGAATGTCCTGATATTAAATAGAATATATAATGATGACAAAGAACAGGAGTTGGTAAATTCAATCATTATATAATTGTTGCTATGAATACTAAAATGTCTATATGAAAGGGTTATTAAAAAAACCCTAAAAAAATTCTGATAAAATTATTTGACATTACTTTTTAAAAAGAAATAAAAATTTTAACAATAATGACTTAATTTTACCTAAAAGTTTGACCAAGATGTCAATTCTTAAATTAACAAGTCCAGAGAAAGAAATGCTATACATTGGTATCAAAATTGCTTAAGAAATTCTAAAACTTGCCTCAGAACATAGTTAAAGAAAATGGAGAAAAGAAAACTTAAGAAAGTAGAACAGAAGACTTCAAAGGGCAGCTTCAGTGTTGTGATAAAAAATGCAAAGACATAGAAAAAGGAAGACCCATACTTGGAATTTCTCAACCTGAAGGAACTAAAGTGTATGTGTGTGTGTGTGTGTGTGTGGGCGGGGAACCAAATAAACCACCTCCCAAGCTTTAAAAGTGAAACAACAAAGAAATCTGTGGGCAAAAATACTGACACAGGAAAGATATAAAGAAGTAAGGAGGAATTCACAGAACCATTGCACCAAAACTAGTTTGTTGACACTCAGCTCTTTCCAGAGGTCACATATGATGAAGAACCAGCGGTGCTAAAGGAAGATGTCCAATGTGCACCGAAGGCTTTGGCATAAAACTAATGCTTCAGGAACTGGTGGCACACCAATGGGTTTAATGTTTGCTATGACTGTTTTCTATTCTTGCCCTCTATTTACTCTTTCACTCTTTCTCATCTTTCTCTTATTTTAATTAACTATCTCATAGCATTCAATTCCCACTCCTATCTTGGCTTATCTGTTGTATTCTTTAGAAATTGTCCTAGAGATTGCAATATACTTTTCCCCTCCAAGCACAACTTAGTCTTCCCCCCCTTTTACACTGTGTTTCATTTACATCCATTGTTTTTCGTCCATTCTTTCATTCACACTGTATTTCACATTATTATCCCCATACATTGTGTTTTATAAAATTAATCATCATTACTCCACCCTATTCTAAGTCCACTTTCATGTAATAAGGTATCATTTACCCGGTAGTGTAGGTACCTTATAAGAGTCCTCAATGCCTTCCTCATGCACCTTATAACATTAATACCATTTGTTTGCTATTCCATTATCTATAATGGTATTAGATAATTTGGTTGAGAGGATTTTTAATTTTTATTTTATATTGGTTTGCATATCATTATTTCAAACAGTTATCTGGCTGCCTTCTTCAACATACACATACACACAAGTGAAAAGATCAGGGAGCTGATCTCATCCCAAGAAATTTAGGAAATAAATGAGCAAAAAGAACAAAAGAATAAACAAATCTGCCATTAAGGAAGTGCAATCAGGGTGCTTCTTGCAGGCAACGATGGTGAAGCTTTGTTTCACATCCTTTGAGCACGTTATGAGGAGATGCCCGTCCTGGGAGAAAAGACATCATGTGGAGAAAAGCAGTCAGCAAAAGAGGAGGCAACATTGAATAATATGAATTCACACAGTGACTGCAACAGGGGCTTGACTGTGGTTGAAGACTGTGAGGGTGGCACGGGGTACGGCTAGGTTTCACACTGTTGTTTATAGGGTGGCTATGAGTCATAGAAAACTCAACGGCACCTACCAGCAGTGACAGAGAACTTAGAAGCAGCCATAGAATGGAGGTGAGAGAAAATGCCATGTTTACAGAAGTTACATTTTTACAATGTTGAGAATATCATTGCTCAGAATGGTTGCTACTTCTTATAGAAATAAAATTGCATTTATTAAAAGTGTGTGTTTCCAGACTAAGGGTCCTGTTAGGTTTGTTGTTGTTGTTGTTTTAATGGTGAACTTAGCTCCAGGCTTTCCTGGGGTTGGGAATGTAAGAGAGGATGTAAAGACGACCATCAACAATTGATGAGTGTTCAAAGAGTTAAGGCAGGCCATTTCTTAAGCAAACTTAGAAAGCTAGCAACCCTGATTGTAAATAAGGAATTAATGAGTGCATCAAAGACAATGCGAAGATTGCATAAAATATTAGCAGTTCACACCTTTTTTTCCCCAAAGTTAACTTTTTTTTCCAGCTTAAAAACCTGATAAATGATTTCAATTAACAGTTACAGAAAAAGAAAATTATATTGCAAATTCATGCAAAATCTTACTTCAAAATCACTTGCCTAATTACACAAATCAATTCTCCAGGCTGAGAATCCAGTTCCAAAATAGAAAACATGAATGTTTCAGAAGTAAGTTGCGTGAACAAGGTGGGAATCTCAGCATTGTCTTCTCTGGGTTTTATTTCATAATGAAAAAGTGAGAGAAAGAGCATCAAAACCTAGTATTTCAGATCCCAGTGCTGCCCATTAAGAACTCATTGACGTATATAGGGCATCAAAAGGCCTACAGTAGTGGTCCATCATACCTAGTTCTCCCTCCTCTTCAGGCAAAATGGGTACTAAATTCCTTGGCTCAAGGTCAGTAAGAGAATATGTTTGTTCCATGTCCCTTGAGAGTTGCAGTGGCAAACTAATAGGCTGTTTCTCTTTCTTATTTCTTGCTAAGTGCTCTTGAGTTGATTCTACCTTGAGATACCCTAAGTACAACAAAGTAAAACACTAGCTGGTCAGAAGCCATCCTCCTCCTCACCGCTGTGCTTGACCACATTTTTGCAGCCACTCAGTCAGTCCATTTCATTGAAGCCTTCATGGTTTCCACTGACCCAGCAGTGAAGAGTTTTATTTCATAGATGTTAAGATATCATGTATATTGAAGTCTTTGCTCTTCTGCAGTAAGTGCTTCAGGTTCTCATCACTGTGCACAACGCTGTGTCACCTGCATACCACAGATTGTTGATGAATCTTCCTCCAATCTTGATGCCACTTTCTTCTTCATGTAGTCCATCTTCAAGGATTACTTACTCAGTGTACAGATTGAACACGTATTGAGAAAGGATATAGCCCTACTTCTCATGTAGTAGCTCCTTGCTGGAAGGGGATACATTTTGGTCCATAAAAAGGTTCATATGATAGCTAAATACTCTGGAGTTCCTATTCTTCTCAATGTTATTCAAAATGTATGATGATACACACAGCACAGTCAAATGTCTTTGCCTAGTCAAGAAAAGACAAGTAAACATCTTTACGATATTCTCTGTTTTCAGCTAAAATTCCTCTGAAGTCAGGTATCACGTTCCTTGTTCTGAATCCAGCTTGAATTTCTAGCAGTTCCTTGTCAATATACTGTTCCATTTTTAATTAATCTTCAACAAGGTTTGGCTTGAATGCATATTAATGGTATTAATGAGTTCTACTTTCTGTTGCGTTACTATTTTTTGGAATGGGTGCAGAAATGGATCTTTTCTAGTTGGCGGATCAGGTCATTAATGAGTCAACTCATCTTATTCCAAATTTCTTAGCATATAGTAAGTAGTATGTCCAGAGATGTATTTCTTTGCTGAAACACCTCAATGGATATTTCATCAATTCTTGGAGGCTTATTTTTGGCCAGTTCCTTCAGTTCAGCCTAGACTTCTTCCTTAATATCATCTTTAGAACTTGATCATATGCAAGTTCCTAAAATGGTTCACTGTCAGTAAATTCTTTTTGCCGGTGACTTTATGTATGTGTTCATGTACGTGTTCATGTGTGCATTCGTGTGTGCGTGTGTGTGCGTTCATGTGTGTATGTGTGTTCATGTGCATGTTTGTGTTCATGTGTGTTTTCATGTGTGCCTTCGTGTGTGTGTATGTGTGTGTTCGTGTGTGTGCATGTATGGGTTCGTGTGTGTTCATGTGTGAGTTGGTGTGTGCATGTGTTCATGTGTGCGTTCCTGTGTGTGTCCGTGTGTGCGTGCGTGTGTGCGTTTGTCTGTGGGTTCGTGTATGAGTTCGTGTATGTGTCCATGTATGTATTGCATACATCTTCCTGCATCTTTCACTCTTTTGTCCATAAAATCCATCAGTATTTTAACTTGAGCTTTGAATTGCTTTCCTTCGGTTTCTTTCAGCTTGACCAATCCTAAGGATATTCTTACGTTTTCATTTCTGACACTAGTTTCTTGCACATGTCATTATAATATTTTGCTTTGTCTTCTCAAGTGGCCCTTTAAAATCTTCTGTTCAGCTCTCTTAATTAATTTTTATCCCTTTTGCTTTAGCTTCAATATGTTGAAGAGTAAGTTTCATTCATTGATTTTATCTTCTCCAGATTGCACGTCTCTGGCTCTATTTGGCAGTGTCTTTATACGATAGAGTATTCTAAGCTTGATCTCATTTTGTCTCTGATGAACTTTCTGGTTTGGGGCTTTACTCCCAGGTATCTGGTCCACCTTGAGATGATTTTTGTGTTCAGTGTGAGATGTGCTTCCTATTTCAGCTTTCTGCAGGTGGAAGTCCAGTTTTGCCAGCACCATTTGTTGAAGAGGTTATCATTTCCCCATTTGATAGGTTTTATTTCCTTGTTGAATATGAGTTAACCATAGATAGCTGCGCTTATTTCTGGGTTCTCAATTCTGTTCCATTAACCTATGTGCCTGTCATTGTACCTGTACCACGATGGTTTGGTTACTACCACTGTACAGCAGGTTTTGAGGTTAGGGGATTCTATGCCTTTATTTTTTGTTTTTCAGAAGTGCTTTGCTTATTCAGGGTCTCTTTCCTCTCCAAATAAAATTGACAATTTCCTTTTAGATCTACTTTTAAAATGAATTTGATATCTGTATTGGGATTGCATTGAACGTGTAGATTGCTTCTGGTAGGACTGTCATTTTCACAATATTGAATCTTCCTATCCATGAACAGGGAACATTTTCCTATTTCTTTATGTCTTTTATTGTGTCTTGTAGAAATGTTCTGTAGTTTTCTTTGTACAGGTCTTTTGTGTCTGTAGTTGGGTTCATGCCCGTGTACCTCAATCTGTGGTTGGCTTTTGTAAATGGTATTGCTTTCTTGAGTTCCTTCTCTGAGTTCTTTTTGTTACTCTAGAGGAATCCCACTGATTTTCTAATATTGCTCTTATATCCCGTCACTCTACTAAATTGGTTTAATAGCTGTAACAGTTGTGTTTGGGTTTTTTTTTTTATTTTTGTTTTTTGTTGTTGAGTTCTTGGGGTTTTCTGTGTACACTATCATCTGCATACAGTGACAGTTCCACCATCTCTTTTCTAATCTGAATGTCTTTATTTCCTTCTTTTGTTGTATTTCCCTGGTTTTTATTGACTTGAGTCGAGCATGACTCATAGTGAACCTGTGAACAAAAGGTATGAAGTCCCTCTCCAATTACATTTATCAAAGTTCAAAGAGTTTCCAGAAGCATACTGTTTATGAAGGGGATGCCACCCCTGCTTCCACATATTTCCCTAGCAAGATTAAATCCCTGTGCACAACAAAAACATTTTCCAACAGATTGAGAAGAAAACCCAGTGACTGGGAAAAAGGCATTTGGCAATATCATTTCAGACAAGGGTCTCATAGAATCCTACAGTACCTCCACAAGAAAAAGACTGATAACACAATTACAAAATGGGCAAAAGACACAGAAAGACCTTTCACAGAGGAAGATTTTTGGATGGCCAACAGACACATGAAGAAATGCTCAAAATCAATGGCAATAAGAGAGATGCAAATCAAAACCACAATGAGATACCATCTCGCTCCACTAGCAGTAGCAAAATTTAACAAAAGAGTAAGCAATAAATGTTGGAGAGGATGTGACAAGATAGGAACTCTTAAGTACTGTTGGAGGGATTGTAAAATGGTACAACCACTCTGGAAGGCAATTTGACATTTACTCAAAAAGCAGAACATATAAATTCCATATAACCTAGATATTCCACTTCTTGGAATATACCCTGAGAAAATTAGAAATGAGATACAAATGAATATTTGTACATCTATGTTTATAGCAGCATTTTTTATCATCACAAGAACATGGAAATAACACAGATGTCCACATTTGAATGGACTGAGAAGTTGTGGTACATTCACACAGTGGAATACTACGCAGCATACAGGAGCAATGATTTTGAAAATTACTACCTAACCTGCTTGCTGAAACCGAGGAGGACCTCATGCACTTGCTGCAGAGGGTCAAAGACTGCAGCCTTCAGTATGGACTGAGGCTCAATGCCAAGAAGACAAAGATTCTCACCACTGGACCAATTGGCAGCATCAGGATGGATGGTGAAGAGATTGAGATTGTTCACAGCTTCAGTTTGCTCAGCTCCACAGTCAACACTCTTGGCACCAGCAGTCAGGAAATCAAAAAACGTATTGCGATGGGAAAGTCTGTTGTTAATGATCTCTCTAAAGTACTCAAGAGCAATGGTGTATCTCTGGAGACTAAGGTTTGCCTGATACAGGCCCTGGTCTTTGCAATCACTTGTTATGCAACAGAGAGTTGGACAATGACTAGGGAGGACAGCAGGAGAATTGATGCCTTTGAGCTGTGGTGCTGGAGAAGAGTATTGAATGTACCATGGACTGCTAGGAAAACAAACAGATTCATCCTAGAGAGAGTTAAACCAAGCTACTCCTTGGAGGCAAGGATTCTGGGGCTTCAACTGACATACTTTGGACATGTTGTAAGAAGAGACAGGTCCTTGGAGAGGGACATCATGCTTGGTAGGGTGGAGGGATGGCGCAAGAGGGGAAGACCCTCTATGAGATGGATTAATTCAGTGACTGGGGTAATCAGCATGGATGTTTCGGAGGCAGTGCGATTGGCACAGAATAGAGCAGGGTTTAGTGCTGTTGTACATAGGGTCGCTATGAGTCGCAAATGACTCGACGGCACATAACAACAACAACAACCTAAATTCAGAGTATCTGGAGAGCTCAGTGAACTAACTAAGTCCCATAAGGACAAATATTGTATAAGACCATTTTCATAGAAATAGAAAGAGAACTAGTAAAACATGTATGAAGATCCAAGGAATAGGGGGAAATGTGGGAACAGAGGGGTAAGAATGGGCAGGGTAGGGTGGGTAGTCAGGGTCACACAATTTGATGGGTGAAGAGAGGGTTGTGTAAAGGAAATGGGAAAGATCGAGTATGAAAACCAATGTATACTAACTTTGTAAGCAAACTAGTATAATTTTTTTAAAAAAATTAAGTTTTCAGTCCCTTCCCACATCCTATTTGATTTCTTCTTTCTTCCTTTCTTTCTTTCTCTCTCTCTCTTTTTTTCCTTCCTTCCTTCCTTCCTTCCTTCCCCCCTCCCTCCCTCCCTCCCTCCCCTCCCCTCCCCTCCCCTCCCTTCCCTTCTCATTTTGTTTCGTTTCTTCTCTTTTCTTTCTTGTAATTTTTAATGCCCTTTAATTGGTCATATATGATGTCCTTAATGTCATTCGCAAAGCCTTCAGGACATTTTCCTGTGGCAAATGATGCTCATTTGACCTTCCATGATTGGTTATTCCAAGAAGCTCTTATGGTCTAGCAGTAAAGAGCTGCACTGCCAACCCAAAGGCATGTGGCTTGATGCCACCAGCTGGTCCACTGGGATGGGCAGGCAATCTTCTCCCACGTAATTTGCTGCCTCTGAAAACCTGCTGGAGGATCAGTTATGGGTCATTTCTGAATCTATGTTACATAAAGACAACAAAGCTCTAAAAGAATGAGTGTCTCCTTATTGGCTACATGCTAGGCCTGTATGTTATTTGGCTGAAAGCTGAGCTGCAGGGATGGTTTTATTCCAGACCCAAAGGGAAATGAAAAGCCATGATCTCTGAGGTTCCACTAGTCTCTTTTAGTCCAGTAACATCTGCCTTTTTTATGTTTCTGAATTTTGTTCCACATTTCTCCCACTTTATCCAGGACTTTAAACTGTTGTAATTTCTAGAGTGTTCGGTTGGTGTATTGGGCATGTGGTCTAGTTTTTTTGGGTCTGTAGGGTATGGAAGTGGAGGTCCACCCAGTCCATTAGTCTTTTGGACTAATTGATTGAATACTTCTTTGCTTTCCTTCCTTCTTTGTTCCAGACAGGAAGAGTCAAGAAGTATACCTTAAAAGACTCCTTGTAAACCTTTAAGACCCTAGAATACTGAACGCTCCACAATCTCTATGGATTGCTTTTGCCAATTATCAAGATCATATTTGGATCTATTTTATTTTCATCTTCTTCAGCTTCAAGCTGTCTTTGCACTTGAACAATTGTCCCTTGGCCTTCTGACTGACAGCACAGAGCTTGTCAATCAGCTCTGTCTACAAAGAGAATCCATTTGATTTCTGTGTAATCCATTGGGCAAAGCCCATGTAGAGTCACCACTTAAGTTTTCTTTAAAAAAAAGTGTGATGAATAAATCATGAATCATACAAAAATCTATCATATAATCTCTGTACTCATTACTCTTACCAAGGTCATGTTTTTTGGCTACCAATCCAATGTTTCATTTTTTGCATTACAAATCACTATTATTATTAATGAATCTTGATTATATGTTTGATCAATTTTAAATTGCAAACGTTTATAGAAATCATCAATTTCTTCTCCATTGGCTTTAGTAATTTGAGCATAAATTTTAACAATTGCCATATTAACAGGTCTTCCTTTTATGCGTATGGTTATTATATGCCCTGATGGAATTAGACTTTGTGATTGATCTTGAAATGTTCCTTTTTTTATGATGAATGCAACACCTTTCCTCTTCAATTTTTCATTCCTCCCATTGCACAGAACATATGATTGTCTGACTTGAAATAGCCTTATCAGTCCATTTCCGCTTACTAATGCCTAGGGAGCTCTGGTGGCCTAGTGGCAAGAAGCTGTGCTGCAATCATGAAGGCACACAGTTTGAGACCAATAGCCGCTCCATGGGAGAAGGATGGGCAGTCTTCTCCCATACAATTAACTGCCTCTGAAAACCCACTGGAGGGTCAGCTATGGGTGAGATCTGACCCAATGGTAAAATAAACAAAAATGCCTAGGATACCAATCTATCTATTCTATCCAATTTTAAAAATTAAAATAGAATTTGAGATTTGATTAATAACAGGGTACTGATATTTTGACAGTCATACCATAGTTATACACTATCTGAATATGAGAAAGTGGGTTAAGGGTATTTGGAAACTTTTTTCTGAAAGATTTTTATAAATCTGAAATTATTCCAAAATTTAAATAATACTTTAAAGTAAAAATTAAAATAAGCACAAATGTTTTATTCGTATATGTTATTTATCCATCCATTTATTCATCTGTGAAATTGGCCCTGCAAGTTTACAAATTAGAGAATTAAAGAGCTGTCAGTATAATTAGATAACCCAATCCATTGCTTTTCAACTATCTTCTGTCTCAAACCTATCAAAAGTTACAACTCATCTGTAATGGAGGCTCCCTGGATGCATGCAATTAGAAAGCATCCCACTGACTGTTGTATTATACTCTGGAAGTCAAGCAAGAGTAGGCCTTAAAGCCTTTATGTAGAACCTCATCCAATGTCTTCATTTTGTTGTTATTGTTATGAACTTTGAATTGGCCACAACTCATAGCCACTCCATCCCCATCAACTCTGATATTTTTGAACTGTTGTTACAGTCACTGTGTCAATCCATCTCATTGACAGTCTTCCTCTTTCTCGCTGACCTCCACCATTCCAAGCCTGATGTTTTCCAAGGGCTGTGAGACAAAACGTCACCATCCGTGCTTCCAAGAAGCACACTAGCTGCACATTCTCCAGACATAATGTTTGTTCTTTTGGTAATCAGTACTTTTCTCTAACACCACAACTTACAGTTCTTCTGTAGACTTGCAGATGCATAACAAGTAATAGTTGTTACATAGTTGTGTCTCTTCATTATTCAACTAGTAAAAATGAAGTTTGGAGAGGTAATGGAATTGTCTGTGTGCTTTTATCTAATCATTGTTTCCAAAATGGCCTGGAAATGGCAGTTAGTCATCATATGCGTGCTTGTGTTTTTCTTTAGCCTGTCTGTTAAAGAAACACGTAACTGGCTCCGAAGGGGACCAGGAATGCTTTCTGCATGCTCTTGGTCTCTTTCCCCCTGGGTAGATTCTTTCAGGAGGAGACCTGGTCTTTCTGTATCTTGTTTGTCTAATGAGACCACTGAGCCACTAAGAAGTTGTTTCCTAATTGGAGATTATGGCTTTTAACAATGTTTGCTAAAAAGGGAGAGAAGAGGATCTTAGAAGCTTTGCAGTGGTTTCCTGCCATGCAGTTGTGTTATTGCTAAGCATCCTTCTGCTCTCTTAGTCTTCTGATTTTTTCCCTTAAAAAGCAACAATAATTTGAATAATTGCAAAAACTGAAAATACTTTCTTTTCTGTGTTCTCTGTTTTCCTCCAAGCAATAGCTCTGCTTTCATCTGGTACATAAAAGAGCAACAGTTCTCTGATGAACTAAGACACATGGAATATCTAATTAACATTAAAATGTTGTCTCTTGTCATTAGTTTCATTCGCACTGGAAGTGTCAGTTTCTGAAGAGGTAGTGCAGAGGCGATGACCCAATCTCATCTTTAAAAGGAGAAATGAAAAAAATTAAAGGATTCTTAAAG
Source organism: Elephantulus edwardii (assembly GCF_000299155.1). Classification (NCBI taxonomy): domain Eukaryota; kingdom Metazoa; phylum Chordata; class Mammalia; order Macroscelidea; family Macroscelididae; genus Elephantulus; species Elephantulus edwardii. The sequence continues at coordinate 12,178,651 of NW_006399812.1, forward strand.
CTAAAGAAAGAAGAACGTGTCTTACTGGTAGGACAGTGGCCAGGAGGTCAGCAACTTTGGGGTAAATTTCCCTACTTCAAGACTTGATGCCCAGTACCATCCTGAATGCATCTGTTGCCATTTCTGCACATTTCCTCTCACCTCTGAGCCGTTACAAAAGGATTGGCAGTCACCAGCATATCTAAGACCACCACCTGCAACTGCATCACAAGCCCGTGGTGTAACTTATCCAAGAGACTCATTTGTGAAAAAGCATTCCAACTCCCACATTCAGGGCCATGTAGCCTCCAGATATTCTTCTGGGAGCTGTCACTGGATAAAGAGCAGAATGAAAAAATTAGTTCTATTAGCAACAGCTCAGAGTATCTCAGTGAAAGTCCTGTCACTGTAAAGGATCTAGTGAAAATTAAAAAACAAACAAAACAAACACAAAAAATCACAACCCATAATGAACAAAGTTCTTTAAGATCTGGGGACTCCCCCGGCCCAGATGTATTACCACATCCCTCCTGTGATGTAGACCCTCAGAGTTCCTTCCATTCTTTCTCCATGCACACTCTTTGTCTCTTTGAGAACTTAAGGTATCCTTCACCCCAGTTCACAGTCTTTTCAGTCATCTTGTGGACATGCAAAAGTCGGGAATGATGAGGAATACTGAAAAAGTGTTGATGCGTTTGAATCATGGTGTTAGCGAATAATATAGAATATACCATTCACTACCAGAAGACCAAACAAATCTGCTTGGTAGAAGTGTAGTCATGCTGCTCCTTGAAAATAAAAGTGATGAGGTTTTAAGCATGGTGAGGTCTTTAAGCATGCTGTCAGGGAGAGTCAGTCCGTGGACAAGGATGCCATCCATAGGAAAGTGGAAAGAGTCAGCAAAGAAAAGCAAGACCCATAATGAGATGGATTATCAAGAACGGGTTCAATGGTTGTAAGGTCAGGCTCAACAATTGACAGGACCAGGCAATGTTTTATTATATAGAATGTCACTGTACGTAAGAACCAATTCAATGTCACCTTAAAGCAATATCACTGTTTGGCTTCATTGAAACCTATGGTCTCTGGCATTTGGATCAATTCCAGGCTTGAAGGATGTTTTCAGCTCCTACCTATCTCTATCAGATTATAACTTTTTATTATTTCTAATTTTGTTCTCAATATTTTTTTCTCTTATTCTATCCATTGTGATTCTGATTCAAGGAGTTGATAATTGTTGTTAAGTGTCATCTGGTTAAATATAATTTGACGCTATGAACAAAAAATCTGAACAACTATCATTGTTTCTCTAATGTTCATAGGGTTTCCAAAGGCATGTTGTTTAGGAAGTTGATGATAATAGTAGTCAAGAAACTTTTAGTAGAATATTAGGCTAGTGGAAGTTGTGTTTTATACTATGGATTAGTTATTTTGATAATGATTTCCTTGGGTCTATTTGTTTAATTTGTTTTTGTTCCATGTGGGGAGAAACTAACAGTTGTGTTTCAGATGGCCTTTTACAAGTTTTAAGACTCCAGCTGTTACTCAACCAAGGAGGAAGTAAAACATCACCTTCATGCGTTGTTTTATGGAAATTTTCTTATATATTCATGGAGAGTATGGTCTTGAGTCCTAAAATCTACTGACCCAATCCTTCAGAGTTTGGCTATGACTAATAAATTTGCATTGTTGTAATGAACCCAGTCAAATGCTTTTATGCAGACAATAAAACACTCCCTACTTTCAGTCAAGTTCCAGCTTTAGCACTGATATCCCTTAGTGCCATGACCTCTTCTAAAGCCAGCTTGTATTTCTGGCAGTTCTCTGTGGATGTACTGTTCTAATAATTTTTGGAGAGCCTTTCGCAAGATTTTGTTTGCACATGATATTAACGATATTGTTCAACAACTTTCACATTGCATTGGATCATCTTTTTTAATAAATATGACCCTTCCATTCAGGTAGCTGTTCTCCAGATTTATTGGCACAATTTGGTGAGCACAACCATGGCTGCATTTGTTTGTTAAAATCCAGCAACTGTCATTCCATCAATTCCTGGGGCCTTGCTATTTGCTGATTCCTTCAGTGCAGCTTGAACGTTTCTTTATGACCATTGGTTCTTGGTTAAATGCTGCTTCTGGAAATAATTCTGTGTCAACCAGTTCTTTCTGGTACAGTGACTCTGTGCATAACGTCTTTTTTAAACTCTTTTGCAGGCCATATGGTCTTTTTTTCTCTCAATAAATTTTTTTTTAAATTTTATATTGGTTTGCTTACAAAAGTAATATGTTTCACACTATCCTTCATTCACATTGTGTTTCATATAATCATTCAAATTAATTATATTTTATAAAATGAATCTGAACTAAGCCCATGAGTGCCCTCTTTTTCCAGAACCCCACCAGATCTTTTCCAATTTCTTTAGCCACCCCTCCCTCCACCCATCAAATTGTGTGACCCTATGATCGCATCCTCATCCCTCTACTCCTACCCTCTCCTCACCCTTGGATTCTCATGCGTGTTTTACTAGTTATTTGGAAGCAGAAGTGGCATCCACTTCCTAAACAACATGCCTCTGGAAACGCTGAACTTTGATAAATGATGATAGTTATAGAAAGCCTTCAGGACTTTTACTGATAGGGTCGTTATGAGTTGTGCTCAACTCAACAGAAGTCAACCACAACAATTTATAGAATAAAGGTCTTATACAGTATTTGTTAGTTACTCAAAGCATAATACCTTTAAGTATTGCAACTTGAAGCTTAAATTGCAATAAATCTGACAACTGGACAATGACTAAGGATGACAGAAGAAGAATCAATGTCTTTGTGTTGCAGTGCTGAAGATGAGTACTGAACGTATTATGGTCTGCCAAGAAAAGAAATGAGTCTGTCCTGAAGAAAGTGAAACTAGATTGCTCCTTGGAAGCAAAGATTTTGAAATTCCATCTCACATACTTCAGGCATATTATCAGGAGCCTTGGAGAAGGACATCATATTTGGAAGGGTCAGGGCAAGAAAGGGTGAGATAGATTGACACAGTGATTGTGGCAATGGTGTCAAACAATGGAGACAGTGAGGTTGGCTCAGGATAGGGCAAGATTCAGAATAATTTTTCACCGGATCTTTATAAGTCATAGTTGACTGCATGGCACATAACAACTATATATTTTCACAGTTTGATCTCTGCATGTTTTGTTATAATATATACAGTAAATAGAGATACTCATGTAGAAACATCCCTGAAAAACATCCCACCTTGTGGATGTACTCTCATATGCCATCCCAAGACTTTTCATCACGTGTATCTACCTATGTTCCCATCTATGGTATGCAGATGACAGTACGCTGCTCGCTGAAACTGAGGAGGAGCTGAGGCGCTTGCTGCACAGGGTCAAGGACTGCAGCCTCCAATATGGACTGAGGCTCAATGTCAACAAGACAAAGATTCTCACCACTGGACCAATTGGCAGCATCAGGATGGATGGGGAAGAGAATGAGATTGTTAACAGCTTTAGTTTGCTTGGCTCCACAGTCAACACTCTTGGCACCAGTAGCCAGGAAAGTAAAAGGCGTATTGCCATGGGGAAGTCTGCTGTTAGGGACCTCTCTAAAGTACTCAAGAGCAATGGTGTCTCTCTGGAGACTAAGGTGCGTCTGATACGGGCCATAGTCTTTGCTATCACTTGTTATGCATCAGAGAGTTGGATAATGACTAGGGAGGATAGAAGGAGAATTGATGTTTTTGAGCTGTGGTGCTGCAGAAGAGTACTGAATGTACCATGGACTGCCAAGAAAACAAACAGATTCATCCTGGAAAGGGTTAAACCGGGTGGCTCCTTGGA
>NW_006399812.1:12182573-12205394 GCF_000299155.1 Elephantulus edwardii
TCTATGAGGTGGATTGATTCAGTGACTGGGGTAATCGGGATGGGAGTGTCAGAGACAGTGCAATTGGCAGAAGACAGAGCAGAGTTTAGGGCAGTTGTACATAGGGTCGCTATGAGTCGCAAGTGACTCGATAGCACATAACAACAACAACAATTACTGTCATTGCAGGATTGTATGTATAATAGTATTTACTGTTGTTCTTTTTATCATTGTTGCTCAGTGTTGTCTTTTACATATTTCGGTGTGTTCTTATGGCTTTGACCATGTTGTGTTGTCATCCTCTCATTGTTGTTTTTTTCAGTCAATCAGCCTTGTGGTAAAGAGTTATGCTGATATTCTGAAGGTACACAGTTCGAATCCACTAGTTGTCCCTCAGGGAAAAGATGAGCCATCTTCTCCTGTGCAATTTACTGCCTCTTAAAACTTGCTGGAGGGCCAGTTATGAGTTAGTTCTGACTCAATGGTGGGTGCATAACAACAACAACTACCTAGTAGGGAGCTCTGGTGTCTTAGCTCATAGAATGTTGCACTGCTAACCAAAAGGTTGTATGTCTTCAGTGGTTCAAATCCAGGAGCTGATCTGAGGGATAAAGATGGGTAGTCTTTGTATTCCTGTTTACATCCTCATAAACATGGTGGAGCTTGAGGTTTTAATATATTCAGTTAGAGATTTTCCCTCCCCATCCCTATCTTCCTTGATAATCATCAAATGATGTTTCTTTCCCTGCAAAAACCTCTTCTTGATTTTTTAATAGTAGTCACATGAAGTATTTATTCTTTTGTTGTTAAATGATTTCACTGAGCACAGTGTCCTCCAGGGTTATTCATGTCGTGAGATGTTATACAAATTTACAGTCATTCATTGAAGTTGTGCAGTATTTCACTTTGCACAAGTACAGTAGTTTATCTGTTTGTAGGTATGTGGCTTGTGTCTACACTTGGTGCCTTTGTGAACAGTGCTATAATGGATCTTCAGTATATGAAATTAACAATGAGATTACTTGGTCATATAATATGAATATTATTTCTAACTTTTTAAGGAAGCATCATACCACTTTTAATAGTATAATTTCATAATCCTACCAGTCAAATACGAGAGTTTCAGTTTTTCCACATCCTTGCTAAAGTCTATTATTTAATATCTTGTTTTAAAATCATTGTTCTAATTACTAGGAAGAGATGACATATCATTGTTGCTTTGGTCTGGATACCAATAATGGCACTTCTTCATATTATTTTGGCCACCTGAATGTGTACTTTGATGAAGTATCTGTTAATGTCATTTGCCCATTTTTAAATCATATTTTTGGTCTTTCTTAACAACAACTTTTTCTATAAAGTTTCGATATAATAAAATATATAAAGCAAATATAATACATTTTCAAATTCAGGAATAGAGTATGTCCTGAATGTGTACTGTCTCTATACTTTTTTAATCTACACTATAAACGAACTTTGTAAACAAACCAATGTTGTTGTTGTTAAGTGCCGTCAAGTCGTAGGCAACTCATAGTGACCCTATGAAGGAAAGTCCTCAACATTTGTGTGTGTGTAGGGGGGGGAAGAGATAATAGTGATGAAAGAAAAAACTCAAGCTGCTCTGAAGGAATTGGCAAAAAGCAAGGCTCCAGGAATTGATGGAATGCTGATTGATATATTTCAGCAAACAAATGCTGCACTAGATGAGCTCAAGTGCAAGAAATTGTGCCAAGAAATCTGGAGGACAAATACACAGCCAAGTGACTGAAAGAGATCTGTATTTATTCCCATCCCAAAAAAGTGATCCAATAGAAGAATGTGGAAATTATTGAACACTAGCACTAATACCACTTGAAAGAAATATTCTGAAGATTTTCCAAAAATGACTAGAATCATACATCAACAAAGAATTACCTTAAATATAAACCGGGTTTAGAAGTCATGGCACTAGGGATATCATAGCCAATGTCAGCTGGATCTTGGTTGAAAGCAGCAGTACCAGAGGAATGTCTATGCTTCATTGCCTGTGAAAATGGATTTGACTTTGTGGATCACAATAAATTGTGGCTAACCTTGAGAAGTATGGGAATCCCAGAACACCTGATTGTGCTCATGTAAAATCTATACTTGGACCAGGAAGTAGTCATCAGAACAGAGCTAGGAAACACTGCATGTTTCAAAATCAGAAAAGGAGTGCATCAAGAATGTGTACTGTTTCCATGTATTTTCAATCTATATGCAAAACAGCTCATTCATGAGGCTGGACTTTATGAGGAGGAATGAGGAATCAGGATTGGAGGAAGACTCATCACCAATCTGCATTAAGCAGATAACAAAACCTTGCTTGCTGAAACTGAGGAGGACCTGAAGTGTTTGCTACAGAGGGCCAATGACTGAAGTCTTCAATATAGATTGAAATTCAACATCAAGAAAACAAAGGTTCTCACCATTGAGCCAATTGGAAGCACCATGATAGATGGAGAAGAGACTGAGATTGTTAACAATTTCAGCTTGCTCAGATCCAAAATCAACACTCTTGGCACAAGCAGTCAGGGAATAAAAAGATTAATTGCATTAGGAAAATCTGCTGTCAGGGGCCTCTCCAAAGTGCTGAAGAGCAACAATATCAATCTAGAGATCAAGGTGTGTCTCATTCAGGCCATCGGCTTCATAACTATGATACACATTGGAGAGTTGGACAATGGCTAAGGATGACTTAGAAGAAGAATTGATGCCTTTAAGTTGTGGTGCTGGAGAAGCTATAGACTGCTCAGATAGTTATAGTAGTGCAGTTGTAGAGCTCAGATTGGAAGTCAATTTAAGTTAGGAAAAACAATGACAAAGAGTACTTAATAATTGGAACATGGAATGCATGTAGCTTGAGTGTCGGAAAACTAGAAATTGTTAAAGTGAATATCAACATACTAGGCGTTTGTTGTTGTTGTTATGTGCCATCGAGTCACTTGAGACTCATAGCAACACTATGTACAACAGCCCTAAACTCTGGTCTGTCCTGTGCCAATCTCATTGCCTCCGACACACTCATCCCAATTGCCCCAGTCACCAAATCAATCCATCTCTCAGAGGGCCTTCCCCTCCCGCGCCTGCCCTCCACCCTCCCAAGCATGATGTCCCTCTCCAAAGACCGGTCTTTCCTTACAACATGACCAAAGTATGTCAGGCGAAGCCTCAGAATCCTCGCCTCCAAGGAGCCACCCGGTTTAACCCTCTCCAGGATGAATCTGTTTGTTCTCTTAGCAGTCCATGGCACCTTCAGCACTCTTCTCCAACACCAAAGCTCAAAAGCATCAATTCTCCTTCTATCTTCCTTGGTCATTGTCCAGTTCTCTGATGCATAACAAATGATTGCAAAGACCATGGCCTGTACCACACGCAACTTTGTCTCCAGAGATACACCATTGCTCTTGAGTACTTTAGAGAGGTCCCTAACAGCAGACTTTCCCATCGCAATACGTCTTTTGATTTCCTGGCTGCTGGTGCCAAGAGTGTTGATTGTGGAGCCAAGCAAACTAAAGCGGTGAACAACCTCAATCTCTTCACCATCCACCCTGAAGCTGCCAATTGATCCAGAGGTGAGAATCTTTGTCTTCTTGACATTGAGACTCAATCCATACTGAAGGCTGCAGTCCCTGACCCTCAGCAGCAAGCGCTTCAGGTCCTCCTCAGTTTCAGTAAGCAGGGTTGTGTCATCTGCATAACGCAGATTGTTTATGGATCTTCCACCAATCCTGATGCCACATCTCTCCTCATAGAGTCCAGCCTCCCGGATAATCTGTTCTGCATATAGGTTGAAGAGGTATGGAGATAGGATGCATCCCTGGCGTACACACTTCCCAATTTTGAACCATGCAGTGTTACCCTGCTCTGTTCTGACAACTGCCTCTTGGTTCAAGTATAGGTTTCGCATTAGAATGATCAAGTGTTCTGGGATTCCCATTCTTCTCAGAGTCAGCCATAGTTTGTTATGATCCACACAGTCAAACGCCTTTGCATAATCAATGAAGCACAGATAGACATTCCTCTGGTATTCCCTGCTTTCTGCCAAGATCCATCTAACATTAGCTACAATATCCCTAGTACCACGACCCCTTCTAAACCCAGCCTGGACTTCTGGAAGTTCTCTGCTGATGTGCTGGTTCCAGTCATTTTTGGATAATCTTCAGCAGAATCTTGCTTGCATGTGAAATCAATGATATTGTTCTGTAGTTTCCACACTCTGTTGGGTCACCTTTCTTTGGAATGGGAACAAATATAGATCTCTTCCAGTCAGTTGGCCAAGTGGTTGTTCTCCCACTAACACTAGGCATTAGTGAAATGAAATGGACCAGCTTTGGGCACTTTGAGTCAGATAATCTTATACTACTCTGGGAATGAAAAACAGAAGAAGAATGATGTTGCCTTCATAGTAAAAAAGGTTGATTTCAACTTCTGCCCTAAAATACAAAGTTGAAAGTGATAAGATATTATCCATATGCATATAAGGAAGACCTATTCAACCACATATTCCTACATTTAGAGGCAAAGAGGAAGAAATTGAGAATTTTTACCAAATCTTCACAGTCTGAAATTGACCAAACGTGCAATCAAGGTGCATTATTGATAATTGGTGACTGGAATAGAAAACTTGGAAACAGTGAAGAAGGAACAGTAGTTGGAAAATATGGGTTTGGTGATAGAAATGAGGCTGAAAATCGATGGAGTCTGAATTTTTAGTGATTTGCTCATTGAAAATACTTTTTTAATAAGACACAGATAATGACTTTACACATGAATCTCACCTGATGGGGTGCGCAGGAATCAGACTCACTATATCTGTGGAATAAATCTCTGGAATACCTCAATATCAGAAGTCAAAAGTGGGCCAGGGGGGTGGGCTGTGGGTCAGACCGTCAATTATTCATGTGCAAGTTCAAATTGAAGCATAATAAAATGAAAATAAGCCCACGAGAATCAATATATGATTTTTAATCTATTCCATCAGATTTTCAAGATCTTAGGAATACATTTGAGGTATTGAACACCAATCAGTGTTCAAAGACCAGATATGTTGTGGGATGATATCATGGATATCATTCATAAAGAAAGAAAAGGTCATTACAAAAATAGAGGAAAGAAAAAACCAAAATGGATGACAGAAGAGACTCTGAAAATTGCACTAGAACGTTGAGAAGCCAAAACAAATGGAAACCATGCTGAAGTAAAAGAGCAGAACACAAGATTTCAAAGGGCAGCTCGAGAGAACAATTATTATAATGGAATATCCAAAGAGGTGCAATTGGAGAGTGATAAGGGAAGAATTCACTCTGCATTTCTCAACCTGAGAAAATAGAAAAAAAAATTTAAACCTTGAGTCTCAATATGTCGAATGACCCAGAAAGCATCAGAAGAAGATGAAAGGAATACACAGAATCACTGTACCAAAAAGAACTAATACTGAAGAGTTTCAGGAAGTACCATATGAGCTGGAACCAATGGTAATGAAGGAGGAAGTGGAAGCTGTATTGAAGGCATTGGCAAAAAATAAGGCCCCAAGAATCAATGGGATACAATTGACTTGTTTCAGTTAGCAGATGCAGCCTTGGATGCACTCACCAGTCTATGCCAGGAAATTTGGAAAATAATTGTCTGGCCAACAAATTGGAAGAGGTCTATATTTGTTCCCATTCCCAAGGATGGTGATCCAACAGAATATGGAGTTTATCAAACAATATTGCTAATCTCACATGTAAGCAAAATACTGTTGAAGATCATTCAATAACATCTAGAACAGCACATTATATAGTAAACTGCCAGAAGTTCAAGCAGGATTTAGAAGAGGCCGTGGCACCAACGATATCATTGCTGATGTCAGATGGATCCTGGCTGAAAGTAAAGAATACCAGAATAATGTCTATTTGTGCTTCATTAACTATGCAAAGGCATCCCACTGTGGAGAGCCTAACAAATTGTGGCTGACATTGAGAAAAATGGGAGTCTTAGAGAACTTAATTGTGCTCATACAAAACCTATACCTGGACCAGTTGGCTATTGTGTGAACAGAGCTGGGAAACAATGCTTGGATTAAAATGATGAAAGGTTGTGTTCTCTCTAAATACCTATTTAATCTGTATGCTAAGCAAATAATTCAAGAATCTGGGCTCTGTGTAAAGGAATGTGGTATGAGGATTGCACAGAGATTTATCAATAACTTGTGTTATGCACATGACACAACTTTGCTTGCTGGAAATGAGGAGGACTTGAAGCATCTGAAGAAGATCAAGGAATGCAGCCTTCAGTGTGGATTGCATCTCAATGTCAAGAAAACAAAGATTCTTACCACTGGAACAATAGGAAACATTATGTTGGATGGGGAAGAGATTGAAACTGTCAACAACTTTGTCTTTCTTGGATCCACAGTCAACATCCTTGGTACTAGCAGTCAAGAAATAAAGAGACACATCACATTAGGAGATTCTGTAGCTAAAAGATCTCTCCAAATTATTGAGGAGTAACACTGTTAGTTTGAGGACTAACGTGTATCTGATTCAGGCTATAGACTTTCCAGTCACCTACTATGCATCTGAGAGCTGGACAATGAATAGGGATGGCAGAAGAGGAATTGATGCCTTTGTTTGGCATTTCCTCAAAAAAGCTGAACATAGAAATTCTGTGTGACCCAGCTATTCCACTGCTTGGAATATGTTTTTGTTGTTGTTTTTACTCATAGAAATAAGTTTTTTTGGAAACTGAAAATATACTATTTTTTAAACCCCACCCAAAAAAACCCCAAAAAGACCTCCAAATTGCATTGCCGTGGAATCAAAACCAACTCATAGCTAACCCCCCAACACATTTTCAGAGGCTATAAATCACAAGGGACTCCTTCCATTGCCCATCTTTTGTTGACCTGTAAATCCTCTGGTGAATTCCACCTCCCTTTGGGTTAACAATGCAACTCACTATAACCTAGGTCATCAGACCTCCCCTGTAATATACTAGAAGATGACAACTATTAATCAAATAACTACAAGGTGATATGCATATTTAAACGCAAATGATGTGTAGAGAATAGCAAGGCAGTCAAATGGCTGATCCTAGAAGGTTTTTCCCCAATTACCTGCCAGTGATCTAGCTCATACCAGACTGACCTATCTCCAACAAGAGCATTCAGAGCAATTTCCAAGCCTTGATGGCTTCGTGGCTGGGCAGTGGTACTCCTCTAAGCTATACAAAAGAAACAATACGAAAGATTATTTACTATAATGTGATCAATATAAAACCTAGTAAGTTATTGTGTGTGTCTCAGTAACTGCAATCAAGATAACAAAAATATTAGAATTATAGACTATGTAAACATAGCTAATAAGGTTCTTTGGGCAAGTCTGCTGTCAAGGATCTCTCCAAAATAATGTAGAGTGATGCTGTCAGTTTAAAGATTAAGGTGTGCCTGACTCAGGCCATGGTCTTTTCAATCCCTTGTTATGCATTTGAGAGCTGGACAATTAATAAGGATGACAGAAAAATGGATGTGTTTGTGTGTTGGAGAAGAGCACTGAACATTCCCTGGACTGTCAAAAGAATGTACAGATATATTCTTAGAAAAGTTACAACCAGAGTGTTCCTTGGAAGCAAAGATGGCAATGCTTCTTCCCTCATATTTTGGACATGTTGCTTGGAGAAGCTATTCCTTGGAAAGGAAGATTATCATGCTTGTAAAGGAGAAGAGTCAGCAGAGAGGAGAAGATTCTCAACAAGATGGGTTGACGCTGGGATTGCACTCATGGTTCCAGTACCACAGATGGTGAGGATGGCACAGGAACATACAGGATTCAGACCTGTTGTTCGAAGGGTCACTGTGAGTCAGATTTGACTCAACAACACCTAACAACAACGATAAGATTGCTTACTGCCCGGAGACAGAGAGAAGCATGCACTCAATGTTTAGAGAAAACACAGTATATTCAAGCATGGAAGAAGCAAAACTAATTGCCATATTCCACTCCATGAAAGACCTCTCAACAGAAGCCAAAATGATAATATCATGGACACAATATTTTTAACCACAGAAAATTAGTTTAAAAATCAATAGCAAGTAACATTTCAAAGCTCTCACCGATTTAGTTGAAAATACACGTTCCTAAATAACTCATGGATCAAAAAAGAAACACTGATGGAAATCTGAAAATATTTAAAGTTGAACAAAAATAAAAATACTACAGATCAAGACAGATTCTGAGAGGAAAAACACATACCCTTAAATATTTGTGTTACCGAAAGAAGCCTGAAAAATTATGAACTAGGCACTATACCAAGGAAGTTAGAAAATGAACAGCAGCGTAAATCAAAGACTCTAGAAAGAAGAAACTAATAAAGGTGAGAGGGAAGATTAATGAAACAGAAAACAAAGAAACAATAAAGAAAAGCAACTCTTCTCTTTTTGAATAGACCATTAACACAGACAAAGCTTCTGTGAAGACTGAGCCTGGCAAAAAGATATCAGACACAAGTAATTTTGAGAGTGAAAAGAGAAACATAATGACAGATATAAAGTCCCTGGAGTAAATAAGTAAGCAGTGGACTAGTAGCACGGGGCTGGCTATTCAAGACCACCAGGGCCGGGTCAGAAGACAGGCTGGTGATCTTCCAAAAGGAGAGAGAGACAGAGAAGCCAAGAAAGTGTTTGGTTTGTGCAATCAGTTTACATTGGCTACTTACAACAACAATAAAAATCAGGGGTTCAAATCCACCCAGTCTGCTTCCATGATGATGAAATCCCATTGAGGAATTCCACTCTGTCACATGGAGTTGCCAAGACTTAGGGGATGACTTGTGAGCCGCTGACAGCAGCTACTGTGTATACATACAATGTTGGCGACATCATAGGATAAGGCATGTGCTGTTCTAAGGCGTGGTTGCGTCCACTAGTGGATTTGCAGGAAAAAGATGAGGTAGTTTCTTCTTGTTTAAGATTTATAGCTAAAAGGGAGCTCTGGTGGCCTAGTGGCAAGGAACTGCAACTACAATCCCAGAGGTGCACAGTTCAAATCCACCAGATGCTCTGCCGGGGAAGGAGGGACAATCTCCTCATGTACCAGTCAGATCTGATTTGATGGTACACTCACACAAAAATAATAATTTTTTAAAAATTTAAAAAAATATTAAAAAATTAAAAAATATTTATAGCTAATGAAAGGTTCTTATGAGTGATAGCAGTGTGTTCACACACACACACACACACACACACACACACACCCTAATTGCTTAGAGGTACGAGTTGAGCTGCTATCTAGATCTGAACACACTTCAAATCTGCCAGCTGCCCCATAGGAGAAAGATACGCGATCTCTTCCCAAATGACTGATTTACTGCCTCTGAAAGCCCCTGGAGGGTCAGCTATGAGTTAATTCCTACTCGACAGTACAGAACAACAGCATGCACGTATATGTATACAAACACAGAGAGAGAGCGAGAGAGAGAGAGAGAGGTTTTTAAAAGAAATTGATTAACATCCTAAGCTTGGCTAAATTCAACATCCACAGAGCAGAAGAAAGAATGAATTCTTCAGCATTAAGCACTGCAACAGTATATCAATGTTACTGTCTTGGGGCACTATTCCTTCTCTCCTGGAAACATCAGTGTTTGCCTTTAAAGTCACCCACCCATTGAGTGAGTCGCATCTTCATTATGAAGGTCTCCCCTACTCAGAGTTGATGGAGTTTAGCCGTTAACATCCTATTCAAAGCGTCTTCACCAATACTCAGCATTTGACCAAACAGGGCACTGCAGTCTATCCAAGTTGACACATCCCTTCCACCACCATAGCCTCCAAAGATCTTGGAGTGGCCTTGCCTTTAGGCACTGGCTCTGCCTTGCATCACTGTGGCACATCTTTGTATACATTCCTCCCAGAAAATTGAGCTCTCTAAGGATCAAGATGTGGTCGAGCCTGTCCACCTTTTTAGGAGTCCCCAACACAGTGCCTGATAAACAGGGGCTGAATTGTCTGTCTTGATAGAAGAAAACATGCCCTGTGGCTGCTTCTCCAAGGTAGTCAAGCTTTACCTTGAGTTCTTACCCACCCACCCTTCCATCTGTACCTGCCCACAGGGAACCTGACACTGTGAGGCATGAAACACATGCAATTCAGAGAGAGGCAATGGGAGCAGTCAGCTCTCCAAGCCTGATTCCAAATAGGGAGCCCAACCTTGTCTGCATCCTTTCTCCAGCCCTCAGTGTACCCCTCTGTAAAATGGGTGATGATGAGGAAAATGGTTGATTCTCAGGATCCACAACAAGCTCTAAGTAACTCTCTTTCCTCTTAGGAATTTGTTCCACAGCAGAGACTCGATAGGAGGGGGAAAGCCAGGGTCCCACTCAGAGTGATGAGAGAACAAAGCTTTGCATAGTAAGTATTGTTTCTCTGTGCAAATTCCCATTTTGTGCTCTGAGCGAGAAATAGAAAGCAGGGCTGTTGGCTTTTGAGGGTTGTTTATTTCAAGCAAGAGGTAGATGGTGGCGATGGTGACTGCTCTCCACGCACAGCCAATAGCAATTGTCTGTGGCCAGCATGCAGACATGGCTGCCCTCCAGTCCTTGGCTTCCCCTTGGGTCCCTCTACACCTGGGAAGCCAGGGTGGACAGATCCCTTGCAGGTTGCTCGACTCAGAGACATACCAGAAGGACATAAATAATCAGCCACCAGCTCTTCAGCTTGACTATAAAAAGCATGCATATGCTCCGTACAGGTTTTCTTAAGGTAAGGGACAGAGCCTGGGCAACGCTGAGCTTCTGCAACTGCCCATATGGGGAGGCGGTCTTTCACCGATGATTCTGCAGACAAAAATTGCCCATCTGCACTGTTTGCAGGTGTTTTGAATGATTATATTATTAGCTCTGTCTGTTCAACTTTGCTTTTTTATGGTGGCTTTAGTATTGCAGTACAAAAAAAAATAGGAAGAAGAAGAAAGAAAAAAAAAGAAATATAAAGGCGACCATCTGGTTCCTGATTTGTGATAAGACTGTGTGTTATAAAGGAGCAAAGAAGCACCCAGTGCTACCCTGGGAGTGGGGGGATACTGGGTAGCCCCAAATTCTGCCCTTTTCTTAGGGAGGGGGATGCGGGGGGAGAAGCTAAATCTTTCATTTTGCGGGAAGGCAGTTTCTTCCTTTATTTCTCCTTCTCTTCGGCACCTTGAAGCTTCCCTACAGCCTAGGACCCACCTGCGTGTTAGAATAGATGAGCAGCATTTCCCCACCTCCAGACTGGTCAGAACTGGCTGTGTCCGTCAGTACTGCCCCAGAGAGCCACAGCTGGGCTGTCCCTCTCCCCCCATGACCCTAGACCTTCATCTGATCTGTGCTGTGACCTGAGACACCTTTGCAGGACATTCCACCTGCAGGTAGCCAGACGGGGATTTATTTGATTATCTGTGCATAGGCAATGCATCAGGGAAATGCTCTTTGTGTCAGATGGCACAGAAACAGGGGTTATTTGGGGTTGCGAGGTGCATGCAGGGCTGGGAGGATGCCAGTAGCCACCAGTCCAGCAAATTAACCATGCCTCCACACCACAGGAGATGCCAGGCAGACCCCAGGTCACACCTGAGCTGGAGGGTATTATCCAGTCTTTCTATTCATCTGGGTAAAAAGAACAGATTTATGTATACTTTTACCCTTAAGAATGCAGAAATAATGTTCTGATGTGTTGAGAAAGCAAAAGGGTTTGAAACCCAACCACGTTTCCTTCTCAGATACTTCAGGGTGACACTCACCTCACAGTAAAAATAATAATTATGTTTTGAACAATGACCATTGTAGCCTGTCTGGTCTGACAAGTGCACACACATATGGTTGGTGACAAGTGATTTTTTTTTTTTATCACTTAAATGAAAGTAGCAGCTTCGAGCTGTGAGGGTCTGGGATCTCCAGAAGGAGCAGACTTGCGAGCAGGTTCATGAGAAGAAAGGAGAGAGACCCTGGCTGGATACTGCACTGATCGTGGAATTGTTTTGGCCCAGTGATTTCCATTTACTAAACAGACGCCCACCACACACGCATTGTTAAAGGCAGCTCTTTGAGTGCTCTATTGGGATAGGGGCCAGAGGCGATGTGGTGGGACAGTGGTGATTCTTGGACAATACGCCTCAGGTATCACCACCATCTGTTGTTGGTTGATTGTCATTGAGTCACGCACGACTCATAGCGACCTCATGAACATAAGACCTGAAGCCTTTCTGTATTGTCATTTCTCCAAGTTCATAGCCACCAGCTACACTTATTCATCATGTGCTGCAATATTCAACAAGCTTCCAGACTGAGGTGGACTAGAAAGGAAAGCCTAATAATCTACCTCTAAAGCATCAGCCAGTAAAATGCTGTGGATCACAACTGTCTAATCTGCAACCAATCATGGTGCGGCACAGGATGGTGTAGTGTGCCATTCTGTTGTGTCTCCATGGGTCCTGAGTCAGGGGTCCAGATTTGACAGGTAGTAACAATAACATTGTAATTGGATTACATCCTTGTATTGTTCCATTGTTTCAAAAAAATGAGGGGATGATTTTTATTTCACTCCATAGAGAGCTCTTTTGGCCTAGTGGCAAAGAGCTGCACTGCACTCCTGAAGGCACACACAGTTCGAATGCCATTAGCTGCTCCTTGAGAGAAGGATGGGCAGTCTCCTCCTGTGCAATTAATAGCCTCTGAAAACCAGCCAGAGGGTCAGCTATAGGTTGGTTCTCACTCAACGGTACATAACAACAACAGGGAGGACTAGTGACCAAGTCATATGGTATTGTTTTGTCAACTCACAGTTAGGCAGTTCAAATCCACCAGCTGCTCCATGGGCGTCAGATGGACTGTCTTCTTCTATGTAATTTACAGCCTCTGAAAACCACTGGAGTATCAGCAATGAGTCCCTTACAATTTGATGGCATGTAACAATAAAACAACAATTCATTGGGTGACAGTGCAGGTCTTGACACTGCAGATGAGCCCTTTTCTTTATTTTATGAAAGTTCAAGTCATTGAGGAGTATGCCTGTAACCCTAAAAACCCTGAGTTGAGTAGCATCTCACAGAGGACCCTATGAAGATCAGATCTGAACCCTGCCCTCTCCTGTGCCATCCTCACCATCTCTGATGCACTTGAACCCATTGCTGCAGTCAGCAGGTCAATTCATCTCAAGGGAGTTAGAAACTCCTCAGAGTGGCCAGTTCTCCTTACTTGTTCATTGTTAGCAACTGGACTTTGCCAGAACTTTGGAAGGAACGACTCCATGGTGCGCATGGAGTGGACACACTCCTGCCCTGTACTGCTATCCCAGGCAACAGTGTCTGCCTGGACTCACATAGGCGATGCAAGTCACAGAGGCCACAGACCTCAAAGTCTATGTAAACACAGGTTTCTCAGGAGACAGAGATTCCTTCTAGGAATATTTTGCATTTTGTCCTGTACAACATCCCAAGAGTTTGATCTGAAGAGCTACTTAAGTAGAAGTCCTCAAAAAAGTTTAAAATGGCATGTTCTTGTTAAGTAAAATAATTATAAATTAGAAGACTAATGCCTTTGGTTAAAATAGTACGTAGAACAAAGCACTTATAGTACCACCAAATCTGTGGTTGTAAAGTTGTATCTACATAGGTACATGAAACGTATCATGGGAAAATCCAGAGCCACAAGAGTGTGGTGCTGGCAGGTGAAGGAGGCCCTGAGGGTGTGAGCAGTGGGCATCTGCAGAGCTTTGCTTTGAGTTAGAAGTGACATGGACATATTAGGTTGGATCTGATAGAAATGCTATCACTGTAGGTCAAATCAAGCCAGCACTAACTAGCAACATTAAAGTGTCTAAACAACAGTTGACAACCACCTTTGGGATTCAGATGCCTTGGATTCAAGTTCTACCTTGGCTGTGTATTTATTGTCTGTCTATGACAAAGCGCTTAATCATTCTAATTTTTTTGCCTCAGTTTCCTCATCTGCATGATTGTTGTTGTGTACCATCAAGTCGGAATCAGCTCATAGCTGCCCCTCCAGTGGGTTTAAGAGGCAGTAAGTTATTTCGGAGGGTATTGTCCATTTTTCTCCCGTGGAGCAGTTGGTGGAATTGAACAGCCCACCTTGCCTCCATAATGAGGTTGCTGTAAGAGCATCTTCATAGGGGACTTCAAAGTGATCAATGCTTACACTGCTGACAAAACTGTTGCACAAGGAGAGCGGTCAATAAACATTAGCCATAATTATTAGTATCCTAACGATGCTCTGCATGTTTAATTTTTCTTCCACCCTTACATATAGAAAATCTTATCTCTAATGGAGAGACATTAGAACAAAATCTGAAGCCAAACAGCCACTATTCAAATCCAAATGTGTTAATGATTTCTCTTTTTTAAAATATTATCATCACTATTAATAAATGGTTTGCCTCCCTTTTGATCTGTTTCTATTTTCTTTCCTTTTATGTCAGCTTGATTTTGCTCTTGCCTTGCTTGTGATCCCAATTCAGCCTCTTAAAACCTTTGTCCTTCTTCTTTGTTGATGTAAAGAATCTTATTTCTTAACTTCCTGTTCCACATCTGTCCCCTTTTGCACAGAGTTTTGCTTTGGGGTGAGCCACACATATATGCCACATAGTGTCCCTCAGCCTTCGGTCAGCGATCTCCCAAGCCCACTCCCAGCTCTGTCCACGCCTCACCCACACTGCTGAGGCCAGGAGAACATAGTTCTGTTCCACTCTTTCTTGTATGTTCTCTTTCTGTCTTACCATAACATTTTGGGACCTATCCATATTCTCTTGAAGTCAATGATTTCAACTCTAGTTAGCACCAAAACATTATCTGTTCCCATGCAGAATTTTCTTTCTGATCTACACCCTCAACAGTTTTTGTGTTTTTACTTCTGATTCCCAAGGCAGAACATGTGGTTGGCTCAACTCATTTTTTTTTTTTCAGATGCCCACTCCAGATCTCCTCAGCCACATCAAGGAAATGGGTGTATTTCCATGGAACCAGAGGCCACCTGGGGTATCAGTTCAGCCAGAGAACTGTATGGAAGGATGTCTCAGAGGAAGCATTCAGCTGACTATCTTTTTCATGTAAAGGGAGGAAATCACGTACTTCTTCACAAAGGCCCAAATCACGGCAGAGCTACACTGTGCAAACTCAAGTACCTGGTGGCAAAGTCATCCAGACTCTTCTCCTTGAATCATACTTTCTGTATGTGGTGCTTCCGAAGGGTCCTAGAACTGTCTGAAGCCTGTTGTCAAAGTCCAAGTGACTCAAATACCATTAGTAACCTTTCTCTGAGCCCTTCTCTGAGATTAGTTTTTTGGTTTTTGTTTTGTTTTGTTTTGTTTTGCTTTTACTATATGTTACCCTATAGTCACAATCCTTTCCTTAAGAGCTTTGATATGTTTGTGATGATTTATTCATTCAACCAGCTTTTCTTTAGTTCAACGCATCTACATCAAGGACATACTATTTGCCAGTCTCCCTTCCACTGTTCGAAGTAATAGCTAATAATCGCATTGTCTTCAGGGAGTTTCCATCCCAACAGATGAGGAGAGTGAGGAAACTACAAGAGACTTAAAGGGCAGGGGGAGGGCGGAGAACTGGGGCAGAGTGTGCAGTTTTATGAAGAGTAATCAACCAGAACAGCACAAAAATTGTAACATAGACTTGAGTTCTAGATGGAAGGAAGAAAAGATACACAAGTATTGATACTTAGGATTTTGTTTGTTTTAAAAAAATAAATCGTGATTCTAAGCAAAGTTTACAGAAAGGTATGGTTTTCATTCATTCGTTGCTGCACACTTTTCCCCCCTCCTTCCTTCACCCTCTCCCATTCCTCCTTGCAAAGCCACTCTTGTTCCAGATTGTTGTGATATCTGAAATGTCCAATCCTACATTCCTTTCACAGTCCTTCCTCTCCTCTGAGCACTGACACTTGAGTTTGTCTGGCTTGTTTGAGGAACAACATAAAGATAGAGATGGGAGGAGAGTTCTGACATAGGCGTACATATTTCAGCCCTAAAAGCATCAAGTTGGCCTCAGTATTGAGAAAACTAGTAAGGAGGTTATTGAGACAATCCATGTAAGAATGCCACTGAAGGGGAGGGGTTTTTGGACCTTGACTCACCCTGCCTTCTCAGGGATCAGGTAACTTGTTAAAGAATTGGCAGAACATTGCCATTTATGATATAGAATGAAATATAGAAAGCAATGAAAAGTGCTAATGATTCAGTCAGTTGTAAGTTTATTTAAGCACACAATATCTAAGAAAGAAAGGTGGCTTCTCCTCAAGAGTGAAGAGAATTCTTTTGTTAGGGGTTAGATTTTATTTTTATTATCAATGGCTGGTCTCCGCAGCATGATGTAATATTTTGATGCTGTCTCAGTTATAAATTATAACCCATGTATGGTGCTTCCAGTCAGTCTTCCAAATTTCTTGACATATCTGGTAAGCACATCTAAGGCTGCACATGTTTGTCGAAATACCTCAGTTGGTATTCTATCAGTTCCTGGGGAATATTTTTTACTAAAGCTTTTAGTATAGCTTGGACTTCTTCCTTCAGGCCTACTGGTTCTGGATCATATGGTACTTCCAGAAAGGGTTCAGTGTTGACCCACTGCTTCTGATACAATGACTATGTCATCTTCCTTGAATTTGTTGTTCTGTTCTTTAAGCTTGAGAAACACCCATTGTCTTCTTTCCTTTTGATTTTCTAGCTCTGGTTCTTTGCACATTTTGTTGTAATATTTGCTTTGCATTCTTGAGCTGTCCTTAAAAATCTTCTGTTCCTATCTCTTCAGCATTTCTACCCCTTGTTTGGCCTCTTGATGTTCTAGTGCAAGTTTCAGAGTCTCTTCATTTTGGTCTTTTCTTTCCTTCTCTGCCTTTGTAATAATCTTTTGCTTTTTCATGAATGATATCCTTGATGTCATCCTATAACTCATCTGGTTGCTAGTCATTAGTTTTTAATGTATCAAATAAATTATTGATAATTTTTTTTAAATTAAAGTGGGATAGACTCATGATTGTATTTTAATTCTCTTGTACTTGTTTACTACAGAGGGTTTAGTACATCACGGTTTATTGGGCAGAATCCATCACAAGGATTCAACCTAAAAAAAAAGATGCATGGGATATATAGTTTCCCTAAGAAACACAAGAATAGGACAAGAGCAGAAGCTAAGTACAGGTATTAGATCAACTGAAGTTTAATCTCAGCATGATCCCATGGGGAGCACTGGAGTGTGAATGAAACTAAAGAGTCAAAGTATTTGGAAGACAAGGACTAATACTTTCTTCAGTCATTGACTGTGAGTTATTCTATGTGGAAAGCATAACCTCTCCTACATTTCAGGTAAGGTGATTTTCATCAGTCAAGGCAGAAGTCTTCATGAATGGCAAATTTCTTCCATGTGCGTTTGACAATGCCAGTTGACATTTTTTTACAGTTAGGGAGGGGTAATACTGGTGTTTAGTGTAAGATAGAGGTTAGTTGTTACTGTTGGGTATTGCAAGTCAACTTTGACTCACAGGGACCCTGTGGACATCTGAGCAAAGTGTGGCACAGTCTTGTGTCATGCTCACAATCCCTGCTGGACGCGAGTTCATTGTTGTAGCTGCTGTTACCATGGGCGTTGATTGTGGTTCCAAGTAAGATGACGTTCTGAACAGTTTCTGTCCTTTCTCCATTTATGCTGATGTTGCCTTTTGGCCCAGTGGTAAGGACCTTTGTTTTCTTGATGTCATCCATACTGAAGGCCAAGTCTTTGAACTGCAGCAAGTGCTTCAGTCTTCCTCCCTTTCAACAAGCAAGAGTGTGTCATCTGAATAATATAGATTGTTGCTGAGTCTTCCTTCAGTTGTGATACTACATTCTTCTTCAGAGAGTCTGGCTTCACAGATTATTTTCTCATCATATCTATTGAAACCTATTGAGTAGGTATGGAGAAAGTATATAACCTGACCTACACACTTCCTGATTTTAAACCATACTGTGTTCCCCTTGTTCTCTTTGGACAACAGCTTCTTTGTCTAGATATAGATTTCATATAAGTACAACTGAGTGTTCTGGGCATCCCTTTCTTCTCAATGTTAGCTATAGTTTGTTGTGATCCACAGAGTCAAATGTCTTTGCACAGTCAATGAAACACAGATAAACATTCTTCTAGTATTCTCTGTTTTAGTCAGGATCCGTGTGACAGCAGCAGTGAAACTCCTGGTGCCATGGCCTCTTGGGAATCCAGCTTAAACTTCTGGCAGTTCCCTGCCAATATACTGTCCCAATGTACTGTTTTTGGAAGATTTTCATCAGCCTGGGATAATAATGATACTGTTTGATAATTTCCATAGTCTACTGGATCTCCTTTTTTGGGAATGAAAACAAATATAGATCTATTCCAGTCAGATGGCCAGACAGCTGCCCTCCAAACTTCTTGACACACACTGGTAAGAAAATCCAAAGTTGCATCTCTTAGTTGAAACATGTCAATCAGTACCCCATTCTATGCTTTGGCAGGGTCTTCAGTGCAGCTTGAACTTCTTCTGATGTTACCTTTTGTTCCTTTGTGTTTTTCCTTTGTTCCTTTGGCTCTTGTTCATATGGTATTTCTTGAAATTGTTCAGTGTTGACTAATTCTTTTTGGTATAATGGTCCTGTGTATTTCTTCAATCTTCTTTTAATGCTTCCTGGATCATGGTAACTGGAGGTATGAATTTGTTTTTCAGTTATTTCGCCTTGAAAAATTCTGAGCAATTTCTTCCCTTTTTATTCTCTGAGTCTAGCTCTTTGAACATTTCATTATAATACTTTGCTCTGTCTTCTCGAGCTGCCCTTTGAAGTCTTCTGTTCAGCTCTCTTATTAGCATCCTTTCCCTTTGTTTTGGTTTCTCAATGCTTTAATGCAATTTCATAGTTCCCTTGGGCATCTATTCTGGCTTCCCTCCCTTTCTTTGTAATAACTTTTTGTTCTCTTCATGGATGATATTCTTGATTTCATCTCACAGTTCCTCTCGTCTCCGACCACCTCACACCTTTTCTTAAGATGATGATTTTTTTTTAAATTCAGGTGAGATAAGTCCAAGGTTGTATTTTGGTTCGTGTGGATTTATTTTAGTCTTCGTCATTTCCATTTGAACTTGCACATGATTAATTGATGGTCTGTCCCGTAGTTAGCGTCTGCACGGTTCCGACTCTTGATATTGAGCTTCTACAATGAGTCTTTCCACAGATGTAGTCAATCTGATTCCTGTGGAGGAAAGATCTGACCTTGATGCACTAATTTCATGATTTTAAGCCATGCAATATTTCCTTGATCTGTTCAAACAATTTTTTTCAGCCAATGTATAAGTTTCTCTTGAGAACAATTAAGTATTCTGGGATTCCCACTTTTCTGAGTGCTATAAAAATTTATTATAATCCACAGAGTCAAATTCCTTTGCATAGTCAATTAAGCACAAATAAACCCCTCTCTGGAACTCTCTTCTTTCAGCCAGGATCCATTCAGCATCACTAAAGAAACTCCTAATTCCACAGTCTTTTCTGGATTTTTAGCAATTCTCTACTGATGTACTAATTTTTTTAAATAATATTCACCAAGGTTTTATTTGCATTTGATATTAATGATATTATTCAATAATATCTACGCTCTGTCCAATAAGCCCGCACTTCCTGGAATAGGAAACATATGAACCTCTTCCAGCCTGTTGGCCAAGTAGCTGTTTTCTAAACTTCTTGACATGAATGAATGAGCATGTCCAGGAATGCATCTGTTTTCTAAATTGCCTCAACTAGTATTGTATTCATTCCTGGGACCTTATTTTTTGCCACTGCCTTCTGTGTAGCATGAACTTTCCACTTTACTATCATTGGTTAGTATTGCTTTGTATCAAAGTAGCATATAAGCAAATAGATATCTTGAAATTATTTGGAAGTAGCAAATGTTCAAATATATTACCTTGATTATATGCTAGTTCTCAAAACAGATCAGTGTCAACTAATTTTTTTATACAGTACTTTTTGTAAACTTTCTGTCTTTTTTTGTTGTTGCTTTCTGCATCAATGTTTTGCCCACAGAAACCTAAGTCTTGAATATGCTCTTCTTTTTTTCTTTTCTTTTTTTTTAACTTGAGAAATGCTGAGTGTATTCATTCCTTTTTGGTTTTCTAACTCCAAGTCTTTGAACATTTTGTTAGAATACCTTGCTTGGCCTTCTTGAATTGTCCTCGGGAATTCTGTTAAACCCTCTTATTTCATAATTTCTTTCCTTCTTTTAGGCTCCTATACCTTGAAGAGCAAGTTTAAGAGTCTTCTCCAATATCCATTTTGGGGTTTTTTTTTCTTTCGGTTTGCTGTGCTGTGATGACTTGGGTATTGCTGTGATGGTGGAAGCAATGCCACCAGTATTTCAAATACCTGCAGGATCACTCACAGGGGACAATTTTCAGAGGTGCTACTAGAATGAGAAGCAGGATTTGCCATTGACCTTTTTAATAATAGGTCCTTGAAAACTCTGTTAATAGTGTTAGGACATTTTCTGCAGGAAGACGAGCCCCTTAGCAGAGTCCTCAAAATACAACTTGAGAAGATCTTCTTCCTCAAAGTAAAGTCGATCGAAGTAGATGGAGTAAGGATTTCAGCCAAAGACGTTCATTTGTTAATGTGCCAAGACTCAAAATGAAAGAAAAACTACAAACACTCATAAACAACTGGAATATGGATTGTGGTAACCATGAAATCTAAGAATCTAAATATAAGTTTAAATCTAACCTTAAAATCTAGTCGAACTGAAATGGAACACATACAGGCCTTAATGTGCTGAGATGGACTGGTCTTCACCATTTTTAATGCATCAATCATATTATTTAAAGAGGAATGGTATCTTATTTCTATCTAAAAGGAACATTTGAAGCTATATTCTGAAGTATTAGTTATGAAGTTGTGAGTGTTAAAATAATACCATTTGTATAAAAGGAAAACTTTTTAAAACAACTATTAATATCAAGTATATGCACTAGCCACTAAAAGTAAAGATGAAGAACTTGAAGATAAAGATTTTTGCAATCTGAAATTACTCAAATATACAATCAAGATTCATTCATAATAACAACTGGTTACTGGAGTGCAATAGTTGAAAACAACAAAAAGAAGGGCTGGTAGTTGGAAACTATGGGATACACAAGAACAAGATCGCCTGTATCTGTGGAAAGAGATGGTGGAGAAGCTTCATATTAGCAGTCAAAACAAGGCAAAGAACCAACTGTGGAATATGCCATCAATTACTCATGTTGTTGTGTTGAGTATCATCAAGTCTGAACCAACATATAGGTGACTCTGCACCAGGTTTTCAGAAGCACTTAATCACACAAGGAAGAGGAGGCACATCCTTCTCCCCAATTACTCCTATGTAAGTTCAAATTGATGTTGAAAAAAATGGAAACTTGTCTAAGGCAGCCTAAATATGACCTTGAGCTTATCTCATTTAAACTTAAAAACCACCTCAAAAAGAAATTTGCTGTATTAAACATTATTGACCTTTCAAATGATGGTATTTTTTTTCCTTTTATCTCTGAATCTTCTTATTTGGTTCATTATACAAACCACTTACTTACCAATTTACTGTATGACAATTTTGAAATGTACTGAATAATAGATTCTAGAGTGGGCTATGGCTTAATGTTGCTGTTTAATAATGTAATTTGTGATTTGTTGTGTATTCTGCCACAACTCACATATCCCCAGGGATAACATTTGAGGTGTACCCAGAGTTTGTAACTTGGCTTTTTCTCCTGGTTAAGAACCTTGACAGTGCAAAAGAAGAATCTGTAATAGTGAAAGTTTCCATCATAAGCCCCACCCCCACCCAACTTTCTCTCTTCAGTTATCGACAGGTTTGGAACTTAGCTCTCAGTTTTAGAAAGGAGTCTAGCAGTGTATGTAGCCAGGATACACTTTTCACGCACTCCCTTTGCCCTGGAACCCCACCTTGACATTGTGAATGTGATGCCTTGTTAGGAAATTATCAATACTTTTACTGTTAGAGAACGTCTACCATGCAGATCCACAACTGGTGATAGAAACATAACCACTGAAAATACTGCTGCTGTTAGCTCTTCCTCTAATGCAGATGTACAAAGATGCAGAGCTCAGTGATTCCTAAGTTGGTCTTGAGACAATACCCAGGCAGTGGGAATTTCCACAACTCCAATGAATGATTCAATGAAGTGTCGCAGGTTCAATGGCACCTTTCCCAATGTTCTTTGGGTTGGAAACGTACAAAATAATGACATCAACTCCTTATATCAATTAATTTCTTTCAATTTTGTATAAGTAACCAAAGTTATATAAGTTATAGAGTTTGATGCAAAGCTTAATAAAAAAAGACTATTCATTGTCCATAACTATATGGTTTATCTACTGTGATGTCAGTGTCACTGGGCAAGGTCATCTCGGATAACAACAGAAGGAGGCGTCTTCCAGGTCAGACCCAGCGAAAACCGGCCAGAGAGGGAGGCAGAAGGCATCACTGGGCAAGGTCACCTCGGATAACAACAGAAGGAGGCGTCTTCCAGGTCATACCCAGCGAAAACCGGCCAGAGAGGGAGGCAGGAGGTGTCACTGGGCAAGGTCACCTCGGATAACAACAGAAGGAGGCGTCTTCCAGGTATCCAGAAAGGAAAACATAATCTACACAGGAGTTCTACAGGACACGTCAACTTCCCTTGGAGACAGTACAACTAAACTTAAGAGACACTGGTCAAAAGAAAAAATGTCAGCAGTCAACGTTTTTGGAATCACAGAAGCCAAGAAAGCTTAAGATACAAGCTGTCAGATCATGG
>NW_006399812.1:12208309-12213132 GCF_000299155.1 Elephantulus edwardii
GGTTGAGGGACAACGCAGGAGGGGAAGACCCTCTATGAGATGGATTGATTCGGTGACTGGGGTAATCGGGATGGGTGTGTCAGAGACGGTGCGGTTGGCGCAGGATAAAGCAGGGTTTAGGGCTGTTGTGCATAGGGTTGCTATGAGTCGGAAACGACTCGATGGCACATAACAACAACAACAACTGTGATGTCATGATTTGGTGTTTAAAATTACTTTGTCATAGTTTGGACATGTTGAAAGGAGGGACCAGTCCTTGGAGAGGGACATCATCTTTGGGAGGGTAGAGGGACAGTGCAAGAGAGGAAGACTCTTAATGAGATTAAGTGATTCAGTGACTAGAGTAATGAGACTAGGGGTGTTACAGATAATAAGATTGGCACAGGCTACAGCAGGGTTTAGGGCTGTTGTATATAGGCTCACTATGAGTTACAGGCAATTCCAGGGCACATAACAACAACAGTAACATTGTATTTACTCTGCTGTCTTTAATTCATACACAATAGATTAATCCAAGGCTTTGAAGCTTAAGTGAGTTTTAGGAAGCAAAATTTTAGCTATACATTAGAGAAATACTTTCTTCCTCAAATTTATCAGTAATAAAGGTGGTATTTTTTTATTTAAAAATAATACTTTGCCAGTCTTTCAATTTTACTTTAGCCAGAGTCTTAGTGGAAAGTGGAAATAGTTGTGTGTGTAAACAAGTTGTTATATAATTGGTCCATTCTTCCCATCACACAAAGTATAAACTGAGCAGGTTTAGAGGCAGAACAGACAAGGATCCGAATGAGAGCTGCAGCAGTCTCAGCAGAGAACCAGGCACTAATAAATGAGGCACAGATAACTTGGGACTGCTGCCTTACAAAGCCAGAGCCTGCGACCTTCATCCAGACTAGCTGAGGGACTGAGGGAAACACCATAACTGACAGGACTAAGAGAGCTTTGGTTTGCCCTCAGCTGCAAAGCCAAAGGTCAAAGTGTCTGCAAACACACTTGGAAAGTAGCCTGTATCCTGTTGCCAACCTGAGTTGTAACATGTTAGCATCCTTAGTGAATCCCGTAATAGTAAGTATGGTTCTGTGAGATCTGTGTGGCCACTGCAATGGGTTTCAGATGGAGTAGTAGAGCTGTGTGGTTTGGGTTGCAATTAGTAAAAATACAGGAGTATGGAGGTCATGCCTGACCTTATAAGAACTGGTTTGGTATTATAAATGTTGTGGATGGGTGCTGTTCTTCCTTGTGAAATTAACATGTGGCCATCTCCATGCCTTGACCCTTAATGCACTCATCCGCTTATTAACTCAACAGACACTGGCAGGAAACTATGATATTAAAGTAACTGGGGGATGTGCTTTGGGGGATCAGAGAAGTGATTCCTGCCCAAAAGAAAGCATATAAAGGCATTCACTATGAGTCAACACGAAGTGGGAAGAGTGAGGAACCAATCAAGAATGCAAATTTGTTCTTCCAATTAATAGAATTATTTTCATATTTCTATTTTATCCAATAGCACAGATTCAACTTTAGTAATATGGAGAAATAAGAATTAATTAATATATCATTCAGGTAACATGCTTATTTTGCCTTTAGTTATTTTTTTAAAAATATTAGTGAGTGGTGATAGATTTTGATCTATTGTCTAAAACTATGTCCTGCTCCTGAAAGCCCATACTTGCAGAGCAGTTAAACAAAGGCTGACTTCCTGCACTTCCTTAAACTCACTGTATTTGAACCTCCAGGAAGCTGTTGGTTGTAAAATGAATGTCTTGTTCTCATGTGAGTAACTGAGTCAAGAAAGACAGATGCATATTTAGGGAATGGCAGGGGCTACTTGAAGGGGAGTGTCCCTGAGCCATTTTTTTATTAACCATTCAATTTCCCCTCTGAGCTCTGAGAGTTCATTCACCAATTTAAAACTAACACCTTTGAATCTGAAAATCTCAGGGATCAAAGAAGGCTGTCCAATCTTGCTCTGATGAGTGTGGAAATAGAAGAAACTGAAGGGTGGGAGGAAGATGTTGAGTACACGGTAAAATAATTTTCATCAGTGCAAAAAGGATGGGGCAATTGTCGTTTTCATGCAGTGTCATAATCAACTAAGTTAAAATGAGCTTGACCTCTGCTTCTGAGCTGATCTTACTGTGAAGTTACCAGGGGGGGAAAAAGGTATCAGATGTTTGAGCACAGCCACAACTTCAGTGCTTATCAGAGGTGCTCTTTTTCCTGAAATTCTCCCCTGTACAAAGGGAAACATATTCCCAAAGGATAATTATTTCCCTGGAAGATTCTTTGGGCAGACAGAGTTTGTGGCCATCACTGCCTCCTCTGAGCACTTGAAAGTGGCCATAGTCACTGAATTAGAATAAGAACCAGAGAGGTGTTCATTTCAGCTGAGCACAGATGACTAGCACGTAGGATAGAGTCTGGGATTGGGCTTTGCCATCCAGATAAAAACAACAGAAAAGAAGAAATAGATTAAAGCACTTTATGGTTTATGTTAAAATTGTTGAATTGAAGCCATGAGACAGACATTGTCTAGCAAGCAGACTCTTTGGGTCTGCCTTAAATTATACAACCTCATATTCTAAAATAAGCCCAGATTGAAGATTCAAACCCTCCTTGGTCTGTCTCTTCTTTTCTCTCATTATTGAAATCTAGATTCAACTGAAAAGCATATTACTTTGAATATGGAAAAAGAAGCCGCCTGGTTTTCTTCAGCCCTTAAAATGGCATCAAAGGTAAAGACTATGATATTAGCAAAATCCAGTTTGAAAGTCTTCACTTCCCTGCCTGTGTTAATATTATTCCTTTCCTTTCTCCTTAACTGTTCATGAGTCAAGACCCTACTCTGTCTCACCCCTGCTGTGGGGAAGATGAGAGAGCTCAGGCCAGGGGACTGGGAAGACTAGGCTCTGATATTTGTCATGTTTTGTAACATACCTAAGCCTCAGTTTTCCTATTCATATGTGTGTTATAAACTCAATCTCAGTAGATTGTTATGCAAACTTAGCTCTAAGGCACCACTGTGGTTTCTATTTAGGAAATGCCATGCAAGCCCAACTTGCACCCAACATTTACACAATGTCCTTGTGTCTGCTTCAAGCATATGTATCTGGCAGGGCCCACTATAAGACTGAAGGGAACTCTGGTGGCCTAGTGGTAAGAAGCTTCCTTGCCAAACCAAAGACACGTGGTTTGAACCCACCAGCTACTTCTTGGGAGAAAGATGGGCAAGCAATCTTCTCCCATGTGATTGATTATCTCTGAAAACCCACTGGAGTGTCAGCTAGGAGTTGGTTCTGACTCAACGGTACATGACAACAATAATCATAGAAATGGAAGTCAAGAAGGCTCAAGCATCCAGAATAAGAGCTGCTTAGTATAGTGAGCTTGGGAGGGGGGGTACTGTATAACAATGATTTTTTTTTCAAGAGAAAAGTGAACTGGGGAGAGGGGTGGGCAAGGAGGAAAATGTGCAACAGTTAACGAATGGAAATCCAAGTTCTCTATAAACTGTCATTAAAATCTCAATTTAAAAAAAACCAAAAAACAGAAGGCTCAAGCAATCTCTAGTTGGCACCCTTAGCATCAAAGAAATAAACAGCCTTCAGTTGTCTCCTGTGAAGATGGAGTATTAGATTCTATCCATCAACTGACATCCTAAATTGCTACTCTTCTGTGCTCCAAAGTGTGTCTGTCAACATCAGAGGAGTTAGATTTGACAATGCCCAGTCCTTTGTGGTGGGACCAAAGTGACAGTCTCTTCTGTGGGACACAGCCATTAGGTAGGAATGCACTTTGGGCTCTTCAGTGATCTTAGCCCAGGAGCTCATCTGGAATGAGCATTCTGAACTATATACAGTAACAGCAAGACCACTAACAATAACAATGTGGTGATGAAGCTGTTCTTAGGTGTCATCAAGTTGGCACTGATTCAAAACAACCCTATGTAAAACAGAAAGAAAGCCTGCGCAACCCTGAGACATCTTCACAACCTTCACCATATTCAAAGCCATTGTTGTCATCACTGTATCAACCCGTCTTCTTGATATCTTCTTCCTTTTTGTTCATCATTGATGTCAGCTTGAAGACTAAGGCATGCCTAACTCAGGTCATCATCTTCTCAATCACTTGCTATGCACTGGAGAGCTAGACAATGAATAAGGTTGCCAGGAGAAGAATTGATGCCTTTGAGTTGTGGTGCTAGAGAAGAGTACTTACTTAATATCCCATGAACTGCCAAGTTGGAGAGGGTACAGCCAGAGTGCTCCTTAGAGGCAAAGACAGAAAAGTTTTGTCTTTTATATTTTGGACATGTAGTGACCCAACAGATAGATCTGTTTGCTCTTTTGGCAGTCCATTGTATTTTCAGTACTCTTTGCTCACATCACAGTTCAAAGGAATCAATTCTTTGTCCAACTTTCATATCCATATTAAGCAATTGACTTATGTAAATATTAGCCTTTAATTGGATATCTTTGCTTTTTAGCACTTCAAAGAGATCCTTGACAACAGATCAGATGGCAAACATAAAAACAATAATAGTGAAGTCTTTCATTTATAGGGTCACTATGAGTTGTCTACAATTCAACAGTACTCAGCAACAACAACAACAGTGAAAATCCCTAGCTCTAAGAGAGGTGCAAAACAAGACAACTATGAGATATCATCTCACCCCAGTAAGAATAGCAAAATTTAACAGAACAGCAAGCAACAAATGCTGGTGAGGTTGTGGAGAGACTGGAACCCTTATTCACTGTTGGTGGGAGTGTAAAATAGTGCAACCACTGTGGAAAGCGGTGTGGTGCTTTCTCAAAAAGTTG
>NW_006399812.1:12213232-12245746 GCF_000299155.1 Elephantulus edwardii
GGAGATTGTGCATCCTTCTCCCAAGGAGTGTCTGGTGGCCTCAAACTGCATGCCTTCAGGATTGCAGCACTGCTTCTAGCCACGTGGCCACCAGTCTATACTCATTAGTATGTAATATTCCACTTTAAAATATTCAAGATAATAAAAATAAGTCTTACCAGAGTATTTGATTTACCCAAAACACACAAGATGTAGAAGGGGAAAAATTCAAATCCAGGATTTCTCAATTGTAAGCCAAAAGTGGAACATGCACAATTTTTTCACTAAGTATTTGTTGGGCACCTATATGTTGGGGCTCTCCTAGAACCTGTAGGTGCAGTCCTGTCAAAAGCGTACATTTCAGTGGGAGAAGTTGATGATATCAAGGGAGCTAATTTATTTTAAGAAATTACATTTACTTTAATCATACATTTGTTTACAAATAAAGGGAACCAGTAGAGTGCTGTGATCAAAAGTGAAGAGTGAAGGGTGTTTTTCAAAGAATGTGGTGCTGAGCTGAGTTCTAAGAAATAAGAAGTCACTTTTGTAGAGCAAGAACATTACAGACAAAGGGAACAACAAAGACCTTGAGTTTCTCTAAAAGAAGTTAACAAGTTTGAAGTTAAAAGGCAGTGACCAAAATAACTATGAGATATCATCTCACCCCAGTAAGAATAGCAAAATTTAACAGAACAGCAAGCAACAAATGCTGGTGAGGTTGTGGAGAGACTGGAACCCTTATTCACTGTTGGTGGGAGTGTAAAATGATGCAACCCCTGTGGAAAGCGGTGTGGTGCTTTCTCAAAAAGTTGTAAATAGAGATACCATTTGACCCAGCAATTCCACTACTGGGAATATACCCTAAAGAGACCATAACCACCATCCAAGCAGATATATGCACACTCATGTTTATCGTGGCTTTGTTCACAATAGCAAGGAATTGGAAATAACCTAAGTGCCCATCAACAAACGAAGGGATAGTGTAGTTGTGGTATATCCACACAATGGAATACTATGCTGCATTGAGAAACAAGGAACTCATGCAATATTATTCAAAATGGGTGACCCTCGAGGACATTATGCTGAGTGAACTATCTCAGTCACAAAAGGACAAACACTGCATAGTGCCACTGCTGTAGAATGGGAATGACATCAGGGTTAGGGTAAGAATGAGAAAAACTAGATGAATTATGTATACTGCATTGAAACTGATGAGGGAGAGAACAGTTTAAAAGCAATATATTTTAGGGCATTTTGATTATCATAAGAATCCAGAATGAAAGTTGCAGAGTGGAGTATACTCAGGGTCGGGGTGGGGAGAGTTCAGGGGAATTGTGTACCAATGAAGGAATTTTTCTTTTAGTTTTCAAAGAGAAGAGCGAACTGGGGGTGGGGTGGGTGGAGTGGGAGGGGAGAAAAATGCAACAATGAATGAATGGAAATCCAAAATCTCTGTAAATGTTCATTGAAATTAATTAAAAAATTAGTGAAAAGGAAAGTAATAAGATTGTGGAGAAATTGGAATGCTCATCCACTACTGATAGAAATGTAAAACAATAGAAAATAGTTCAGCAGTTTCTAAAAATGTTGAACATAGAATTGGTGCATGGCCCAGCAATCTTAGTTCTAGGTATACATTCAGAAGATGTGAAGGCAGGAAAATAGAGACCTAGACACCAACATATGTTCCAGCATTTTTCAAAAGATTTTAAAATGCCCACAAACAAATAAATGGATAACCAAAACATATTATGTGCATAGAGGGGAATATTACTCAGTCATAGAAAATGAAATTATGATGCATGTCTGAAGAACCTAGAAGAACACTCTATTGAATGAAACAAGTCAGTCACAAAAGGATAGATACTATATGATCTCGTTTTATCAAAAGAAAGATATACAGAGAGATGAAATATTACTTATGGATTGCCAGGAGAGGGTGGGCAAAATAAAGAAGAACCTTGAGGTTGAGAGACATTTTTATGTTAATGAGGTCAGAATATATTGGAAAAAGAATAGAATTGTGACACCATAAAACAAAATGTCACTTGCAAGGTCAATACAGAAGTTGTATTAGTGTTTGTATTGGTAAATGTTGTGGTGTTTGTTTTTCCGCCACAAAGAACAAATAAAGGAAAAACTATAGTTTCTCACAACCTGGAGTGTCGTTTCTACCTAACCTGTTCCTGCACTGTCTTTCCAGCCCTACACTATTTCTCATGTAATAGATGTTGCTTGTTGTTGTGTACCATTGAATCAGAACCAACCCACAAATGTTCCTAAAGCAGGTTTTCAGAGGCAATTAATCACACTCTGAATAGGGGAATTTTGCCCATACTTCTCCCATGAGCAGCTGGCGGGTTTGAACCACACGCCTTCAGGATTGAAGCACAACTTCTTGCCACTAGGACATTAACCAGTTTCTGAGCTTCACACTTGCATGGTACTTGCTCTGTGCTCTCAGAAGCAAAACAAAACAACAACCAAAAGCCCAACTCAAACTCATTGCCATTGAGTCAGAACTAACTTGTAGCTGCCCTTCTAGCATGTTCTAGGGAAGCCGTAAATCACTTCCCTCTTCTTTCTTGATAAGAAACCAAGACTTAGTGAGTTCAAGTAATACCTTTAAGGTCATATAGCTAATAAGTTTCCAAACTGGCCAAGATTCTTCTAGATTTTGAGAGTCACTCATGTATTATTCAATGAATTCATTAGTTATTCATTAAGTCTCCTTCAAACTTTCCTCTTGAATACTTTTGTCAAGAAAGTCAGCTCCTTGGAAGCAATTGCTCCTTTTCCCCACAGAAAGCCAGCCCATCTTTCTACACCCACTACATGCACTTTTCTCAGATAAGAAATTAATTTCTATTGTCACTACCTCAGTTTAAGCCTTTGTGGCACTGGTTCGGTCCATCCAATGTGAAAGTCTTAGTCCATTTGCCTCATCACATGTTGGTCGTAGAGTTTCCTAGAAGCTTATGCTGAGACATTCATGCTTAATGTAGGGTCCCACAAACTATGTTGTTGTTGCTTCGTACTGTCGGGTCAGAACCAACTCATAGTTTATACTCCAGAAGGTTTTTCAGAGGCAGTAAATCAAACAGAAGATCATCTGTCTTCCTCCCACTGCATGCTATTGAGCACCTTTAATGAGAGTTGCATCGCCAACCTAAAGATGAACAACTCAAGTTCACCAGCAGCTCCCCAGGAGAAAGATGAGACATCTCCTCCCAAATGATTCACAGCCTCTGAAAACCACCATGCAGGATCAGCTATGAGCGGGTTCCTACTTGGTGGCGATGAGAATGATTCAAACCCCTGGGTGGCCTTTGGGTTAACAGCACAACTTTCTAGGGACTATAACACCAAAGTTCCATTTCAAATGTTGTTATTGTGAACCATCGTGTAGGAATCAGCCCAAAGCTGACCCTCCAGCAGGTTTTCAGAGGCAGTAAATTGCACAGGAGGAGACTGTCCATCCCTCTTTGTCAGAAAAGCTAGAAGTTTCTATCTGCATCAGGAAAAAAAAAATCCAGAAATGTTCCTTTTAATGGGCATTCTAGGGGGAAAGTGCAAGAAGCATTTTTAAAAACTTACTGTAATAATTTAGTCAGTAACAAAGAAATACTTCTAGAGTCCTTGCCCATTTGTCCTGATTAATGGACCTCCGACCCTTCCGTGTCCCCTGGAGCATCCAGTGTGCATTGTGAGG
Organism: Elephantulus edwardii; assembly: GCF_000299155.1. Classification (NCBI taxonomy): domain Eukaryota; kingdom Metazoa; phylum Chordata; class Mammalia; order Macroscelidea; family Macroscelididae; genus Elephantulus; species Elephantulus edwardii. Next base: position 12,216,924 of record NW_006399812.1, read on the forward strand.
GCTATGAGGGCTCCTAACACACTACTTGCAGGGACAACGCTTGTGGGTGAGGCTTCTCGAGTGTCACCAGCTTAAGTCAGCATGGGGATTGCCGCATTTTGCCAGCACTGTGCTGGGTCCTGAGGACAGGGCAGAAGACACGAAAGGCAGATTCTCGACTCCCAGGGGACATATACAGGACAGCATGCTGCAGCGGTGCCATAACAGAAGCCCCTCATTCTCAATGAGATGTCAGCGTGATCAAGGCTCTGCTGACTTGGTTTGTGGGTCCTTCAAAACAGACTCTAGGACATGGACTTGGGACAAGCATTTTATGTGAGAGGTGACCCAAGGAAGTCCAGTAAGAAGTGAGACAGGAAAGAAAGAAGATCTAATATAATCACAAAACTGGGTGATATTTTATTACGTTGTAAGCTGGGCTGCTGTGGAGCAGAGCTGACTTCACTGCACCTAATAACAATAACCAGAAAGGGGTTAATGTTGTGGGCAGCATAGACACAGTGGCACTGGAGTTCCACAGTAACTGTGTGGGGCTCATCTAGAGATGTCCCTATAGACAGAGGAGCTGAGCTGCGTATCCACCAACTTCTGTCTCTCACTGATCTACGATGATTCCTGTGGGAATCAGGTTCTCTGCTCTCTGGACATACCTTTCTGAGTATACTTCATTGGCCAGAGAACATCACAGGTAGGAAGCTATTGGCTCCACAGTGGGCCTAAAAGATTTGACTAGGGTTCCTGGAGAGTCACTATACCAGCCCTGCCTTGAAGCCAGTGCTGTCAGCAAGGTGGCATCACGCAGTGCAATCATGATGTCCTCCTTCATGGACCTCCTCACACAGCAGACCATGCAGAATTCTCAACAATGTTTATGATAAATCTTTTTTTTCCTTATTAATCTTAATGAAAGTTTACAGAGACTTTGGAATATACGATAAATAGAATTGTGAATTGCTTAGATGAAATATTTCTCAGATTTTATGAATGCTAACAAAAGTGTTCTGTAAAATCACTCTACATCGAATTACAACATTATTTGTTTTACTTAAAACATTAGTAACTGAGCCTTTTAAAATCCTTGTCTTCTTTTCTCTTGATTAAGAAGCTCTGGTGACCTAATTCACAGTGTCTGTGCTACTACCCAACGTGGTTTGGATTCACCACCTGCTCTCTGAGGGAAAAGATGGCCAGTCTCCTTTCATCGAGATTTAGTGCCTCAGAGAGAGTCATTTTGAGTTTGACTCAATTCTGGCAGTGATTTGAGTTGAATTTTCCTTTCATTACTGTTGGTCCTGGAGAAGGACAGCATGCTCAGAAGGGTGGACAGATAGCACAGGAGAGGAAGGCCCTGGATGGGACGGGTTGATACAGTGATTGGGGCAATGGGGGTTGGTGTGTCGGAATTAGTGAGACTGGCTCAGGACAGGGAAGAGCTTAGAGTTGCTGGATATACAGTCTCTATACATCACAGGTGACTCAATGGCACATGATAACAATAACATGCTATGACAGGTTTGGAAGCAGAAGTGGCATCCACTTCCTAAACCACATGCCATTGGAAAATCTATGAACTTTAAGAAATGTTGATAGTTGTAGAGGGGTTTCAGGCCTTTTGTTTATAGGGTAGCTGTGAATCAGGCTCAATTTGAAGGCAATCTACAACTATTGCTGATGGTGTTGAGTCAGCTATGTCACTGAATCAATTGTAACTCATAGCGACCCTATGAACAATAGATATCAATCGTGCCTATCCTGTGACATCCTCATCAATCTGATATACTTGAGCCCATCATTAAGAGTCACTGTGTTGACCTATCTCCTTGAGAGTCTTCCCTCCTTAGCTGACTCTCCTCCACTGTTACTTGATGTCGCTTTCCAAGAATTGGTCCCTTCTAACAACATGCACCAAATATGTGAACTAAAGCCTCACCATCCTGACCTCTATGGAGCACCTTGGCTTCACTTTCCTCAAGACATATGCGTTTCCTCTTTTGGTAAACCACAGGGTATTCCATACTCTTCTCCAACGCCGCAACTCAAAGGCATTAATTTTTCTTCTGTCATCTTTAGTCACTTAACTACTACTTGTCAGAATAGTTACTGATATACGCTCACAAATACCATTTATCACAATATTGCAGCTTAAATATCAGAAAATTTGACAAAATCAGCACTATGAAATCGCAGGCAACAACAGCAAAAGCATTATTATCTACTTGAAACACCTGCAAATGAAATTGCTTAATCAGAAGCATGACTGGAGTTAAGTAATAATGACAACTCCAATGACCTCAGCACATTAGACAATTCTTTAAAAAAGCAAATTTGTGTTGAGTTTTAATCCGTAGTTATATTGATACAAGGGGGGGAAAAAACCACAGTTTTGTCACTACTGATAGGCCTGCAGGGTTGATTCACGAATCTGGTGACGTGGCCTCAAGGAAACAGAAGCTGCAAAGATATCCCAATCCGTCCGATGCTACAACCTACCTCGCTCACAACAGCAGGTTCCTGCCCCACAGTGTCAGCAGCAAACGCCAGCAGCCTCAGCCAATCAGTGAGCTACATGACCACTTCCTCTGCCAAGAGACGGCCCCTTCCTGAGGAGTCATTAAAAGCCAATTCATCCACAGCCCACCTGTGACTTCTCTGACCCGTCCTGCCCCTCTCTGGCCTGGGACAGTGAACCTTACCTGAGAGCCCAAGAGCCCCAAGAAAAGCTTCTTTGCTTACTTTAGGTTTCTACGCCTGTTTTACACAACAATTACAACCAACTAACAAAATACAAAATTGTTTTTCTTTTAAAAAAGAATAAATGTTTTCGGAAAACTGTACAGAAAGTTTATAGACGTTTATTTGGGATCACCTCTCTGACAGTGTTGCTTGCTGTGTTCTACATCTCTTAGACTCTCCTGATGACACTACTTCTTGGAGTACCAACCCTTCCTCCCCAGATGAATAAATTGGAATTTGGGTGGTGGGAGGAATGTTCCAGATAGCAGAAGCCAGGTACCTCATTGTTCCCAGTAAATGATGGGCAAGTTACCTGGTATTAGACACAGCTCTGAATAAACCAAGCACTTATGGGCCAAACAGCCATTCAAGTGACCACTGCTTCCTGGACTACAGTTCCTTTTACTCAGAACAGAGAAATCCCTTTCACTCTTGCTTTGAATAGCCTGGATCAAGTTCCCAGCTAATTAGAAATAAATGTGAAGCATAATTATGTATGAACTTTCAGTGGCCAAATTCACGAAAGGAAGAGCAGGCTTAACGTTTTCCTGTTATAGAATTTTAATGAACATGTGACATCACCATTCTTTATCCCCTTCCAACTGCAATGAATGGTTTCAGAGACAAATATCAAGTTTCTGTCTTTACAGAAAACTGGTACATGTGAAGATAATGGCACTTTCAATATATACTGTTTAAAGGGCTGACTTGTTTTCCTTTAATACAGAAATTTGGTAATTATCATTATGACTATTCATTAAAATATGAAAGTAGATAAATAAGGAATTGATAGACCACTTATTTTGTACTCCTATAAGAATTAGTCAAGTTTCCCTTGAGGGATCTTGGCTCTGAAGATTTAGGCAATTTGGCATTTGGTTCCATCTGGGTGAGTGACCTAGAAAGAGTACCCTCTAAGGGACAGTGTAGATTACCCTTGAAAAGGTTTTGACCATAATAGCAAGTGGGATTGTTGAAATAAACACATTTTCAAGACTAGAGGTAAATAATTACACAATGACATAAGCAAATTTGCCAATCCTACAGAAAAACAATATATAGCTGTCATATCATTCATTTATTCATTCCCTCACTCTGATTTCATCAACTACAACAGGTTGGTGCACAAATGACTAAGTTACAAGTTAATGAAAAGTCGATGATCCCTCAGCCTGTCCTTCAGTGATTGAGGGCTTAGAGACAAGTAGATCTACAGAGGGCCATTCCCTCCAGTGCGAGTTACTCAGAATAGGAAGGCAGTATAAAGCAACAGCTGCCAATAGCAGAGTGTGTGTGTGTGTGTGTGTGTGTGTGTGTGTGTGTGTGTGTTGGGGGGGAGCTGTGAAACCCTTGAGCCATCCTAAGAGTTGAGTCACTCTTCTATAACATGCATGTACCAGGGGTTCAAGGGGAGGCAAACATGATGCACCTTAAAATGGTTTCATGTGATCAGATGGAACAAGCTGTTAGGTGTCATCAAGTCGACTACTACTTACAGTGCGAATGTGAATGATAGACTTGAACCTTGCCTTATCCTGTGCCATTGTCACAATTTCCATCACACCCTCTGTTGTGGTCACAGTGTTAATCCATCCCATTGATTGTCTTCCTTTCTTTCACTGATTCTCTGTTTTTTTCAGTGTCATGTCTTTTTCCAAGGACTGGTCCCACCTGAGATGCTCAAAGTATGTGAGATAAAGTTTCGTGAACCTTGCCTCTGATAAGAGCTCTGGTTGCATTTTCTCCAAGACATATTTGTTCGCTCCCCATAGAATATTCAAAACTCTTCATTAACACCACAGTTCAAAGACTCAATTCTTCTTCAGTTTTTCTTATTCATTCTCCAACTTTCGCATGCATTGTAGGAAGTGACTGAAGTACCATGGCCTACATCAGGTGCCTCTTGGTCTTAACCCAAGATCTTTACTCTTTAGCACTATAAAGAAATCTTTGACAGCATATTTTCCAAATGCAACATGGATAGTTTTGGTTTTGGTTTGTTTGTGGGTTGGGTTGTGTTGTTTTTTTTTTTTTTAATTTGTTTGTTTGTGCTTGTTTGGGTTCTTTTTTTTAATTTCTTGACTGCTACAATCATGGTTCTTGATTTTAGATCTAAGTAAAATGAAATTGATAACTTCAATCTTTCTTCAACTGTCATAATTTTGTCTACTGGTCCAATGGTAAAAATTTTTGTTTTCTTGATGCTGATATATAACTCATATTGAAAGATGTAGTCTTTTATCTTAAGTAAGTACTTCAAGTCTTCTTTACTTTCTGCAAGCAAAGTTGTGTCATCTGCATAATGCAGTTTGTTAATAAGTTTTCATCTGGTCTTGATACCACATTCTTCTTTATGTAGTCCAACTTCTCAAATTATTTTTTTTCTCAGAGTACAGATTGAATACGTTGGAGAAAAGATACAACCCTAATGCATACATTTTCTGGTTATAAACCACCTAGTGTTCCCTTGCTCTGTTTGGACAACTATTTCTTGATTAATGGTTTCTTGGTTTCTCATGAGCACAAGTAAGTGTTTGGAATTCCCATTTTTTTCAGTGTTAGCCATAATTTGTTATGATCTACATAGTCAAATGCCTTTGTATAATCAATAAAACACAAACAAACATCTTTCTTGTTTTATCTGCTTCCAGTCAAGGCACATCTGCTATCAGCAGTGACATATCCATCATACCATGGCCTCTTCTTAATGCAGCTTAAATTTATGATAGTTCAACATAAGGTCATATTTTAGTTTTAATGGATTTGTTTTCACTTTCTTCATTTCTAATTTTAACTTATCTATACACCTGGATTTCACCTGATGGGATGCACAGGAATCAGATCAATTATATCTGTGGACGGAATCAGTGGAAAAGTTCAATATTAGCAGTGAAAACTAGGCCAGGTGCTTATTGTGGAATAGACCATCAACCGCGCATATGCAGGTTCAAATTAAAATTGTTAAAGAAGGTTAAATCATATCCACAGGAATCAAACACTGATCTTGAGTCTATCATCCTTGAATTTAAAAACCAACTCAGGAGTAGATTTGAGGATTTGAACACTGATTAACAAAGACCAGATAAGCTGTGGGAAAATATCAAGAATATTGTTCATAAAGAATGCAAAAAGTCTACAATGAAGGAAGAAGAAAAGACTAAAACAGATGTCAAAAGAAACTCTAAATATTGCACCAGAGTGCTGAGAAGCTAAAGCAAAGAGAAGAAATCAAGAAATTAAGGAGCTGAATAGAAGATTTCAAAGGGTAGCCTGAGAAGGCAAGATAAAACATTATAATGAAATGTGCAAGTAGCTGGAGTCAGAAAATCAAAATGGCTGAACTCACTCAGCATTTCTTAAGCTGAAGGAACTAAAGAATAAATTCAAGCCACAAGTTGCAATGCTTAAGGCTGCTATAGGAAGGATCCTGAATGATTCAGGAAGCAGTAAAAGAAGACAGAAGGAGTATACAGAGTCATTGTACCAAAAAGAATTGGCTGACACAGAATTTCAAGAAACAACATATGATCAAGAGGCAAGGGTGTTGAAGGAGGAAGTTCAGGCTGCTCTGAAGGACTTGGCAAAAAATAAAGCCCTAGGAATTGATGGAATACCAATTGACATATTTCAACAAACAGATGCTGTCCTAGATGTGCTCATCAAGTTGTACCAAGAAATCTGGAGGACAATTACTTGGACAACTCACTGGAAGAGATCTGTATTTATTCCCATTCCAAAAAAAGGTGACACAGTATAGAAATTATCAAGACCAAGAAGGATGTCAGATGAGACTCTGAGTATTGCATTAGAGCACCGAGAAGCCAAAGCTAAAGGGAGAAACCAGGAAATCAAAGAGCTGAACAGAAAATTTGAAAAGGTAGCTTGGGACAACAAAGCAAGACGCTATAATGAAATGTGCAGAGAGCTGGAGTCAGAAAATCTAAAGGGCCGAACTCGTTCAGTGTTTCTTAAGCTGAAGGAGCTGAAAAACAAATTCAAGCCATGGGTGGCAATACTTAAGGACACTTTGGGTAGAATGTTAAACGATCCAGGAAGTATCAAGAGAAGATGGAAGGAATACACAGAGTCACTGTATCAGAAGAAATTGGCTGACACAGAAGAATTTCATGAAATGACATATAAGCAAGAGCCTATGGTGATGAAGGAGGAAGTTCAAATTACTCTGAAGGAATTGACAAAAAACAAGGCTCCAGGAGTTGATGGCATACCAATTGACATATTTCAACAAACAGACACTGCCCTGGATGTGCTCACTAAGTCGTGCCAAGAAATCTGGAGGACAGCCAGCTGGCCGACTGACTGGAAAATATCGATATTTGTTCCCATTCCAAAGAAAGGTGACCCAATAGAGTGTGGGAATTATCGAACAATATCATTAATATCACATGCAAGCAAGATTCTGCTGAAAATTATCCAAAAAACATTTGGAGCAGTATGTCAACAGAGAACTGCCAGATGTGCAGGCTGAATTTAGAAGAGGTCGTGGTACTAGGGATATTATAACTAATGTTAGATGGATCTTGGCAGAAAGCAAAGAATACCAGAAGAATGTATCTGTGCTTCATTGACTGTGCAAAGGTTTTGACTGTGTGGATCACAACAAGCTGTGGTTGACTCTGAGAAGAATGGGAATCCCAGAACATTTGATTGTGCTAATGGGAAACTTATAGTTGAACCAAGAGGCAGTCGTCAGAACAGAGCAAGGAGACACTACATGGTTCCAAATCAAGAAGGGGGTCGGTCAGGGATGTATTCTGTCTCCATACCTTTTCAATCCATATGCAGAACAGATCATCCAAGATGCTGAGCTGTATGAGGAGAAATGTGGCATCAGGATTGGTGGAAGAGTCATCAACAACCTGCATTATGCAGATGACACAACCCAACTTCCTGAAACTGAGGAGAATCTGAAGCTCTAGCTGCAGAAGGTCAAGTCAACGATTGCAGCCTCCTATATGGCTTGACATGTTGTAAGGAGAGACAGGTCCTTGGAGAGGGACATCATGCTTGGTAAGGTGGAGGGACAGTACAGGAGGGGAAGACCCTCCATGAGGTGGATTGATTCAGTGACTGAGGTAATCGGGATGGGTGTGTCAGAGGCCATGTGATTGGCACAGGATAGAGCAGGGTTTAGAGCTGTTGTACATAGGGTCGCTATGAGTCGCAAATGACTTGATGACACATCACAACAACAACAACAACAACAGCAACATATGGCTTGAAGCTCAACATCAAGAAAACAAAGATTCTCACCACTGGGCCAATTGGCAACATCAGTATGGATGGTGAAGAGATTGAGATAGTTAACAGTTTTAGTTTACTTGGCTCCACAGTCAACACTCTTGGTAACAGCAGCCAGGAAATCAAGAGAAGAATTGCATTGGGAAATTCAGCTGTGAGGGACCTCTCAAGAGTACTAAAGTGCAATGACGTCAGGCTGGAGACTAAAGTGTGCCTGATCTGGGCTATAGTCTTCGCAATTATGTGCTATGCATCAGAGAGTTGGACAGTGAATAGGGATGATAGAGAATTGATGCCTTTGAGCTGTGGTGCTGGAGAAGAGTCTTGAATATATCATGGACTACTAGGAGAACAAACAGGTTTGTCCTAGAGAAGGTGAAGCCAGAATGCTCCTTGGAGTCAGGATTTTGAATCTTCGTCTGACATACTTTGGGTCTGTTGCAAGAAGGGACTGGTCCTTAGAGAGGGACATCATGTTTGGCAGGAGAGGAAGACCTTCAATGAGATGGATAGTTTCTGTGACTGGAGTTTTGGGAATGAGTGCGTTTGAGATGGCTAGGTTGGCACAGAATAGAACGGAGTTTAGAGCTCTTGTACATAGGGTAGCTATGAGTCGCAAGCGACTCAATGACACATAACAACAACAACAACAACCCTAATATCATCACATACTAGCAAAATCCTGAAGATTTTACAGAAATTACTAGAGCTGTACATTGACAGAGAACTATCAGAAACACAAGCTGGGTTTAAAAGAGGTCATGTCACTAGAGACATTATTGTCTATGTCAGATGGATCTTCACAGAAAGAGTACCAGAAGAATGTCTGTGTTTTATTGACTATGCAAAGGTATTTGTATGGATCACAACAAATTGTGGCTAACCTTGAGGAAAATGGGAATCTCAGAACACTTGGTTGTGCTTACGTGAAACCTATACTTAGACCAGTAGGCAGTCCTCAGAAGAGAGCAAGGAAACACTGCATGGTTCAAAATCAGGAAATTAGTGCATCAGGGATGTATCCTGACCCCATAACTTTTCAATCTGTATGCAGAACAGATAATTCAGGAAGCAGGGCTTTAAGAGAAGGAGTGTGGTATCAAGATTGAAGGAAGACCTATGATATGCAGAGGACACAACCTTGCTTGGTGAAATACTTGCATGCTTCCTGAAGCTCTTGCTGCAAAAGGTCAAGGACTCTCTTCAATATGGATTGAAGCACAACATCAAGAAGACAAAGATTCTCACCACTGGGCCAATCGGCAGCACCATGATAGATGAAGAAGAGATTGATTGTTAGCATTTACAGCTTGCACGGCTATAACATCAGCAGTCAGGAAATCAAAAGACAAATTACGTTGGGAAAGAGGGTTGAAAATTAACGATGTCAGCCTAGAGACTAAGGTGTGCCTAATCCAGACCATGGTCTTCTCAATTATTTGTTATGCTTCAGAGAGCTGGACAATGACTAATGATGGTGGATGAAGAATAGATGCCTTGAAGTTGTGGTGCTGGAGAAGAGTCTTGAAGATACCATGGACTGCCAAGAAAACAAATAGGTCTGTCTTGGAGAGGATGAAACCAAGTGTCTCCTTGGAGGCTAGGATTTGAAGCTCTGTCTCATATACTTTGGGCATGTGGCCAGTAGAGACTGGTCCTTGGAGAAGGACATCATGCTCATAAGGGTGACAACACAGGAGAAAGTAACTCTGAATGAGGTGGATTGAGACAGCATTTGGGACAATGATGATTGTTGTGTCAGAATTAGTGAAACTGGCTCAGGACAGGGCAGGGTTCAGAGCTACTGTACATAGGATCACTGTTGGTCACAGGCAATTTAATGGCACATAACAAGAACAACATACTATATTGGTTGTTTTTTATTTAAGCTTCTTGTTTAGAATCAAGAAGATCCAGCGGTGGGTCTTTGTCTTTAAAAGTCAGTTGTTATTATATTTTGGAGGAACATTCTTCTAAGTGGTACAGCATTCTTCCTTCAATATTCTATATTGAGGTAACCTGGGTTTGCTGTGAGGCTGAACCTTGTGCCTTTGGGGTGTCATATGGCATAACCATTACCCATGATGAACAGTGTTTGGTGGAGTTCCCAGTTTAAGACAGGTTTGGAAACTGAAGTGGCATCCACTTTCTTTTTTTTTTTTTTTAATTTTTAGGCATCCACTTTCTAAAGACATTCCTCTGGAAACTCCATGAACTTTGAGAAACGATAGTAATAGAAAGGTTTCAGATCTATTGTTCATAGGGTCACTATGAGTCGTGCTCAACTCAACAGCAACCAACTACAACTACAACAACATATCAATTTGTCTGTCATTTTGCCATACTGTGTTAGCTAGTCTGTTGCTGTGATGCTGAAAACTGTGCCATTATTATTTCAAATACCATCAAGGTCATCAACGACAAAAAATGACAAACAGATTTCAGCTTGAATTTCCAGACTGAAATAGGCTAAGATGCACAAATGTTCACCCACTTCTGAAATCATAGTCCTTCTCTATGGACAATGGAAGAACATTTTTTGTGCGTACGTTTTACACTTTTGACACTCTTTCTTGAATCCTAAGGGACCCTCGTGGTATATAGTGAGTAGCATATCAGTTTGTTAACTGAAAGGTTGGAAGTTTGAATCCACCAGTCACTCTAAGGAAGAAAGATAGGTGGTCTGTTCCCATAAAGACTTAAAATCCCATAAGTATGCTGTAGAGCAGTGAGCTTGTATTTTATGTATGTTTTTCTGAACCCAGTAAGAAAAGAATATCATATCCTGCAATTTTTGGTACTAAATAATGCATCACCGACTTAATTTGAAATTATGTATATATATATAATCACACATATGTATAAAATCATATATCATATATATGTATATAAAATCATTTAGAAAATGAAAATACATTTTCCTTCTTTGCATTGTAAAGAAAAGCATTTGTTTCTGAAACACTACAACTACAGCTAGCTCAACAGCATTATACCTTCTTCTTTCCTCTTCACTACTTTCTAGAAACAAAGACATAATAACTCACAAAAACCACAGAGGCCATGTGAGCTTTGGATCATGAACTGGTCAGGCCAGCAGGTTTTGCCCAATTTCCCCAAAATCTGACCTGAGATACTTAGACAAACAAGGGTCTTTTGGGCCCAGGCTGGGGTATACTGGGGCTGTAGAACTCCCGAGGAAATGAGTTAGAAATGAACAACAGCCTTTTAAACGGGACCTAAGAGCTTCACCTTGGACCTGATTCTCAGGTTCTTCAAAGTTTGAGGGTTTTTTCCCTGAGCAGCTGCTTTCAATGACTTCTCAAGTTTTGCTTCCTGGTAGCTAACATTCTAAAGCACTCAAAAAACCAATTTTACACTTAATAAAGTTTAACTATTCAATATTTTTCATTTTAAAACTAAATAACAGGCATTTAAAAGAATATTTCTTTTTTAATGACACTCGTGCCACTATTTTATAAAGTCGAATGACATCCACGGTGTATTCTTTCCTCCTTAACTGCCAAATACTCTATTAGTCAGGTTCGTTCATATTTACAAGGGATTTTTTTTCCCTTTCATTTTACTGCTATCAGAAGATCTAACATCTGTTTCTCCAGGGATTCTCCATGTGTTCTGTAGTTTACAACAATTGAAACCACTGTTTTTGAAATACATTTGGCTTAAACTCAATGTACTAAGACTGGATTTTGCGGGAACCCTGTGCATGCATCTGGGGTTTTCTCTCATGTAATTTTTCCAAATGGTGAGGCATTCACTCTGGATTTAGATGGGTAACATCGAATAATAGTGGCACTCAATGGAGTTAAATAATGCTGTTAAAGGCACTGAGATTTCTGGGTGTCTCTGCCTCTGTATTGAAACACCACAGGAGGATTTCTTATTTTTGCTCTGTTAAGAACCACAGGAGAAAGGACACACTCAGTACATATCCCAAGCTCCAGGCAGGAGTGGAGGCAGGCTACATCGGCATTCACCTACAGCAACAAAAAATAAAAGCAACCAAAAATTTAGTTCATGGTGACCCCAAGGGCACAAGAATACAATAATGCTCTCCAACATTTTCAATGACTAATTTTTTTTTCTTTTTGATTTTTTTAGCAAATCATCAGCCCTTTCTTCTGATGTTCCTTTGTGTGGACTTGAACCTCCAGTCTTTCAGGTAGAAGACAAACTGGTTAATTGCACTTTGTAGGTACTCCTTTATCTACAAGACAAAATCAAAACCCAACAAACAAACAAACAAACCAAAACAGAAAACAAGTCATACCTCAAACTTACCGTCATGGAAATGGAAGAACTCATAACTGACTCTTGAGGCTGTCAACCAAATGGGAAGAGATTGCTCGTATTTCTCCCAGGGAGCAGCTTGTGACTTCAGACCAGCCAAGAGGCTGAGAGTTTGGATCAGCAGTGCAACTTCTTGTGGACAGTGGTGGTGTTCAGATCTTTCTACAGGCTTCTGCATAGGAAATACCTTATATCTGCAAAGTTGAATATGATGTTGTCACCAATTCCTTGTGACTATTGAACACTTGGAATAGACCAGTGAGCTTTTCTTAAACTTCATTTTAAAATGTTAATAGAAAAATCCCTCTGTAGCTAGTGCCTACTATGTTGTGTTGTTAGGTGTTGTCGAGTTGAGTACGACTCCTAGTGACCCTATGAACAAAAGATCTGATCCCTGTTCTATCCTGTGCCAACCTCACTCTTCCTGACACACAAATGCCCATTGCAGCAGTCACTGCATCACTGGTTTACACTACATCCACCTGGTCGAGGGTCTTCCTCTCCTTCCCTGACCCTCCACCCTTCCCAGCATCATGTCCTCTCCAATGAATAGTCCCTCTTAGCAACATGCCCAAAGTATGTGAGGTGAAGTCTCATCATTCTTGCCTCCAAAGTTAGACAATGTCGATTATTAGGGAGTCTGAGACAGGTCATCCTGAAATGGGTCTGCTGTAAAGCTTCTCTGACTTCTCAAGATCATCCATTTCTTCCACTCTGATAGTCTGTTGCTTATAGCACAAATTACACCATTTACTACAAACTATTAACTAAAATATCCAGGGTCGGCACTCACCAAACTGCTATACAGATTGGAAAAAGGTAGACTTCCTCAAGATAGTTTTCTCTTCCCTGTTGGGAAATGACATGATGCTAAATGACTACAAGGCTGCGCAGTGTACAGCCAGCTCAGCCCATGTGGGGTTACAGCCCTTTCCTCCAGGTAGTTCCAGAGACAAGAGTGGGGATCCAGCACCTGATGTCCATCAACAGGATAGCAATGCTCCCTCATCACCTCGGTAACGATGCTCCCACCAACATCATAACAATGAACCAGTGTTTGAACAAAGAGGCTTGATAAGCTGATTCTGTGTGAACCACCTTCCTCCAACTGAAACAGAAGAGGCTTTTTGTCATTATAATTGATTGCCCTCAAGTTGATTCCAACTCTTCCTTAGAGTTTTCAGGCTGTGCCCTTTTGGAAGTAGGTGGGCAGTACTACTTTCTGAGACATCTTTAAATGGGTTTGAAATGCTCACATTTCAGCGATTACTTGAGCACTTAACCATGTTTGCCAGCCCCACCACAGTCAAGTAGCTTCCCACCCACAGGGACCCTCCATTGGGATTCCTAGACTACAGATCATTATGGGAGTGGAGACTTCCCAACTTTCTCCTGAGGAGCAGCAGGAGGGTTTGAACTACTGACCTTTCAGTTATCAGTGAAATAAGTAACTAACTTGCTATGTTATCAGAGCTCCTTAGTAGAGCACACAGGAGGAAAACTTAAATGTCTATGACTATTTCCTTTTAGGTTTTGAGCGAGAATTACAAATTCAACCTTCTTGTCTCCGAACAAAATAGTTTAAACTCTATTAACTTGTGTCTGGCACATGAGAAATACTAAAAATCACTGGCAATAAGAGAGATGAAAATCAAAACCACAATAAGATATCATCTTACCTCAGTTGCAACGGCAAAATTTAACAGGACAGCAAACAAAAGGTGTTGAAGAGGATGTGGAGAGATTGGAACTCTCAGACACTGTTGTTGGGATTGTAAATGGGTACAACCACTCTGCAAGGCAGTTTGGTGTTTCCTCAAAAAGCTGAACAGAGAATATGGCCCAGCTACTCCGTTGCAAAGAATATGCCCTGAGGAAAATAGAACGGAGGTACAAACAGAGATTTATACACCGATGTTCAGAGTAGTGTTGTTTGCAATAGAAAGAAAATGGAAATAGCCCAAATTTTTATCAACATGGATTCAGAAATTGTGGTACATTCACATGATGGAATGTCATGCAGCACTCAGGAGCAAAACGTTTGAGAAATACTATATAACATGAGAGAAGCCGGCAAGTATTATGCTGAGTGAACTAATTTGGTCTCATACGGTCAAATACTACATTAGACCATTATTGTTAAAATAGAAGGAAACTAGTAAGAAGTCCAAAGGAGCAAGGGGTAGAAACAGGGGCGCTGAGAGTGGGAAGGGTGGAAATTATGAGGTTGTAGGGTTGGGTGGGTGGAGGGAGAGGGTAAAGGAATTGAGAAAGATCCAGCGGAGACCTGAAAAGACGGGGTGTAGATTAATGATGATTACTTTCATAAAACACCACGTGCAGGAATGAGCCTATGAAACAAAATGTGAATAAAGGAATGTGTGAAACACAATGTATATAAATGAAACACAATGTATGTGAATTTGGTATGCAAAAGAATAAAAAATAAAAATAATTTTTAAAATCCCTAAACAAGTTATCTAAAAAATTTAAAAAAAAACAACAATTTCTGTCTGGGATATTGTGAATACTTTCACCTATTTTTAATATAATTTTTTTATTCTATATTGGTTTACTGTCAAAATTCATATACTTTGTTTTTCATACTGGATCTTCCCACTTCCTTAAGCCACCCCTCCCTCCACCCATCAAGTTGTTCACCCTATGATTACGCCCCCCACCCATCCTCACCCCGTGCTCCCTCTCCTCCCCCTTTAGATCTGCATATACATTTTACTAGTTATCTATTTCTACAATAATGGTCTTATACAGTATTTGTCTTAATTGGACTTAGTTCGCTCAGCATAATGCTCTCCAGTCCCTCCCAAGTTAGATAGTGATGTATAAAATCATTGCTCCTGTGTGCTGTGTAGTATTCCATTGTGTGAATGTACCATAATTTTTCAATCCATTCGATTGTTGTTGGACATTTGGGCCATTTCCACATTCTTGTGATGGTATATAAGGCTGCTATGAACGTTGGTATGTAAGTCTCCATTTGTGCCACAGTTCTCATTTTCTCAGTGTATAGAATTTCTAAGTTTAGCTTTCAGAGGAAGTGCAAAACTACCTTCTAAAGTAGTTGTACCATTTTACAGCCCCACCAACAGTGTATAAGAGTTCCTGTCTCGCCACATCCTCTCTAAAATTTATTACTTGCTGTCCTGTTAAACTTGGCCATTGCCACTGGAGTGAGATGGTATCTCATTGTGGTTTTAATTAGCATCTCTCTCATTGTCAGTGATTTGGAGTATTTCTTTATGAGTCTGTTGGCCATCCAGATGTTTTCCTCTGTGAAAATTCTTACCACCTACATATTCTTCTGATAATATAAGTTTTTTGTACCTAAGTCCATGGAACAACAGGTGGTACCAGGCTCTATCCAGAGCTCAGAGAAAGCTGAAACCATTTAATCTTGAAGCTCAAAGTGGTCAAAATGATCACTGAGTAAAATGTTTTTCCGTTTTTAGTTGTGGAAATTGAGGCTCAGAAAAGACAAGAACTTGCTCAAGCAAATTGAAAAGTGCTTAATAGTTTACCTCCCTAAAAAAGGTCCAACAAGGAAGGAGGAGAAGCCAGAGAAGATCCAGCTGGGGAAAGACAGAAAAGCTGGGAAGCAGTTTGTATTTGAAGGATGAGAAAGCAGAGAGATCAATGGACTCAATGCAGAAGGAAGTATTTGGAAAGCAGCACATGTTGGCTGCCTAAAGAAGTCCTGAGGGAATGTGTGCCCTGAGAAACAAGAAAAGAAAGGCGTCTGCGCATGTTGAAAGTCTCCATGTGGTTATCGCAGAATGTGGAAACTGGAGCAAGCTGGGGATTTTTCACATGGGATCACTGTGAGCCCAGTTGTCTCCTGTCACTTTCCACTGTGATGAGGGGGTGTGAAGACTGGGAAGAACAATTGATAGACATTTAAATGAAATTTAAATGACATTGAAATGTCAGTAGATGGGCCATTGAGGACCCTTCTCTGCTTTTGTTACAAAATATAACAGAATTAATACATACTCCAGCCCTACCTCACCCCACAGCAAGAAAAACATTGGGAAGGGCCACAAACCAAGCTACATCTAGGAGGAGCTAAGTTCTAGTTTGCTGGGACAGTCCCGGCTTTTGCCTATTGGACTGGTGTAATGAATAATGGTGTCCCACTTCACTCTCACAAGCATCAAAGTCTGGTTGATGAATTACATTGGCTTCCTACTAGCTTTCTCAAAATTCAGGGTCATGGTCACAAATGTTTGTAAACTCTCCAGATTGAGATTTTACAACCCTGTGTGAGTTGTAAGCATAATAAGGTCAAATTAAAGCAAAATAGAGCAGGGATATGTAAGTATTAGAGGAAGAGTTATTGATGTGTTTCATTATGTAGCAAATATATATTATTTTAAAGGCAATACAAATTAAAACGGCAGCTTTGACAGCTCTTCTATATTTAACAAAAAGAAGATACATGTATGCATACAAACGTGTGTGTGTAAATAGAGAAGAAGAATATTTCATATAAAGAGAATCATTTCAGTTTGGTTAATGGGGAAAAGAAAGTGACATGAAAGAGCAGAAAGTGAATGAGTAGATAATAAACACATATAGAGAAAGACAATGTGGAATGAATGCAAGATCAGACATTGTGTGTATTGTAATTGATATTAATGGATCAAAATGTGCATGAATGATTGAACAAACAATGCTCTTTGAAATCTTTCACTCGAATTATAACAACTTAACAAATGTGGAAGGAATGTGTTAAGGTCACAATCATATCATTCTCTGAAACATAGGTATAAATATCGAGTGTTGTTGTTATTGTTAAGTGCCATCAAGTTGTAGACAATTCATAGCAACTCTATGAATGAAAGACCTGGACACTTGTATAACTTTCATGTTCATGAACTCCATGTTCATAGAGTTTCTGGAGCAAGCTATTTTGGAAGTGATGCCACTCCTGTTTCCAAGCTTGTTTAAATCAGGAAGCTCCAGCAAACACTATCCACCATGGGTAACCATTATCACATTGGCATATCAGTGTCACAGTGTTTAGCATCACAGCAACCATGAGTTACCTCTGTACAGCAATACAGAGATCAGTGCCATACCACTTAGAAAAATGTTTGACAAAAAACAATATAAACTAGACCTAAGGGCCGCAGATTAAAATCACCCATCTTTGACTTGGTAGCATCACTTTCTATTCACTAGGCCAACATAACACTATGTTGTCTGTGTTGTTGTTAAGTGCTGTTGAGTCATAGACAACTCATAGCGACCTTATGAATGAAAGATCTGAACACTTGTATAACTTTGGTCATTTCTCCATGTTTGTAGAGTTTTCGGAGACAAGCTATTTCAGAAGTGGATGCCACGCCTGTTTCCAAGCTTGTTTTAATCAGGAAGCTTCACGAAACCTGTCCATCATAATGATTTTATACAATATTTGTCCTGTGGGACTGAGTTAGTTCACTCAGCATGTTGCTCTCCAGTCCCTCCCAAGTTAGGTAATAACTTACATTATTGTAGAATGAGTATAAGAATCCAAGGGGCAGGAAGGGGGGAGAGAGTGGAAGCAGAGGGATGAGGATGTGCAGGGAGAGAGGGGATCAGTCATGGAGTCGTATAATTTGATGGCTGGGGGTGGGGAGAGAAATTGGAAGAATCTGTTCTGGAAAACAAATTTTGTAAATAAACTAGTATAAAAAAAATCAATCACACAAATGAGATGGATTGACACAGAACGGTGTTCATGGATTTAGACATGTCAGAGACAGTGGAGTTGGTTCAGGATATAGCAAGGTTTAGAGTTGTTGTTCATAGGGTTGCCATGAGTCATAGTCAATTTAACAGCACATAAAAACATCACCAAAGATGTATAACTTTTTGCCTATCTTATTAACAAAATTTAAAAGTTTGTAATAATACCCAATAGTAATAATGCTGAAAAGGATATAGAGAAATAAGAACTGAAACTCTCTTGAAAGATTGGTATTCTTACAAATGAAATCAAAAGAATATAACTTGTCGATTGTCCTCCACACACTTAATGCATGTGGACTCAGAGTCTTCAAACATTCATCTGTTCTTGATTCAGCAATTCTACTTCTAGGAACTTTCGTTGTTTGTTGTTGTGTACCATAGAGTCAGAACCGACCCATAGCTGACACTCCGGCAGGTTTTCAGTGGCAGTTAATCCCAAGATAATAAATTAGTGGCTAAAATGGATTCATCTATCAGCAAGTTCACCGATTGCTGGTGGAGTAGATCACGGAGCACTGCATGGCTAATACAGCAACATTATATAGACTTGCCGTGAAAATGATGAAGGCTAAAAGAAGTCAAGTACAAAAGTGTCTGGTATATAGTAAGTAGTCTATAATCATTAGCTATTATTATGCAAACATACATACATAAATACTTTACTAAAAACCACGAAAGCCATTTACTGCTCCTGTGTCTGAGGTCAGTTAGGAGTTGTCCAGTTGGCTTTGCTGATCTTGTCAGGGCTCAGCCATAAGACTGCTTTTCACCAATTGTGAGCTGAATTAGGATGGCTCCTGGGTCTGAAGGTGACTTGGGGTCAGTGGACTACCATGAGCATGTTCTTATGCAAAAGGACAAGACCAAATAGTTCAAGACAAACTTGTGGCCGAGGTCCAGAATAGACATCATTTCTGCCTTGGAGTTTGGCCAAAGCAAATCACAATGGGTGAAGAAACTCACTTTGACTTTATGGAAGGAAATTCAAAGTCACAGAGCAGACTATACAAAGATGGGAGAGAGAAGTGAAGAATGAGGCCATTAACGCAATCCATCTAGCTCAAATTCTGAAATGACATAATCTAACACGTGACTAGTGGTTATTTCTCAACATTGCTTTGTGTATATAGAGATATAGATGTATATTTACATTTTCAAACTATGAAAAGGCATAGATTAATGTTAGCAAAGGGGATAAAATAATAAAATATAATTTTTTGTTGTTGTTGATTGCTTTCGAGTTGAGCATGACTCATAGCGACCCTATGAACAAAAGGTCTGAAACCCGTCTACAACTACTGACATTTATCAAAGTTCATAGAGTGTCCGGAGGCATGTTGTTTAGAAAGTGGATGCCATTATTTTTAAATTTAAATAAAATTTTTATTTCATACTGGTTTACTTACAAAGTTTGTATACATTGTTGTTGTTTTTTTCCACACTGAATCTTTACCATTTCCTTCATCCCTCCCTCCACCCAGCAAATTGTGTGACCTTATAATTAACTCCCCCATTCCATCCCCACCCAGACTCACCCTTCTACTCACCCCTCCCGTTGGATCCTCCTAAATGTTCTACAATAATGATCTTATATAGTATTTGTCCTTATGGGACTCTGTTAGTTCACTCAATATAATAGTCTCTAGTCCCTCCCAAGTTAGGTAGTAATTTACAAAATCATTGCTCCTGAGTGCTTTGTAGTATTCCATCATGTGATTGTACCATAATGTCTCAATCCATTCAATTGTGGCTGGACATTTGGGCTATTTCCATCCCCCAAACCATTTCTCAACAAGAATTGTATTTAAAATATTTCTTAATTTATTTCACATGCACTGCAGACATATTTAATACTCTGTGTCTGCTCATTTAATGTTGATACTTGTTTTCGGTCATTCTGGCAGCAAACCCTGATTCACATTTCCAAATGGCCCCTTTGTCTTTCAGAAACACCGAAAAGCTATATTTATCCTCTGAGTGTGGCTCTCCCTTAGATTTTCTGTGTATAATGTGTCTTTTTAGTCTTCTGTTTTGGTTGAAATACATGTAAGATCAACTAAGTAGATACTTTTCAATGATTTTTCACTATTCAACTTAATTATATAAATATATTCCTACATGTACCCTCTGGTGGTCTAGTGATAAGAAACTATGCTGCAAACCCAGAGGTGTTAGGTTCAAATCCACTAGCTGCTCCATAGGAGAAAGATGAGAATCTCCTCCCATACAGTATACTGTCTCTGAAAATCCATGGTAGGGTCAACTCTGAGTTGGCTCCAACTCAACAGCACACAACAACAACAACAACACATGTACCTCTATGCTCCCAAAGCTTTGACTTCTTACGTCTTCTCCTTTAAGCAATTTAAAAAATGCTACTTTACAAGTAACTGCAGAAAGTTCAGTTCTTTCCCAATACTTTAAGTGGGTTTCCAGGGAATGCAGAAGTGGTACTTACATTGTCCTTGTGGGTTGTCCCTTCCACCTGGCTCTCTTATCATCCCCTCTGCTCGTCTCCCCACTAGACCTGCTGCCTTCTTTCACCATCACTTTTAATGGACATTTCTCCTCTCCTCATTTATTTCCCAAGGAATTTCTTGCTCAAGGCGCTCCTGGTAATGAATTTTACTGCAGCTTTGGTGATAATGGAAGGTGACTACTACACGGAACTGGGAACAACCTCAAAGTGCATAGCAGGAATCACAGCTGCTAAAGTTCATTGGCTATTACGTGCTGTAGTGCACACTGGGGTTCGCAGGGAGCTCTTAATCATACCCTGCTTGAGAATCAGAGGCAAGCTCCAGTGAAGTAACAAGACATTGGCTCAATTACCAAAGGATCTGCAGCTATAACCACCTTTCTAGTGCCGTCCTTCAAGTTTAGATGTTAAAAATTCTTACTCAACCAGATGCTTGGAGAATTATGGCCCATTTTCCAGAAAAAAAAAAATTGCTTAGAGGGGCCTTGTACTAACACGTCAATCATACCTAGTAGATAAATATTAGCCAATAGAAGTCCAAGTCTGCCTTTCACTTACCATATGAGCCGCTTTCATTTGTTGGATGAAACCTCAGTTAAGAAGGGTACAAGTCCTCTACAATAATCCTTTTCTGGTCCAGATTTTTTTTCTTTTTTTTCTGGAACTCTTTACTAAATTTCCACCTCATTCTCATCCATTTCTCTCCAATCTATAGGAGCCACTTTTGCCCTACGACACCAGGAAAACCAACCATCTGCCACTTTGACATTATTTTTAGAGGAACACTGATAATTATAGTATTAGAGTTATAGCCCAAATTAAAAGTCAATCAAAATGAGGAAAAACAGTGGCAAACATCCTTTAGTAATTAGAACATGAAATGTGTGAGCATGAACGTTGGACACCGGAAGTTGTGGAAGATGAAACGGAACTCATGAACATCATCAGCATTAGGCATTAGTGCGAGGGGCTGGACTAGCTTCGGCCTCTTTGAATGGGGTGATCACATGGTATACCATGCTGGGAGTGAAAAACAGAGTAGCGCTAGATTCATAATCAAAAAAGCCCTTTGTTTTTTCTTCTTTTTTTATTGTAACGTTAACAAAAGTTAGATCTTTACTCATTCATTGCTGTACATTTTCGGCCCTAATCTCCCCTCCACTTTAAAAAAAAAAAGAAACCCATTTATTGCTGCACAATTTCCTCCTTCCTCTAAACCCCTCCTCCAGCCTTTGCAATCCACCTCTTATACTGGACTATTGTCATGCAAATGATGCCTAATCATATATTACGTTTAAATAGTTCTTTCCTTCATCTGTTCAATGCAGTGTTCATTATCTATCTCCTCTTTTCCTAGTTTCCCCCCAACCACCTATGCTGGTGAGAGTGTAAAATGATGCAACCACTACAGGAGGCAGTATGGTGCTTTCTCAACAAGCTGGAAATAGAAATACCATTTGACCCAGCAATCCCAGTACTAGGAATATACCCCAAAGAGACCATAACTGCCACCCAAACATATATAAGCACACTCATGTTTATTGTCGCATTATTCACAATAGCAAAGAGATAGAAGCAACCCAAGTGCCCATCAACAAATGAATGGATAGGAAAAACTACAGTACATAGTCACACATTGAAATACTATGCAGCACTAAAAAGAACGAACTCGTAAAACATTATATAACATGGGTGTCCCTGGAGGACATTATGCTTAGTGAAATATCTCAGTCACAAAAGGACAAATACTGCATGACACTACTGTTACCAAAATGTCATTTTCAAGTTCTTTCCTGACATAAGATGTTATGAGTGATAGGATACTATCCATAATCATATAAGGAGGGCCTGTTAAAATGACTACTTTTCAAATATATGCTCCTACAGCTATCCAAGGAGGAGAAACTTGAAAATTTTTACCACATCTTGTCTGAAATTCACCAAACATGCAATCAAGATGCATTAATGATAACTGGTGAAGGGAATGCAAAAGGTAGAAACAGTGAAGAAGGAATAGTAGTCGGAAAGTATGGAGATGATGACAGAAATGAGGCTGGAAATAGAATGATAGAATTTTTTGTATGTTCAATGATTTATTCATTGCAACTGCTTTTTTAAAAAAACACAAATGGTGACTTTACACATGGACCTCACCTGATGGACTGTATTGGAATCAGATTGACCACATCTGTAGAAGGAATCACTGAAGAAGCTCAGTATCAGCAATCAAAACCAGGCCAGGGGTAGACATGGGTCAGAACATCAATTATTCATGTGTAAATTCAGATTGAAACAGAAGTAAATTAAAACAAGTCAACAGGAACCAAAATATGATCCTGGGTCTATTCCACCTGAATTTCAAAATCATCTTAAGAATAAGTTTGAAGCACTAAAGACCAATGATAGAAGACCAGATTAGTTAGTTGTGGGATAACATCAAGGACATCATCCATGGAGAGAACAAAAGACAGAGGAGAAAGAAAGTACTGAAGTGAATGTCAGAAGAGACTCTGGAAATTGAACTACAGTGTCAAGAAGCCAAAACAAAGGAAAAAGATGTCAAAGTAAAAGAGCTAAACAGAGGATTTCACAGGGCAGCTCAAGAGAACCATGCAAAGTATTATAATGGAATGTGCAGAGAGCTAGAGTTGGGGAATAAAAAGAGAAGCATTTTGCATTTCTCTAGCTAAGAGAACTGGAAAGCAAATTAAAGTCTCAAGTCCCAATATTGAAAGATGCTATGGGCAATATGTTGAATGATCCAGGAAGCATCAAATGATCACTGTACCAAAAAGAATTGACGGACACTGAAATTTCAGCAGGAGTCAGTGGTAATGAAGAAAGACATTGAATCTACACTGAAGGCATTGGCAGAAAATAAGGCCCTAGAAATCTACAAGATACCTGTTGACTTGTTTCAATTAACAGGTGTAGCCATGGGTGCACTCACCAATGCCAGGCAATTTGGAGGACAGCTGTCTGGTTAGAAGAGATGCATATGGATTCCCATCCCCAAGAAAGGTATTTCAACATAATAAGGAAATTACCTAACAATATCACATACAAGCAAAATATTACTGAAGATCATTAAAAATTGGCCAGAACAGTACACAGACAGAATTACCAGAAGTTTAAGTACAGTTTAATAGAGGCCGTGGCACTTAGGATTGCTGATGTCAGATGGATGCTGGCTGAAAGTGAAGAATATCAGAAGAATGTCTATTCATGTCTTGTTGACTATGCAAAGGCATTTGACTGTGTGGGTCATAACAAGTTATGGCTAACATTGAGAAGAATGGGAATCACAGAGCTCTTAACTGTGCTCATATGAAACCGGTACCTAGACCAAGAGGCTGCTATGTGAAAAGAACAAGGAAACACTGTTGGTCTTAAAATTAAGAATGGAATGTGACAGGACTGTATTTTCTCTCCATATCTATTCAATGTGTATGCTGAGAAAATTATTTGAGAAGCTGAACTCTAAAAAAGAAAAATGTGGCATCATGATCAGAGGAAGAGTCATTGATAACCTGCATTATGCAGATGACACAACCTTGCTTGCTGAAGGTGAGGAAGATTTGAAGCACTTGTTGCATAAGATCAAAGAATAAAGCCTTCAATATGGATTACATCTCAATGACAAAAAAAAGTCCAAAAATTCTTACCACTGGACTGATAGGCAACATCATAATAGATGGACAATAGATTGAAGCTGTCAACAACTTCATTTTACTTAGATCCACAGTCAACATCCTTAATACCAGGACTTGAAAAATCAGGAGATATATTGCACTGGGAAAGTCTGCAGTTAGAGACCTCTCCAAATTATTGAGGAGTAGTGGTGCCAGTTTGAGGACTAAGATGCATCTAATTTAGGCCATGGTCTTTCCAATTATTTGCTATGCATCTGAAAGCTGGACAGTGAATAAGTATGACAGAAAAATAATTAATGCCTTTGATCTGTGGTGTTGGAAAAGAGTACTGCACATCCCATGGACTGTCAAAAGAACAAACAAATATGTCTTGGAGAAAGTGTAGCCAGAATGCTCCTTGGAGACAAAGATGATAAAGCTTTGTCTCATATACTTCAAGCATATTGCTAGGAGAGGCTATTCCTTGGAAAAAGACATCAAGCTGGGAAAGGCAGGTCAGTGAAGGAGAAGACTCTTAATCAGGGAGATTGACACAGTGACTGCTGCACTGGGCTCTGGTGTGTGGGGATAGCACAGGATAGGACAAGGTTCAGAGAACCTCTGTTGTCCAGAGCATCACTATGGGTCGTACTCAGCTAGATGACACCTAACAACAACACAATTGCTTTGTTGGGTTTTTTGGTTTTCTTTCTTTTTTTTTTTTTTAGTACAATTCCTTTTTTTTCTTTTCATAACAAACTGTGGCTGACTCTGAGAATAATGGGAATCCCAGAACACTTGATCGTTCTAATGCGAAACTTATACTTGGACCAGGAGGCAGTCGTCAGAACAGAGCAAGGGAACACTGCATGGTTCAAAATTGGGAAGGGCGTACGCCAGGGATGCATCCTATCTCCATACCTCTTCAACCTATATGCAGAACAGATTATCCGGGAGGCTGGGCTCTATGAGGAGAAATGTGGGGTCAGGATTGGTGGACAATTTATCAACAATCTGTGTTATGCAGATGACACAACCCTGCTTGCTGAAACTGAGGAGGACCTGAAGCACCTGCTGCAGAGTGTCAAGGACTGCAGCCTACAATATGGATTGAGGCTCAATGTCAAGAAGACAAAGATTCTCACCACTGGACCAATCGGCAGCATCAGGATGGATGGTGAAGAGATTGAGATTGTACACAGCTTTAGTTTGCTTGGCTCCATAGTCAACAGTCTTGGCACCAGCAGCCACGAAATTAAAAGGCGCATTGCCATGGGAAAGTCTGCTGTTAGGGACCTCTCCAAAGTGCTGAAGAGCAGTGGTGTCTCTCTGGAGACTAAGGTGCGTCTGATACAGGCCATGGTCTTCGCAATCACCTGTTACGCATCAGAGAGTTGGACAATGACCAAGGAGGATAGAAGGAGAATTGATGTCTTTGAGCTGTGGTGCTGGAGAAGAGTATTGAGAATACCATGGACTGCTAGGAAAACAAACAGATTCATCCTGGAAAGGGTTAAACCGGGTGGCTCCTTGGAGGCAAGGATTCTGAGACTCCGTCTAACATACTTTGGACATGTAGTGAGGAGAGACCGGTCCTTGGAGAGGGACATCATGCTTGGGAGGGTGGAGGGACGGCACAGGAGAGGAAGGCCCTCTATGAGGTGGATTGATTCAGTGACTGGGATAATTGGGATGGGAGTGTCAGAGACAGTGCGATTGGCACAGGACAGAGCGGAGTTTAGGGCTGTTGTACATAGGGTCGCTATGAGTCGCAGGCGACTCGACGGCACATAACAACAACAACAACAACAACAACAAGAAGTTTATTTACAAAATTAAAATACAAAATGGAACAAATTTTTTCAATTTCCCTCACCTCCCCACCCATCAAATTGTACAACCCAATGATTAATCCCCCTCCCCCTGCACATCCACATCTCTCTGCTTCCATCCTTTCCCACCCCTCTTGGATCCTTATACTCATTCTACAGCAACAGTTTTAAACAATATTTCTCCTTATGGGACTGAGTTAGTTCACTCAGCATAATGCTCTCCAGTCCCTCCCAAGTTAGGTAGTAATTTACAAAGTTATTGCTCCTGTGTGTGTTGCATAGTATTCCATTGTGTGAATCTACCATAATTTCCCAATCCATTCCTTTGTGGTTGGACATTTGGGCTGTTTCTATGTTCTTGCGATGGTGAAGAATGCTGCTGTGAACATTGGTGTACAAATCTCAGTTTGTGCCTCAGTTCTCATATTCTTAGGGTATATTCCAAGTAGTGGAATAGGTGGGTCATATGGAATGTCTATGTTCAGCTTTTTGAGGAAACACCAAACTGCCTTCCAGAGTGGTTGCACCATTTTACAATCCCACCAGTAATGTGTAAGAGTTCCTTTCTCACCACATCCTCTCCAGCATCTATTACTTGCTGCCACTTTTACTGGAGTAAGATGGTACCTCATTGTGGTTTTGATATGCATTTAAATTTTATTCTCATTTATTTACAAAGTTTGAATACATTGCTTTCCACAAAATATCCTTCTCATCTCCTTCACCCCAACCACCCATCAAATTGTGCAACCCTGTGATTAGCACCCTACCCCCTCTTCCCATCACAATTGCTTTGATAGGTACCCACAGCCCTATCAGGAATTATTACTATACCTTAAACGTATTCCTGCAATAGAATTTAGGACATGTCTTTCCTAATTAAAACTTGTTGTTGTGTTTGTTGAATCAGAACTGACCCCAGAGTTGACCTTCCAGCAGGTTTTGAGAGGCGGTTAATAGCAAGGGAGGAGATTTACCATCCTTCTCCTTTGGAGCAGCTGGTAGATTCAAACCGCATGCCTTTGGGATTACAGCAGAGCTACTTATTACCTGGCCACCAGAAATTACCGAATTCATTGTCCTCAAGTAGATTCTAACTCATAGAGACTGTATAGACAGGGCAGAAATGTCCCACAGAGTTTACTTCCAAGGCTATAAATATTTCTCCTTTGGGGTGATGGGTAGATTTGAACTGTTGACTTTACAGTTAGTGACCAAGGCTAGCCAGTGAGCTAACAGCAGCTCAATCTTCTATTAAATAAGCCTCAGAAAATAGAAAGGAAACAAAAAAATTCAAGTATTTATGATTAACAAAACACTTTAACCAAAAAATCCAATTGTATTTCTTTCTTTTTGGTATGTGAAGACACCTTTTTAAAAAGATGCAGAAAATTATCAACATGATTGAAATAGAGCAGTGGGTGAGGAAGGGAAAGGAAATGGACAACTGAAGAATTAAGTATGGCAAAGACCTATGTGTACTACCCACATTGTTTGACAAAATGAGATTTTTGTGGAATATACGAACTAAGAGAACAGAGTAAGAGAGAGCCATTCTGTGCTAACTCCCTTAAAATAATAGAAAAAATTCTTAAAGAAAATTAGCAGGGAATATGTACATGTCAGTACAGCAAATCGAGAAAATGTGCCATCAGCAGACCAGAACATGTGAGGAATTCCTAGAAGACAGAAAGCAGATGGGATTGGAGTGACAAGAGTAGATGAATCTATAGCCAAAAATATCACACGTAGTCCCCAATTACTCTGAGGGTAAAAAAAAAATCTGGAGAAACACCAAGCCCAAGAGAGGGACCTGGAGTAATCAATAGGAAACTTAATTAAGAGCCTGCATTCAGAGAAGCTGCCAGCATGTTTCTTCCCTATGCCCCCTCCCACCCTCTAAAGACCTATACATAGAACTTGCGTCAACTATTTTGGAAAAAATACCCACGAAGAAGCATAAAGCATTGGCTCAGAGTGAGTGTAAGGGGCTTACAGAAGAAGCCCTGAGGTGAAGTAGAATCTCCTGGTTGGTAGAAATCGTTAATGCACTTACTGCTAAGCCAAAAGTTTAATGTTTGATTTCAATCAGTGGCCACAAAAGAAAGGTGGGTGTGAAATTCTACTTCCAGAAAATGAGCCTTAAAAACCATTTGAAGGCCAGGTCTACTCTGACAAATATGGGGTCACCATGAGTTGAAGTCAGCACAATGACAGCCTGTCTGGTTTGTCTACCTTTATGGTCATTGCTTATTCACACTCTGCTTCCTTTTCCTTATTTTGTCAAGTTGGTCATCGCACTAATAATTTTACTGCTAATATAAACCTGTTCTCCTACTATTTACCTTCATATGCGTCGTTAGTTTCACTTCCTCAGCTCTCTTTAGCGGATTATTTGAAAATAATTGGTACTTACTCTTGGTGAAAAAAAAAAGTTGGGCTCCTGTGTTAGAAGTGATAAGGACGGTGCAGGATAGGACAGAGTTTAGAGCTGTGATTCATAGAGTCACCATGAGTCAGACAGACTCAGCAGCAACAACAGCAACTTATCAAATATGTCTAGGTGTGTATCTGTGTTTTTTCATGCTTTAAGTATGCAGATTTTCTCTCAGTTTTATAATGTATATTATTTTGTAAATTATTACCTAACTTGGGAGGGTCTGGAAAGCATTACGCTGAGTGAACTAACTCAGTCTCACAAGGACAAACATTGTATAAAACCATTATTGTAGAATGAGTCTAAGGATCCAAGAGATGAGAGGGTAGAAGCAGAGGGATGAGGATGTGCAGGAGGGTGGGGGGATTAATCATGCAGCTGTACAA
>NW_006399812.1:12249216-12252382 GCF_000299155.1 Elephantulus edwardii
GTTCTTTTTCAGTTTGCTGGAGATATTGGGTTAGAGAGTCAATAGTCTGTTTTTCCTGTCTTTTGATGTGTTTGCTTATTGCTATAAATTGACCTCTGATTACTGCTTTGGCTGTTTCCCAGAGGTTTTGTCAAGTTTCCCTCTTGTATATATCTTTTTTACCATCTAATCTCTGTCATTAACATATTAGGTCTCTTGTGTTTAACTCTTGTGATTCTTATCTTTACCATCATGTTTATAATCTTCTCTTGCTGGTTTTGCTTGTACTATTAAATACTCCTTGTTCATCTTAATTAAATTAGCAGCACTAATTCAATTTTAATAGTGATCATTCTCTCCCTTATTTACTAATTTTGTTAACTTAAAATTATTTTATGTTTCTAAAGTATTTTAAACACAAAATTATTTTTCTAAATTTATAAACTTATTTTTTAAAAACCCATATATTCATAAGCCTCCTCTAGTAGTTTCTTTTAGTTTGTTTAGAATCTAATGTTTTCATATAATTCTCCCTGCTGAGGATTCTAGGTTCTCTGATATGGGACATTATAACTCTTTCTGAGTTACACAAATAATTTAGTCATGACTATTGTAGTATGAAATAACATATGGTAGGTCCTGGTCCTGTTATTTGCCTCTATCTAAGCCACATGGAAGACTACCATGTGTGCAATAGTTAAGTGCTTGGCTGCTAATTAAAGGTTGGCAGTTTGAGCCCTGACAGTAGCTCCATGGGCAACAAAACAAAACAAATGTGATCTACTTCCGTAGGTTTATGGTCAAGAAAAGCTATTTGGAGAAGTTCTACTCTGTCACATGGGATCACTACGAGGGGAAAAAAAAGGACTCAACCACACTTAGCAACAAAACACCTCAAGAAATCTCTTCCTTTTGATGTTTCTATCTGCTCCCAAGGGAGCTCTAGTGGCCTAGTGGTAAGAAGCTGTGCTGCAAACCTGAAGGCAGAAGGTACAAATCCACCAGCTGCTCTGAGGGAGACAGATGGGCAATCCCTTTCTGTGCAATTAACTGCCTCTGAAAACTTGCTAGAGGTTAGCTCGTGGGTTAGCTACGTCTTGGTCCTGACTTGATGCTATACAGCAACAACATCCTCTCCCAGCCTCAGGAGTTGAGAATTTTCCGACCACTCATTCAGCTTACATTTTGTACTTTAAGAAGGTCCATACACCAAGTTCACCTCAGAACACATCCCTTTTCCAACCTCTTGAGCTCAACTACTCGAGTCACTTATTTGTTCACCATCTACTCCCCTGCGAAGTCCGTCAAATATCAGAGTCAGTCCTACTACAAAGGTGCCTATTTATCTCACTTCCCTTGTGATTTAGGACAAACTAGTAGCTTAGGTTCAGGGAGCTCTGGTAGTCTAGTGGTAAGAAGCTGCACTGTGATTCCAACAACAAACTGTTCAAACCCTCCAGCTGCATTATTGAGAGAAGGATGGACAATCTCCATCAGAGCGATTAACTGCCTCTGAAAATCTGCTAGAGGGTTGGCTATGAGTCGATTCTGACTGGATGGTACACAACAATTTTAAAATGCAATTTTCTAAAAAACGACATCTTGGTGCACTATGATCTAGAGATCATATTACTGGTCAGCATAATCCTAATAATTAATAATGCTTAAATGGAACAACATTTACAGATTCCATAGGAGGATAAACTAAATATAAAAATTGTGTTTTCAGCCACCCACTTGTGCAAATAGGGAAGGATAGTGAAGATGCTTTCATATAATGCTATTTACCTTAAAATAGTTATGACAACATGGAAGGAAATCATAATGCCTTAGGATTGGCTTAAGAGACCTTAGAGATCATAAACATAATTAATTTAAAAATTGGTAATTTTAACTTTTTTAAAATTTTAAAAATTGCTTTGAGAAAAACATTATTAAAAGAATGAAAATGCAAACTACAAAATGGAAGAAAATTATAAAAAACAGCACTTGTACAATTTATGTACTAACTAACCACTAACCAAACTTTGTAACACTTAATATATTAACAATTTGAAGTACATGCGAAAGTCTATAAAATTAACAGGTGCTAATTTCTGATGCACATCAAAGCATTATTATTATTATTATTATTATTTTACATTGTTGGTGGTGGTGCTATGTACTGTTGAGTCGTGTATGACTCATAACCTTTCTCTATCCTGAACTGTTCTCACTGTCTCTGACACACCTACTATCATTACCACTGTGTCAATCCAGTTCATCCAGGGCCTTCTCCTTCTCTGACCCTCCCACCTTCCGAGAATGATGTCCTTCTCTAAGAATTGGTCCATCCTGGCCATATGTCTAGATTATGTAAGAAGGAGTTTCAAAGTCCTTGCCTCCAAGGAGCAACCTGGTTTCACTGTTTGTAGAACAGACTTGTTTGTTCTCATGGAATGTTCAATACTCTTTTTCAGCACCACAATTCAAAGGCATCAGGTCTTCTGCTATCATTCTCAGTCATTGTCTGGTTCTCTGCTGCACAGCAAGTAATTGTGGTCTTGATCAGGCCCCTTATTTTCTAGACTGACATCATTGCTCTTTGGCAATCTGGAGAGGTCCCTCAGCAGACTTTCCCAATGCAACTTATCTTGTGATTTCCTGACTGCCGGTGCAAAGAGAGTTGACTGTGGATCTGAGCAAGATAAAATTACTTGGATCCACAATCCAGGGTGGGGGGGAGTAAAGAGAGGGAGCTCTTGTGCTTAGTGGTGTGGAATTGTGCTGCCAATCCACAGATATGCAGTTTGAATCCTCCAGTTCCGTGGGAAAGTAATGGACAGTCTCCTCCCATGTAATAAACTGGCTCTGAAAACCTGCTGGAGGGTCAATTATGGGCTGGTTCTGATTCAGTGGTATAGAACAACTAGGATATTAGAGGTATTTTATTATAGTATATTTGGAAGTGTCTCTTTAACTTTTATAATGGATAGATTTTAATATGCAGCCCTCAGGCCGGTTTTTGTTTTTGTTTTTTTTTTTAGTAAAAATATTTTTTTTTATTTTTTATTATTATTAATTTTATTAGTTCCAATGAACATTCACAGGGCTTCTGGGCTTTCACTTCTTCATTGCTGCACCATTCTCTCCACCCTCCTCCCCAGTTTGTTCTTCTTCCCCGCCATCCGAATGTCTGTTTTAATTG
>NW_006399812.1:12252852-12253688 GCF_000299155.1 Elephantulus edwardii
TTAAACAGTTTTCTCCCTCCTCTGTTTCAGTGCAGTATACATTATTGAACCTATCTTACTCAGTCTCTCCCCAACCCCAAGGACAGTCCCATTCTGCAACAGTGGCATCATGTAATATTTGTCCTTTTGTGACCGGGCTCAGGCCTGTTTTTAATTGTTTTTGGTCAAACATTCTTCTAGGTCCTATAGCACTGGTATGTCCATCTGCTGCACAGAGGTAACTCGTGCTTGCTGTGATGCTGAACACTGTGACACTGATGTGTCAAACGTGATAATGGTTACCCATGGTGGACAGGGTTTGGTGGAGCTCCCTGATTGAAACAAGTTTAGAAGAAGGAGTGACATCCACTTCCAAAATAGCTTGTCTACGGAAACCCTATTTACCTGAGAAATGATGAAAGTTATACAAGTGTTGAGGTCTTTCATTCATGAGGTTGCTATGAGTCACCTACGACCCGACCGTACTTAACAATAACAACAACAATAAGATCTTGGGGCTTTTTCAGTATCGTTCAAAATTATTTACCAGAGCAGTTATGTTATTGTTTAGATTTCTGTCAAAATGATGTTTTATTTAGATACACATTTTATTGGTTTTTTACTATGAATTTAATTCAATGGAAATCATCATTTTTAAGTATGTAATGCATTACAGTATGTCATGTATCCTGCTATGTAACCATTGTTGGTGTGTATCATCAAGTCAAAGCCGATGCATAAGGACTTATAAGAATGAGTCTAGGAGGGGTTTGTGCAGGGAGAAGGGTGCAACAATGAATGAATGGAATCCCAAAATCTCTGTAGATGTTCATTGAAATGAAAAACAAACAACCTAA
>NW_006399812.1:12253788-12271614 GCF_000299155.1 Elephantulus edwardii
AAGAAATAAAAATTACTTTAAAAATTTAAAAAAGTAAAGTTTGTACTACTCCTAATAAAAAGGAATTAAAAATGAAAAAAAAAAAAAGAATGAGTCTAACAACTACATACAGGGTCCTGGACTGTAATCTTCATAAGAACAGATTGCTTTTCATTCTCCTCAGGCTCTCCCCTGGTGTGTCCCAATGTCTTAACCGTCACAAGCATTAGCATAACCACTACACTGCAGATTTCTCCAATGCAACATGTTTTTTGATTTCTCAACTGCTGCTTGCATGAGTGTTGATTGTGGATCCAAGTAAAATAAAATCCTTGACAACTTCAATCTTTTCTCCACCTATCATCATGTTGCCATCAGTGGTGATGATGTTTGTATTCTTGTTATTGAGATGTAATCCATATTAAAGTCTGTAGTCTTTGATATACCTAATATGTATATAAAATATAAAATAGTATTATGTATAATATATAAAAGGGAGCTGTGGTTACCCAGTGTTTAGGGAGTTGCAAAATTAATCCAAAGGCCTTGCTGATCCATCAAATACTTCTTAATCTCCTCCCATGTGATTTACCACCTCAGAAATCAGCACTGAGGTGATTCTAACTCAACGTCTTTCAGAGAAAGTTGAGAGAGATTTTTTTTAGAGACTCTGAGTGCTGTAAATGGTTAGGACACTCAGTTCTGAAGCAAAAGGGGGGAGGTTTGGACAACAGAGAGGCACCTTGAAAGATGTGATGATCGCTTCCAAAACTCCAGACACTGAAAACTATATGGATATATATGGAGTCCTCATGAATCAGAATCAACTTGATGGTAACTTGTTTTTTAAAAAAATATTTTTAATGTCTTTATACTTACACCCTCAAAGGCACGCAGTTCAAATCTGCCAGCTGCTTTGTGTGAAAAGAATGGGAAATCTCCTACCATTTGACTTACTGACTCTGAAACCCCACCAGAGTGGCAGCCATGGTCGTTTCAGATTCAATGGTGCACAACAACAACAACAACTATACTTAATATTTTATATATAATGTATTTATATTTTATATTTAACCACTTAACATGCTTTTCTTGCAGATAGCATATGGTTTTGTCTTGTCTCTAGCTCATCCATAATCTTTCTTACCTTTAAACTGGGATATTTAGAGTAATTATATTTAATATAATTATATGTATGACTGGATTTAAATGTGCTATTTTTCTAGGTCTTCTTTTTCCATCTTTTTAAATTATGCCTTCTTTTAGATTGAGGGTTTTTTATTATTCTTTTTTTCTTAACTACTGGCTTACCAGTTCCATATTTTTGTTATCATTTTTAGTGATTTTTCCATACCGTTTCAACACATATCTTTAATATACTGCCTGTAAGTAATGCTATACTGCTTTGAGTATACTGTAAGACAATTATAATATCTTCACAATTCCTTTCCCCCTTCCTTTGTGCTATTATTGTCCTATATTTTTCTTTTTATGTAAAACCTACACTACATTGTTACTAGTTTTCCTTTAGACATTCAATTGCATTTTAGGGTGATTAGGTATAAGAAAAAAAATGTCATTTACATTTAATTCATTCTTAACTTTTTTTATCATTTCTTTAGGCAGATGCAGATTTCTGACTGGCATTATATATCTTTTACCTGAAAAACATTATTATTTATTGTTCTCCTTCTGGTTAACAGTGAATAGGGATTGCGTGTGCTCTTTTCCCCCCTTTTTGGATGGAATATATTTCTTTCACTTCATTTTTTTTGAAAGACACTTTAGCTGATGTGAAATTATAGCTTAACATTTTTTATTTGGTTTTCTCTAGAGAAAGTGCCATCTCTTTGTCTTTTGGCATTATAATAGCAAGAGTATCAGTACATGGATTTCTTCTCCATTTCTCCATGAAATGAGTACTTTGTCTTCATTTGCCCTCAAGATTTTGAAATGTTTGTTAGTTTTCTACATTTTCACAATGGCATGTTAGTCCACGGCCTGTTGTACTGCTAATGTAAAGGCCAAGATTCAAGCAGTTCAAACCCACCAACATCAATGAGAGAGAAAGATGGGCAATTTTCTTCTTTTCGTCTGTAAAAATATCCTGTCTCAGAAACATGATAGAGGGTGACTGTGACTTGGAACCTACTCAAAGACTGTGAGGCTTTTAGTTTTATACGTTGTTGTTGTTAATGTGCCCTCAGGTTGAGAACTATGAATCTGCCCTCGCCTGACCTCTTTACAATCTCTGTTATACTCAAGTCCATCTTTATATCATCATTGTATCAGGTGGTTTTGTTGAGGGTCTTCCTCTCTTTCTTTAACTCTTTGCCTTTCCAAGTATGGTGTCTTTTCCCAAAGACTGGTCCATCCTGACAACATGCCCACACTTTGCGAAACCAAGTTTCATCATCTTTACCTCTAAACAGCATCTTGGCTGAACTTCCTTTAAGGCAGACTTGTTCTTTTGGCAATTGGGGCTTATTCCATGGTCTTCCAATGTCGCAACTCAAATGCATTGATTTTTCTTCACCTTCCTTCTTCACTGCCCAATTTTCACATGTATAGGAAGCAACTGAAAAGGCCATGACTTTTTAGAAAAATCTTGTTTATTGAGATTTTTCTTTTCTGAACTTCTCAAAATTTTCATTTGATGTTACAAAGTGCTTTTTGAAAAATCTTGGCCAGTATCTCAAAAATATATCTTTTTTCCTTTCGTTTGCATTTCCTCTCTTCCTTCTGGAATCCATTTACACAAGTACTTGACGGTTGAGATTGTCTTCAACTCCTGAATGCTTTGCTATTTTAGCCTTTTCCATTTTTTTATTTTTGGGTAATATTGAACAGTGCCAAGTTTACTCACTTTTGAGCAGTATTGAGTCTTGTTATGAGCTCATTGAAGGAATTCTTTTGATGTGATATAATTATTTTTGTAAAAATTTATAACAAAATTTATAAATTTATATGTTTTACCCCTTTTAGTTCTTTTCTCACTGCTATCTCCCCCTGTCTGATCATATAGGCTGCTTGTCTTTTCAAATAGATCATTTGACATGGAAGCACAGTTTTTTAAAGGTTTGGGTGTGTTTTGTTGTTTGGTTTTTTGTTTTAAACTTCAACCCTTAGGTCTAACCATGAGTTGTGCATTAGTTTTTCTTTCTCCCCTTTCTTCTCAATTTGGGGGAGATTGTATTGCTTTCCTTGTGTCTTAAAATGTTGAGTGAATGCTGACATTGTTTGTGGAGCAGTAAATACTGAAATAAATAACCTTTATTCCTAGAAATTGGCATTTCTCTTCTTTTATTTGACTGTTAGCATGGAAGTTTGAGTTCATTTCATCAGGAGTTAAGCCGAGTAGAGGTTTTGTTGCTATGGTTACCTTCAGGATATCACAATCATTAACTTCCTATAGTAGTTGGCTGCCATTGCCTCCTGATCGGGCAGCAACTGGGGAGCCAGCAGATATTTCTCAGAATACTTTCTCCACTCGCAGATTTTCAGCTCTCTCTGTTCACCTGTACTCATGCCTTTGCCTGTCAGATTAACCACTGCCTGTAAGGAGTCATGGTGGTATAGTGTATAAGGTGTCAGGCGACTAATCTAAGGTCAGTAGTTCAAATCCACTAGGAGCTCTGCAAGAGAAAGAAAGGCAGTCTTTTCTTGTAAAAAATTTATAGCCTCATAAACACAACTAAGGGTCACTATGATTCAGAATCAACTTGAAGACAGTGAGTTGGGATTTTGATTATAAAAGCAGTGTCAGTAGGGCTTCTCTTCTGTCTTTCTTCCAGGTTCAATAATAAGAGGGACCTTTGTTCTTGGGGCTCACAGTAAGTCATTAAAGGAAACACACAAGTGGAAAAGAAATACATGCCAATATTCCTTACCTTACTAGTCATTAGGAAAATATAATTCCAAACAGCCGTAAGGAACTAAAATAGTATGACTGAAATTTTAAGTCTAAAAATGCTAAGTGTCATTCAAGATGTACAATTAGTAGGACTCTCATATATCACTGTTGACAATACAAAATTATACAGTTTGTATAGAAAAGTATTTGAGATTCTCTTATAAAGCTAAAGATACTAGTGCTGTAAAATTGAGAAATCCTTCAGAGTATTTGCATAAGAGAAATAAAAGTATAGGCATATATAAAGACTTCTCAAGCTTGTCCATATCAACTTTTTTTAACGGGTGATGTAACAATTTTATTTAAAAGTTCAATATTTACAAGATTCTCTTTAACAGCTTTATATTTACAATATGATTAAAATCCCTCCTACTCTGCTATTTATACATGAAATATGTAAAGGAATAAGTTTTTTAAAATTTTCTTAAATGGTTCATTTTCTATGTAAAAGGAAGGAAAACTCAACTCTCAAATCATCAAAAACAGAGAAAGAAAACAATCTCACTGCCATCAAATCTATTCCAATGCAGAACAACTCTGCAGGACAGTAGAACTTTCTCATAGGATTTTGACAAATATAAATCTTCACAGAAACAGGGGGTCATCCTCATTCTACGGTGTGTGGTGATTTTGAACCTCTGATCTTTTGATTTTGCAGCCAAATGCTTTAGCTGTGACATCAGATCTGTGTGGCAAACATAGAAACTCACTATCACCAGCTTTATTCTAAAGAGTTTCAGTTGGAAATAGTCCCTATATTTTATGATGCTTTGAGGAAACCAATACTGAGACCATGAAGCTGTTGTCCAAACAGAGCAAGAAACATTGCACGGTTTAGAATTAAGAAAGGTGTGTCATAGTCTACGTGTTTCCTATTACTAAAGGGGCCCTTTAGAGTAGTAAGAGAAGATCTTCACCCTAAAACTACAGCGTCCCTTTTCAGCAGGAAGTAGCTAAGAGAATACGCCATCCCCTTTTCCTTATGAATCAGGGCGAAGTCTCTCTCAGGGAGGAGTGATAGGGAATGGCAAAGGACACACTGACAAAGGAGATTAATCAGAACTGACTTTGACAAACACTGTGGCAACTGGACAATTAAAACAGACATTCGGGGGGGGGGGAGAAGAACGAACTGGGGAGGAGGGTAGAGAAAATAGCACAACAATGAATGAATGGAAACCCCAAATCTCTGTAAATGTTCATTAAAATTAATAAAATTTAACAAAAAATAAAAAAGAAAGGTGTGTCAGGGTTATATCCACTCTTCATACCCATTCAATCTGTATGCTAAGCAAATCACTCAAGAGAGTGACTCTATAAAGAAGAATGTGGCATCAGGATAGAAGTGTGAAAAACACTATCAGTATCCAAGGCCCTGTCTCAACTTTTTTTGGCAACTGAAAAGTGAGTATAATCCCCTGACCAGAGCTGTTCCCCAAACTGAGGACAGTACCTTCTGACCACCTTATCCTGAAAGAGTTTGCTGATAAATTACCCAGAGTATTGGTCCTGCAAGTGCTTGAGAAATTCAATCAAACTCATTTTGAGAGAGTGAGGCTTTATTACATGATTTTTCAGTATCTATATCTTTGGCACACAACCCTTTAAGTCTTTATCTCATAGCTTGAAAGTTCCTCCATGGATTCCTCATTAATGAAGTAGTAAGAGATATACATTCCTTCTCACATGAAACCAGGTCTGATCTCCTTTGTTGCAAATCCTTTTTGCTCCCTGTTTGTGCACACATTCCACTGGCCTGTGGTCTGATATGTCAGCTGAGAGTTTAGGTTTTCTTTGGTCATCTCATGACTCATAAGCCCAGACTTTATTCTCTTTTACCCTGAAGATGGATCAATCTAAAGTTTATGTTTCACAGAAAGAAAACTTAACAACAACTTGGATTATGTAGATAATACAACTTTGCTTCCTTAAAGTGAGGAGGATTTTAAATACTTGCACAGAAGGTCAGAGACTACTTATGACATAGGTAATCTACAAACCTTCAAAATGGATTATATCTCAACATCAGGAAGACAAAATTCCTCACCAACAGACTGATAAGCAACACTATGATAGAGAAAAGATTGACTCTGTTAACAATTTTCTCTTACTGGGATCCACAATCAAAACTCTCAGCACCAGCAGTCAAAAAATCAAAAGACATGTTGTAATGAGAAAGGCTGCTATCAGAGACCTCTCCATGGTACTGAGAAGCAATGATGTAATTTTAAAGACTAAAATTAGCCTGATTCAAGTCATGCTCTTTTCCATCACTATCTATGCCTCCAAAATACGGAAAGTGAATAAGATGGCAGAAGACGAGTTACTGCCTTTGAGGAGTGGTGTTAGAGAAAAGTACTGAATATCCCAAGATATTAACAAAGAGCAAGCGTGTATGTCTTGGAGAAAATACGTCCAGAGTGTTCTTTGGAGGCAAGGATGGTGACGTTCCGCCTCACACACTCTGGGAATATTGTTAGGAGGGGCTATTCCTTAGAAAGGGACATCATGCTTGGAAAGAAAGAAGGTCAGTGAAAGAGAGTAAGACTTGCAACAAGATGGCTCACATTGTGACAGCAGCAACTGTTTAAACTCTATTAACCATGATAAGATAGCACAGGATAGGACAAGGTTCAGATCTGTTGTTTGCAGGGTCCTTATGAGTCGTACTTGACAGAACATAACAATAATAACAAGAGTGAATAAAGAAGGTGGAGTACAAGGCAAATAAGTAATTATAAAAACTATGTTCTAATCTTTATTGCAGAAAATTTGCACAGCCACATGCATTTTCCAGTTTATCAACAGGAATATACTGAGTCATTGTATCAAAAGGAATTGGCAGATACAGAAGAATTTAATGAAATACCATTTGAGCAAGAGCCTATGGTGATGAAGGAAGACGTTCAAGCTGCTTTGAAGGAAATAGCAAAAAATGAGGCCCCAGGAATACATGGTATACCAATTGAAGTATTTCAAAAAACAGATGTTGCCCTGGATGTGCTCACCAAGTTGTGCCAAGAAATCTGGAGAACAACCACTTGGCCAAATAACTGGAAGAGATCTATATTTGTTCCCATTCCTAAGAAGGGTGACCCAACAGGGTGTGGAAACTAAAGAACAATATCACTGATTTCACATGCAAACAAGATTCTACTGAACATTATCCAAAAATGACTGGAACAGCACATCAGCAGAGAACTGTCAGAAGTCCAGGCTGGGTTTAGAAGGGGTCGTGGTACTAGGGATATTGTAGCTGATGTTAGATGGATCTTAGCTGAAAGCAGGGAATACCAGAAGAATGTCTATCTGTGTTTCATTGATTATGCAAAGGCATTTGACTGTGTGGATCATAACAAACTGTGGCTGACTCTGAGAAGAATGGGAATCCCAGAACATTTAATCGTGCTGTTGCGAAACCTATACTTGGTCCAAGTGGCAGCTGTCAGAACAGAGCAGGATAACACTGCATGGTTCAAAATTGGGAAGGGTGTACGCCAGGGATGTGTCCTGTCTCCATACCTTTTCAACATGTATGCAGAGCAGATTATCTGAGAGGCTGGGCTCTATGAGAAGAAGTGTGGTGTCAGGATTGGTGGAAGATTTATTAAGAATCTGCATTGTACAGATGACACAACCCTGCTTGTTGAAACTGAGGAGGACCTCATGCACTTGCTGCAGAGGGTCAAGGACTGCAGCCTTTAGTATGGACTGAGATTCAATGTCAAGAAGACAAAGATTCTCACCACTGGACCAATTGGCAGCATCAGGATGGATGGCAAAGAGATTGAGATTGTTCACAGCTTCAGTTTGCTCAGCTCCATGGTCAACACTGTATTGTGATGGGGAAATCTGCTGTTAGGGACCTCTCTAAAGTACTCAAGAGCAATGGTGTGTCTCTAGAGACTGAGGTGCATCTGATATAGGCTATGGTCTTTGCAATCACTTGTTATGCATCAGAGAGTTGGACAATGACTAGGGAGGATAGAAGGAGAATTGATGCCTTTGAGCTGTGGTGCTGGAAGAGAGTATTGAATGTACCATGGACTGCCAAGAAAACAAGCAGATTAATCCGGGGAGGGTTAAACCAGGCTGTTCCTTGGAGGCAAGAGTTCTGAGAATCCATCTAACATACTTTGGACATGTTGTAAGGAGAGGCAGGTCCTTGGAGAGGGACATCATGCTTGGGAGGGTGGAGGGACAGTGCAGGAGGGGAAGATCCTCTATGAGGTGGATTGATTCAGTGACTGGGGTAATCTGGATGGATGAGATTGGCACAAGATAGAGCAGGGTTTAGGGCTGTTGTACATAGGGTCGCTATGAGTCACAAGTGACTCGACAGCACATAACAAGAACAACATGCAAAAAGGGAGCTCAGGTAAACTAGTGGTTAAGGAGTTGCACTACCAACCCAAGGACAGCTGGTTCAAATTCACCATCTGCTCTGGGTGGGGGGGAGAGATAAGCAATTTCTCCTTGTGTGACTCAGGGTCTCTGCAAACCCACTGGAGGGTCCAGCTATAAGTTGGCTGTGACTCCAAGGTAATGAGGTATTTTTCTTATTCTTTGTGGAAAAGAGAGGGAAACCCTCCAGGAAATGGATCGGCATGATGACAGCAACAGTGGGCTTGAGCATGGCAAAAAGTGTAACAACGGCACAGGGTAGGACAAGGTTCAAAGTGATTGTTCATAGAATATCTGTGATTTGGGATGGCTCCATAGCACTTAAAAACAATTCTTGAAATTTGTGCAACAATTAATGAGTGAATTTTTTACAAGGAGAGGAAATCAGTTACGTGAGGAAACAAAATCCTCTTTGACAAATGGTGTTGGCAAAATTGGAAAACTATCTGTAGAAAAGTCAAGCAAGAATCACACTTCATACCATACACAAAAACCAATTCAAAGTGGATCAAGGACCTAGGAATAAAACCAAGGACCATAAATTTTATCAGAGAAAAGCTTGGAAGAACTCTAGAAGCCCTAATCCACAACATGAACAGTCTCCCAAGCATCCTGAAAAACCTACAACTGGGAGAGGATAAAATAGATGAATGAGACTTTCTAAGAGTCAAATCCCTATGCACATCAAAAAACTTCTCCAACAGGGTAAAAAGAAAAGCCACAGACTGGGAAAAATATTTGATAATGGCATGTCTGATAAGGGACTTATATCTAGAATTTATAGAATACTCTAGCACCTCAACAAGATAAAGGTAAACAACCCAATCACAAAATGGGCACAAGATATGAAAAGTTACTTCACCAAAGAGGATATTAAGATGGTGAACAAACACATGAAGAAATGTTCAAAATCCCTAATTCTAAGAGAGCTGCAAATCAAAACAACTATGAGGTATCATCTCTCCCCAGTAACAATAGCAAAGCTCAACAAAGTACCAAACAACAAATGCTGACGAGGTTGTGGAGAAACTGGAACACTTATTCACTGTTGGTGGGAATGTAAAATGGTGCAACCACTACGGAATGCAATATAGCACTTTCTCAAAAAGTTGGAAATAGAAATAACATTTGAGCCAGCATTTCCACTACTGGGAATATACTCTAAAGAAACCAGAATTGCTATATATATATATATATATATACACACACACACACACACACACACGCACAAACACACACACACACACACAGACACATGCACAAACACACACACACACATGCATACATGCACACACAGGCCTATGTTTATTGCTACATTGTTCATAATAGTATTGAGATGCAAACAACCCAATTGCCTATCAACAAATGAATGGATAGAAAAATTATGGTATATTCACACATTGGAATACTATGCAGCACTGAAAAACAAGAAACTCATAAAATATTATACAAAACGGGTGACCCTGAAGAGAAATTAAGCTGAGTGAAATAGCTCAGTCATAAAAGGACAAATACTGAATAATGCCATTGTTATAAAACAGGATTGACATGGGGGTTGGAAGCGAAACTAAGAAAAGAGGGGATAAATAATGTATACTGCACTGAAGAAGATGAGGGAAAGAACTATTATTTGCATGAAAATAGTCCAGAATTAGTGGTGCATAGCAAAGTGCACTGGGCAGGGAGGGAGGAAATTTTGCAACATTAAAGAAATTTTAAAAGGAAAAAGCAAAAGTGTTGGGAGCAGGTAGGAGGGAAAAGAACTAAAATATAGATTGAAAAAATGAACTGGGTGAAGGGGAAGGGAGAGAAAGGGGGTAAAATGTCTAGCAGTGAATCAATGAAAACTCAATTTCTCTGTAAACGTTCAATAAATTAAAATTTTACTTAAAAGAAAAATTTGTGGATTTTATTGTTTATAAATTTCCTTTCGTGTATCTGCTTAAAAAGAGTTAAAAACTGAAAAGGCGGGTAGTTGCTCCAGTTGAATAAGAGAATGGCCACAGTTTGAGGGGGAGATCTAGGCTGGTGTGTTATCCTTCAGGCCCAGAACCTCTGAGAAGCCAGTGTGCTTGCATGGATCTCAGTATGAAAACCGGTGTTCTATTTTCCTTCACTTAAACTCTGGTGGCAAGATGCTGCGTTGCAATCGCAAAGGCATGTAGTTCGAGACCGCAGGCTGCTGTATGAAAGAATGACGGATAATCTCCTCCCAAGTGATGAACTGCCTCTGAAAACTCACTGGAG
Organism: Elephantulus edwardii; assembly: GCF_000299155.1. Classification (NCBI taxonomy): domain Eukaryota; kingdom Metazoa; phylum Chordata; class Mammalia; order Macroscelidea; family Macroscelididae; genus Elephantulus; species Elephantulus edwardii. The sequence goes on from NW_006399812.1 coordinate 12,264,332, forward strand.
GGTGAGCTGTGTGTCGGTTCCAACTCCATGGGACACAGCAACAACAACATATTCAACCTGAGGAAAATGAAGACCAAGTCAGGAATGTGAGTTTCCTTGGTCATCTGGATCCATGATAGAATATATACTTTATATGTGAGGCCTGTGTTTGAGTCTTAATCGAAGTAGCTTGTGCACAGCCATCATCGTTGGGCTAGTGGAGGCTTACATGCTGCTATAAGGTTGAGCAGCTTTTAAGTGGGAGCTTTCAGAGTAAGAGCCATTGGTAAGAAAGACTTCTTGATCAACTTTCAAAAACTTCCATTGTGACCCTATGGTTACAAGGATTCAATTCATTGTGTGTGAGGTCATTACGAATCAGAGGTGCATTTAATGGCAGCTAACAAAATAATACTTAAGAGTAAAATCAATTAATTATCATTGATCTCTCATTCTTTGCATTTTGTTTAAAATCAACCTGAACGTATTCTAAATCATTTCTTTGAGAAATGACATGCATATATGATTTGTTACTCTCTTTTTAAGAATGGCTTTATTCATGAGTATCTTTTTTTCTGAGCAGCAAGCAGCCCACCCTGGAGGTGGGCTTAGAGAGGGTGAAACCAAGTTGCTACTTAGAGTCTAGGCTACTGAAGCTCGGCTGACATATTGTAGGCATGTTGCTAGGAGGGACCAATGAGAAAATGACATCATGCTTGGAAGGATAGAGGGACAGGACAGGATAGGAAGATTCCAGGTGAGATGGATTGGCACAATTACTGGGCAATGAGAATAGTTGTGCCAGGGATAGTGAGATTGGCTCAGGATAGGGCAGGATTCAGAGCTATTGTGTATAGCGGTGTTGTGAGTCACAGGCAACACGATGGCACATAACAATGTATCTTTTCTAACAAAAAGAAATATTTTGTTTTGAGTGTTACCCTACATTTTCCCAATGTTCACTTAGTACATTCACTGGAGAAATGATCCAAATTTGATTCCTAGGGGCTGGTGTGAGAGCAAAGCTGGATGTAACCAGCTTGTGGTGACTGTGGATGTGTGTGAATGCCGTGGAATCTGGGGTTTAGATTTGAGAAGCTGATTCATCCAACTTTCTAGGAGGGACCACTGTCTGAACTTGAGAGTTTACACGTTTAGAAAACTGATGAAACAATGATGAATCTGGGACTCTTTTGTGCATTTTTCCTTCTCAAGAAGAATCAACCTGGGGTTGGGAAGGTCCAGCGTCAGAACAACCTAAGTCTTAAATATGCCCGTGTTCAACCATTAACCTCATTTCCTTTAGGTCTCATCTCAAGCTGTCTCAGTTTCTTTTCATTTCCTTCCATTTGCCTGTTGTTTTTCCTGTTGGTTTGATTGTAGGATTTTTTCCCCTTTTATACTTTTTTTTTCTTTTTCTCCTTTCAGAAGGAAGAGAATTGGAGAGGAGAAAGTCATTGTCAATTAATATGGAGAACATTTTCACCAGGTGTTTCTCGATTATCACATTGGCAGCCAGCCTCTTCTGTGTAAATTGTAATAGGGGAGGGGGGTGGGGGAAACAAAACAAAACACAAAACCCTTCCAGTGCAGAAATCCCCTTTAGGATTGTAACCAACTCGGAGTCTATTTTTTTCTTACTCTGAAGAAAAATCATCCTCTGGGAACAGCCCCACTTAGAACTGTAAGAAAAGTCAAGAATGCTGCCTCCTGCAACACCGTGATTTAAATGTGTTAAAGTGTGTGATTATCATTAGATCTTAAACACTCTTGATTCACTTCCTTATTCCACACAAGTTTTAGAAATAAACCAGCAGCCAGTCTCCCCGGGAGAGATTGATGCCTATTCTATGTCAGAGGCCCAGTCCCCAGACGTCCCCATAAATTTATCTGCTGTAAGACCATAAACATAATTCTAAGCATGGAAGTTATTTAGATTTGAATTAATTGCTTTTTCAGTTGTTTTCAAATATGCAAATCACAATAGCCAAAGAAACATGCCCATAAAAAGGGGAGTTAATTCCCCTGGAGCGATCCAGATTGTCCTCTCTCAAGGTGACCTACCTGTTCTGAATGAAAGGACAAAGATATCTTTTTCTAAAATGATCTATGTGTGTGTGGTAATTTTCTCTTGGTGTGACATTTTTCTTGCAGGGGTTGGTCAAGTGTTTTGTGCTGTTCAGAGCCTCTGACTTTAACAACATACCTCAAGATAAAATAGGATTATTAAGGCAACTGTGGAGAGTAAAATTGTCTTGGCCTGTACCTTGAAGTCTGTGGGGAAGTGATTTTCCAGATAAGGCTAAATGGCAGTGCAGGAGAAGATCTATTCATTATCCTTAAAGTTGTTGTTCTTGTTATGTGCCTATAAGTCGACAGTGGCCTCAAGAAGAACAGATTTGAACCTTCCCTTACCTTGTGCCATCCTGACCATGTAATTCTTCTCCTCAGGTGCCCAGAGAGATCAGAAATGTTGCCACCTCGAACTCCAGTGGTTGAGTGGTCAGGCTTCATGAGAGATCCAGAGGGACAGATCTCTTGGGTGGCACATCTAGAGACAGAAATTTTGCAATCATCGCTCATCTAAGAATTTTTCCAAAATCTTCTAGGCCTGGAGAGATGATTAGCGTATACTAATCAGCTCTAAATATTTTCTCTATTCTGCAAAGTGGTGTTCCCCAAGCTTTGCCCTAAGGTCATTTATTCTATGACCAAAATCTGTTGTTGTGGTTGTTGTTGTTGTTGACTATCATCCAGTTAGAGCTGACCCATCGTTGACTCTCCAACAGGTTTTCAGAGGCACTTAATCTCACGAGTGGAGATTTCCCATCCTTCTTCCATGGAGCAGCTGGTGGATTCGAACCACATCCCTTAAGGATCACAGTGCAGTTTCTTACCACTAGGCCACTAGAACTCCCTAGACCAAAGTCTAGGGTGAGAGAAATAAGGACCAGATACTTGAAGAAGAACTTTATTGCATTTTTCAGGCTATGATCATGTCTGTTTACACTGTCTACTGACACAAAGGACTCCAAATTTATCCAGGAGAAAGGACTAAGGCCCTGCTTAAGATATCGGTGGTAATTAATAGATTTTTTTTAAAAAAAAATTGAACATGTACGTATCCATACATTCCTGACATCAATCCCACAAAACAGATATTACTAGACTAGACAACATGGCCACCACAAATGTCAGTTAGTTCTATTGCAGTGTTGTTGGTTTTTTAAATACAATCTTTCATTTATATTGTTTCATTTCTAGATAGTGTGTTTTATACAATCACTGATATATAGTGTATTTTTCTTATATATTGTATTATTTTATATAAGTAATTACTATTGATCTAGATCTATTATCCCCGAGTGTTCTAAAGTCTCCATTGAATCTTTCCTAACCCTTCAATGTTCTTTTATTTATTTAAAAAATATTTTATATCTTGGTTTGCATACAAAATTAATGTACACTGTGTTTCACACTTTCTTTCATTCACATTGTGTTTCATACAGTCATTCCTATACATTGTGCTTTATAAAATTAATCACCATTAAACTATGCCCACCATTACCCTATCTTTTCAGGTCTCTGTGGAATCTAACCCCTTTCCTCCACCCACCAAAGGGTGCGACCTCATGATTTCCCCCCTTTCCACCTTCACTCATCTACTCCCACCTCTTTCCTCCTAAAGTCCAGGTTCTGACCTAGGGGATAGCCAGAGAAGTCATTTGTTGTTAGGTATGTTGAGTCAGCTGTGATTCATAGCTACCCTAACAAAAAACAACAGATCTGAACTCGCTCTCTCCTGTCCTCGCCACCTTTAATATGCTCAGGCCCATTGTTACAGCCAATCTATCCTGTTGAGGGTGGTCCCCCACCTTTCCTGGGTTGAAATATTTTTCTGAGGACTGGGTACTCCTGACAACACACCCAAAACAAATGAGACAAAGTTTCACCATCTGTCTTTTGTGTCTAAAGAGTAAGACATTGATTCCTCTTCTATAGTTATTCATTGTCTAAATTTCATACACAAAAGAAATAATTGAAAAGACCATGCCTTAGATCAAGTGAATCTCCGTCTTTAGCGAATGTGTTGCATTTTGGAACTTTGGAAATATCCTTGTCGCAACCTGTCTTTTGTTTTCTTGACTGCTACTACCATGATTATTAATCCAAGGCAAACCAAATCCTTAACTATGTCAATCTTTTCCTTTTCTATCATGATGTTGCCTATTGACCCAGTGGTGATGATTTTTGTCTTTTTTTGTTGTTATTTTAGTGAAAGTTTACAGAAAGAAAGGTTTTCATTCATTCATTGATACATATTTTCCTCCCTCCCACAATTCACTCTGTAATGCATATATTTCTCCACACTGCCAATTGTCATACACACAATGTCTAATTATCCATTGCTATTGAGATATAACCTATACTAACGATTATAGTCTTTGATCTTCTGTAACAAATGTTTGAAGTCCTCCTCACTCTTAGCAAGCAAGCTTGTGTCACCTGTGTAAGTTAGGTTTTGATGAATCGTTCTCCAATCCTCACACCACATTCTTCTTCATATGGTCCATCTTCTTGAATGATACGCTCAGCATCAGGTTGAATAAGTATGGAGAGAAAATACAACACCGATACACACCTTCCTGATTTTGAACTATGCAGTGTTCTCATGTCATATTGGGACAAAAGCTTCTTGGTCTATGTATAGGTTTCACATGAGCACAGTTAAATGTTTCGGGATTCACATTCTTCTCAGTGCTATCCATAATTTGTTATAATCCATCCAATCAATACGCAGTCTTCAATATGTATTGAAGTTCAACATCAAGAAAACAAAGTATCTCATGACTGGGCCGATTGGCAGCATCAAGATAGGTGGTGAAGAAGGTGAAATTATTAACAGCTTTAGACTGCTCAGCTTCACAATCAATATTCTTGGTAACAGCAGCCAGGAAATCAAAAGATGAATCATATTGGGAAAATCTATTGTCAGAAATCTCTCCAGAGAACTGAAAAGCAATGATGTCTGTCTAAAGACTACAAGATGTCTGATTCAGGTCATTGTCTTCCCAATTACCTGGATGTATATCAGAAAGCTGGACAATGACTAGAGATGATAGTTGGAGAATTGATGCCTTTGAGTTGTGATGCCAGAGAAGAGTATTGAATATACCATGAACTACTAGGAGAACAAACAGGTCTAATCAGGCTGTTCCTTGGAGGTAAGGATTCTGAAGCTCTGGCTGACATACTTTGGGCATTTTGCAAGGAAGGACCAGTCTTTGGAGAAGGTTATCATGCTTGGAAAGGTGGAGGGACAGCATAAGAGAGGAAGAAGCTTGAGGAGAGGGATTGACTTAGTGACTGAGGTAATAGGGGTGAGAGTGTCAGAGACAATGAGGTTGGCTCAAGATAGAGCAGGGTTCAGAGCTGTTGTATGTAGGGTCACTGTAAGTCAAAAGCAACTTGACTGTACATTAACAACAACATCTAATAAAATATCTTTGCACAGTCAATAAAATACAAATGATCATATTTCTAGACTTTTTTGCCTTCAGCCAAACTTTCCATCATGTCAGCAATGAAACCTTTCATTCTATCACCACTTCTGAACTCAGATTGAATTTCTGGCAGGTCTCTGTGGACATACTGTTCTAGCCAATTTTCAATAGTATTCAGCAAGATTTTACTTGCATGTGATGTTAATGATACTGTTTGTTTTTATATTATATATTGGATCATCTTTTTGAAAAATATGGATCTCTTCTTGTCAGTTAACCAACTTACTGTTTTCTAAATTTATTGCCATAGACTAGTGAGCTTGTCCAGGGCTACATGTGGTTGTTGAAACATGTTGATTGGCATTCCAACAGCTCCCAAGGCCTTATTTTATACAAATGCCTTCAGTGCAGCTTGAACTTCTTCATTCATTACCATTGGCTCTTCACCACATGCCACTTCTTAATATGACTCAGTGTTCTTTTTGACTAAGTATGTAACATAATAGTTCACATGATTGTCTGATTCAAAGTGGCCAATACCAGTCTATCTCAACTCACTAATGCCTTGGATATAGAAGAATTCCACTTCATTTTTGACAGATTTTCATTTTCCTAGATTCATTCTTCTTGTATGCACTTTATATTTCCATTATTAATGGATGTTTACAGTTGTTTGCCATTATTTTTTTAGTGTTTTCAAATTTAAGAGGCTTTACTTCTGGTACTAGATCAAGCAATGTTCATTTGCTTTTAACATGGTTTTAAATAGCCTGTTACTTCAGACATGGATTGTTAATTCTGCTTCTTAGGCTGGAAGCTCTGCTGAAAGCTCCCCACCATGGATCACTTTGCTGGTGTTTGAAATACTGGTGACATATCTTCTAGCATCAGAGCATCATGCAAGTAATCCCCGTACAGCAAACTGAGAGACAAGTGCTGCACTCATAAGAGAAAGCTATAAAAAAGCAATCACACATACATAAAGTATAAAAGAAGTAGTCGAGTGTAGTCACTCTGTTAATATAACAAACTGATTGTTAAGTGCTCTACCCATAACAGCAAACCATAAAACAAACAACATAATAATATAAAGCATAATGTAATATAATATTGAAATAGTATTAATCATATTTTGCATATAAACTATACATATTAATGGGCAGTCTCCCCCCATGTGATTAACTGCCTTTGAAAACCCACTGGAGGGTCAGCTATGGGTCAGTTCTGACTCAATGATACACAACAACATATTAACATAACATGTGAAACAACATAATAATATAATATAAATGTGCATATATAGAAAATACAAAATAAGCCATGTGGCCTGGAAAAGTCTATCTTCCAGTCCAATAGAAGATTGGAAGTAGGGTACCCAGTCAGGTCAAAGTTCCTGTTGGTTTGAATGGTGATTGAAGCCTCAATATGTGAGCCAAGTCATGCGACTACAAACCAAGACTCCTCAGCACTGAGGATGTATCGAGGTGGGGCTTCCAAACTGGGACAGTTTCTATTCACCTTAGAGGCGTGAAATTTGGTTCCTTGAATTCTGGCCCTTGGCAACAAAGCCTGAAGTACACTTCAGACTTAGGGTATCTTTGGAGAAACCTTTATAGAGTTTTTCAAATAGTTGATAAATTTGTTTTTCAAACGCAAGAATGCGAGAGTATAAGAGAATGTGAAAATGAGAGAAGCCTGAAGATGCCCATCAACAAACGAATGGGTAGAGAAGCTGTGGTATATTCGCACAATGGAATACTATGCTGCATTGAAAAACAAGAAACTCATGCAATATTATTC
>NW_006399812.1:12272101-12274556 GCF_000299155.1 Elephantulus edwardii
AAAACAAAAAAAATGAGAGAAGCCAAGTTCAGTGTTCAGAAGTTGTCTTAAGAACTACAGCCTCTCAGGTAATACAGCAAAGCATGAAGTGTCTGGATGTATTTCAGGTTCAGATACGAAGATCTCTCACAGAAGGAGCGCATCCTTCATCTCTGTGTGCTGCCCCACATAGAGGTGGAAAGATACACAAGAGAGGCTAAAAAGGATTCTGAAGACCTAGCCTGGAAGGAGCCTCTACCCGTAGCTCAATTTCATGAGTTAGAATTCAGCTGTGTTCAGTGCTGCTGAAGCCTCAGCCAGTGCAAACACACACAGTGGATTAAAATGACCAGAGGGTAGAGTGCTTCGAATGTACTAGAAAAGCATCTTCCCCAAGCACACATCCACTATGATAAGTGCAGTAAGAATAATATCATTCTCCCACACAAAAATACTTAAAACCTTTTGCTAAATCACTTTATGCAAACATGCTTTCCTATATATAGATTCCCTTTGGAAGAAAACTGTGCAACCTTCCAAGTTGGCAATCTAGGGTCAGTCAAATAAATCTGTATATCCCAGTGATAAAGGACAAATTTATCTTTTATTGCATTAGTAAACTAAGTTATAAACTAAATTAAAAAAGAAACTTTATAGAAAGAAGAAATTCAATACATTTGGTTTCATAAAGGTGAAAAATAAACAATAATCTGCAAAATGAAACAATAAAGACAAAATTCAAGGCACAAAGTATGCATTTTCCAGACAAAAAGTTTAGCAACTCTAATCTTAAAAAAAAACCACAATTTTTACAAAACCCTAAGGAGAAAAAATAATAATCAGTAGAAGGTTGAGTAAGAGATAAAAAAGACAAGTTACAAAATAAAATGTCCCGACTGTCAATACATTATTAAAGCTGTTCTGCCTCATTAGTAATCACAAGTGCTAATAAAAGTAAAAAATGATTCATCTTTTTTCACCCATAATATTTGAAATGATTAAAACTTTGACAAAGCCCAGAAATAGCAAGAATGTGGGAAAACTGATATTCTCATGTTCTGTTGTAGGGAATGCAAATTGGTATCCCTTTCTGGAAAGGAGTTAGTTAACTAAAATTAACTTTTTCCAAAAAACATATCTTTGGCTCAGAAATCACACTTTCAGGAATTTATTCTAAGGATGTAACTGCACAGGATTGAAAAGATAAAGCCACAGTGACATGCACTAATACATTTAATACTGAAATTTTGGGAAAATGTAAATAATCATATTTTTTAAAACCCAAAAGCCAGTCTTTGTTGTCAATTTAGAACCAACTCAAAGCTGACCCTCCCAGGGGGCTTTGGAGGCTGTAAACTGCACAAGCGGGACCTGCTCATCTTTCTCTGAAGAGCACTTAGTGGTTCAAACTGTCTCCCTTGCAGTTGACAGTGCACCTCCTTACCTACTAGGCCACCAGAGCTACCAAACGCAAGCTACATTAAGTGGCTAAAAAGATATAATAGAAAAATATTTAAAACAATTTAAATAGACATAGTGCTGTCTGTTTCGATTCATTGGGAACCTGGTGATCTGTTGCCTTCTCCCTTTTGTGTACTTCCAGGCCAATAAGCACCATCATGACAGATGGAGAAAAGATTGAAGTTGTCAATGGTTTCAACTTGCCTGGATCCAAATCAACACCCTGGGCACTGGCAGTCAGAAAATCAAAAGACAAGTTGTACTGGAAAAAAATTCTGCTGTCAGGGACCCCTCCAGAATGCTAAAGAGCAACAATTCAGCCTGGAGACCAAGGTGCTTCTGTTCTAGGCCATGGCCTTTCCAGTCACTTGCTTTATGTCTGAGAGTTGAAGAATTTACACCTTCGGATTATGGTGCTGGAGAAAAGTACTGAACATACCATGAACTGTCAATAGGACAAACAGGTCTGTCCTAGAGAGGGTAAAACAACAAGCTTGCCCCTTGAAGGTAAGGATTTTGAAAGCTCGTATCAAACACTTTGTGCATGTTGTCTGGAGGAACCAATCCTTGGAGAAGGGCATCATGCTTGCAAAGGTGGAGTGCCAACAGAGAAGAAAAAGACCCTGGATGAGATGGATTGACACAGTGACTGTGGAAATGGAGTCAGGTATATCAGAGACTGTGAGGTTGACTCAGGATAGGAGGAAGTTCAGAGCTTTTGTTCATAAGATCACTACGAGTTATAGACAACTTGACGGTACATAACAACAACATAGACACAAGAGAAATTGATACTCACAAATTACAATTTTGAAGAACATTGAATATATTATGGACTACTAGAAGGACTAGGGAAGATAGAAGGAGAATTGATGCCTTTGAGCTGTGGTGCTGGAGAAAGTATTGAATGTACCCTGGACTGCCAAGAAAATAAACAGATTCTTCCTGGAGAGGGCTAAACCAGGCTACTCCTTGGAAGCAAGGATTCTGGTGCTTCGTCTGACATACTTTGGAC
>NW_006399812.1:12274736-12289269 GCF_000299155.1 Elephantulus edwardii
ATGCGATTGGCACAGGATAGAGCAGGGTTTAGGGCTGTTGTACGTGGGTCGCTATGAGTCGCAAATGACTCGATGGCACATAACAACAACAACAACACCAGAAGGACAGATAAATCTGAAGTAAAGCCAGAATCCACCTTAAAAATGAGATGACAAGGCTTCATCTCATTTGCTTTGGATCTAGTATTAAGATAAACTAATTTTTGTAGAAGAATATCGTTCTTAGTAAAAGGTCATTGAAAAGCAGAACTTTCACAGAGTTGGATTGGCAGCAGTTGCAACAAACGACTCAAACATATAGTAACGTTGATCCAGGAACGACCTGTGTTTATGTCGTACATAGAGTCACCGTGAGTGAGAACTGACTCAACTGCACCAAGCAGCAACCACGACTTGCAAACCTACTTTATTCCTGGTAATTCCCACGCCAATTAATATCACCCCTTCCTCTGGGAAACCTCCCCTACTTTTCTGAGCCACATGAATAGTCATCATCTATTTATCCTCAGGATATTACTTTGTTGCTTCTATGACAACATTTGTTCCCTGATTCATTCAACATCTATATTTTAATGGAGCCTGTGCTGTATACTAGGCCTTTTTCAGGCAATTTACCACGCTCTAGCTCAATAGTGTCTTTGCATGACCATCTCTCCTATTGTATTGCAAGAGAGCCGCTATAGATGAGGATTTATATCTAATCCATCTATTTCACCAGTTTCCAACTTGGTGGTTTGTATATGAAAAAAAAAATTCTTTAATGAAAGGAAGGATGGGTGGAGAATAGACAATATATACAAATTGGTGAATGGATAAGGGAATGGATGAGTGGGTGGATTAATACAGAAAGATTAGATGGTTAGGTACATGAACTAGATAACTGGCCTTGTAACTAGACAAGTAGTTGGTGGCTGAGTGAGTAGGAGTTCAGTGTCCCTCAGTTCATCTTCTTTCTAGCTTGTCTAAAACAATACTCGAACAATGCTCCTCAATGAATGCTTTTTGCACAGATATGTATAGTTTATCAAAGTTATGTTATGAAAATATTTGAGAACTAAAAAATAAACAATCAAAAACTCATTAGGCATTTGTTCCAACAAAATAAAACAGAAGCCCTATGCAGCAGTCAAAGAAGGACTGATGTGAAAAGAAAGAGCAGAGAACTTTTTTCACAGACCTTGGAAATGCTGAGACATCCACAAGGGAGGGAGAAGCATCCCAGAGATTAACAAATGCAGGAAGTAATTCACCAGAGCTCAGGAGTCCAGGCCTCCCAGTAGCAGCTGGGTCCATTGTGGGATGGACCAGCGGGAGCTGGGGTTAAAGAAGGGATACATTCAGTACCACAAGGCCTACCTTCTCTTTCCACCTCCCCTGGCTCTCCCACATGAGTCTCCCAATGAATGAATTCAAAAGAGAATGAGGTGATAGGAAAACCTGGGAAAGGGACACCACAGGCACAGGAGGGAGGGCTGAAAAAGATTTGAGGACAAACAGGTCAACACCACGAACATCTCAAAAAATTGAAATCAAGACATCATGAAATGTATGCACAGAGTCACATCTGTTTTGTCAGCCAAGCCACTGCAAATGATTTCTTACATACATGATGAACAAATCATGTCTGCTGTATATGCACTTTAATATGTCTGATGGGGTGGCGGTAGTGAGGAATACCTGGGGACAACAGAGGCTCCAAGTGAACCTTTCAATACTCTTCCTGACGTGGGTGTTTAAAGACCAGCTTTCTGTTCTCTGATTGAATGAGTGAGCAAATCTCTTTATTCTCTTCTTTTTCAGTAATCCCTGTCAATCTTTCCAGAGTCGTAGTAAAATAAAAATAAAATAGCTTACGTAGAAGTGCTCGGTGAACATCTAATGTGATGAAAACGACATCATTTCCATGGGACTCTTGTCTGTGAGAGAATGGATACAAGACGTCTCTGTACAGGGCACACTGCCCTATGCACCATAAGCCTAGAGATGTGCATCCTCTTGGAATGAAAATGTCCATTTTCATCACCACATGATTGGGAGATAATAGCACAAATGGGCAGCAAATTAACAACAAAGACATTCATCTCAGAACATTTGTATTGGTGACTAGTTGCATTCCCAAATGTTGAGCTCTGGTGGGATAGTGGTAAGAAGCTGCACTGCAATCCCAAAGTCATGTGGTTCAAATCCATCTGATGCTCCTTGGGAGATGGATAAGCAATTTCTTCCCATGTGATTTATTTCCTCTGGAAAATCCAATGGAGGGTCTGCTATGGGCCAGTTCTGACTAGATAATCAACAACAACAAACATTGGACAGAAAGTGATAAACTGTTGTTGTTGTTATGTGCCATCAAGTTGAGTACCACTTATAGCGACCCCGCTCACAGCTCTGAACCTGCCCTGTCCTGAGACAATCTCACTGTCTCTGACATGCCTGCTTTCATTATTCCAGTATGTGTCCATCCATCTCATCCAGGGTCTTCCTTTCTTGCGCCATCCCTCGGCTGGTCCAAGCATGATATCCTTCTCCAAAGACAGGTCCCTCCTGGCTACATAACCGAAGTATATGAGATGGAGTCTCAAAATCCTTGCTTCCAAGGAGCATCTTCATTTCACCCTCTGCAGGACATACCTGTTAGTTCCGTGGCGGTCCATGGTATGTTCCATACTCTTCTACAGCACCACAGCTCAAAGGCATCAATTCTTCTTCTGTCATCAACACGTGATACATCTGTGTCTCAAAGCTCATTGCTTCTGACTCACCGCTGTCCCTTCAGTGAGTTTTCTGAGACTGTAAATTGCACAGAAAATGGCTCCTATTTTTCCCTCAGAGCATCTGGTGGATTTTGAACACCTGCCTTTGGGTTGGCAACCCAACTCTCTACCCAGTAGGCCATCAAAACTACCTTTATATATGTGACGCTATAGAAAATTGTTTGCAGTTATTATCTCCAAAGTCGAAATATGACCAATTTTTATTTTCTGTTTTTGCTATTTAAAAAAAATTCTTCACAATAATTTCCATTACTTTTCAAAATGCTTTTGTTGTTAGCTGCCTTCAAGCTGGCTGCCATTCCATGAAAACTCTGCACAACAGAAGAAATTTCTTCCTCATCCTGTGACAGGCATCGTCATGACCGATTCTTTGCACATTGGTGCCACTGTAGTAAGAAGGCTTTTCACTGGATAATTTCTAGAAGTTGAACACCAGTTCTTTCTTCTTTATTTACAAAATTCAAATACATTATTTTTCATACCAGATCCTTCCCATTTCTCTCATCCCCCCACTCATCAAATTGTATGACTCCATGATTAATCCCTCCCCCCACCTCCACACACACACACCCCTCCTCACCCATCCGCTTCCACCCTCCTTCCCACTTTCATCCTTATACTCATTCTACAATGATGGTTTTATACAGTATTTGTCCTTGTGGGACTGAGTTAGTTCACTCAGCATAATGCTCTTCAGTCTCTCTCAAGTTAGACTTTTAAAGAACAGCACATCTGAACTCAGTCATAACTCAGAAAAGTCAACATGTATGGAGTCTACAGGATTACAGTGTCTAAGGATGGTGTGAGGAAGAATCATAATGCAGTTTAGTTCAGCAAACAAGTCGGAGGGCCCTCCTTCCAAGAGCAGTCACTCTGCTTGGTGATGGACACCACGGTACCCACAACACCTAATGTCCTCCTTAAATTAGGACTCTCAGTCTGGTTGGGGGGAAAAAGGTTCCTTGAAGCCATGTCCATTCAACTGCAAACATCTTAACTTAAAGGTTGTTTTCAGAACCATCCCATAATTGACCCTCCAGTGAGTTTTCAGAGACAGTAAATCTCATGGGAAAAAACTGTCCATCCTTTACGTTTGAAGCAACTAATGGATTCAAGTTGGATGCATTTGGAGTTACAGTGCAGTTTCTTACCACTAGGCCACCAGTGAAATTTAGGTTTTCCAATCTAAGTCCCCAGCCTTCTACAAAGGTTCATTGAGTTCCACAAGCCAATATGCCTCTAGGGCAAATCTTCCCTTTCCTACTCAAAAGTGTGATATATTTTTCTATTTTAAAGATTTTTGTCCCAGGCCACTCTAGAAGCAGCCTCTGTACCCTCAAAAGAAGCAACCAAAGTAAAAAATCTTTGAATTAAAAAACTGCTTCCCATGTCTCTAGCTTCTCACTCTTTCAAAGTCCTATATGCCCATGAAGCTGGACCCATTGCAATGAATCCCACTGCAGACATCCTTTTACCTGTTCTTGGTCATACGTGATCTCCTGAAATGGTTGATATTTCTTAATTATATTTTATACACTTGTTCTGTTTACCTTTCCCATCTTCTTTTAATACTTTCCACATTGTGCAATATTTAGCCCTTAGAATCTTTCAACATTGCAACTTGATGGTTGAAATTTTCCTTCTGTTCTCTTGAAGGTCAAAAATTTGCTTCCTCTTTGATTTTCTAATTGGAGATCTTTTCACATTTTTTAAAAATACTTTTCTTTTTGAGCTTCCCTGTTAAATCTTCCAGTCAACTCTTTTACGTCATCATTTCTTCCTTCTGATATTTATCTGTTCTGCATTCAAAGAAATCCTTGGAGGCAAGGATTCTGAGACTCCGTCTAACATACTTTGGACATGTTGTGAGGAGAGACTGGTCCTTGGAGAGGGACATCATGCTTGGGGAAGGTGGAGGGACGGCGCAGGAGAGGAAGGCCCTCTATGAGGTAGATTGATTCAGTGACTGGGATAATCGGGATGGGAGTGTCGGAGACAGTGCGATTGGCACAGGACAGAGCGGAGTTTAGGGCTGTTGTACATAGGGTCGCTATGAGTCACAAGCAATTCGACGGCACATAACAACAACAACAACAAGCATTCAAAGGCAAGTTTGGAGCCTCTTATGACATTGGTTTTGGTCTTTCCTTTCTCTCTTGTCTTGGCAGTGGCCCTTTACTTTCTTCGTGTATGATGTCCTTGATTCTGTCCTTGAAGCTTAGATGAACTTCAGCCTTAGTGTTCAGTGCATCACATGCTCAATATATCAAATCTATTGTTGACATATTACTTGACTCCTTTGAAATCTGTTCACCATGAGGGCCTCTCTGTTCTTTGGCATATTTGGTGGTATAGCTTCAAACATCACAGCAACAAGCAAGGTACCATAGCAGAATAAACTTAGAGATGAGTAGTAGGTGTTGTTGTTATTGTTGGTTGCCATCGAGTCAAGTACAACTCATAGACCCTATGAGCAAAAGACCTGAAGCCTTTCTATAACTATCATCGTTTCTCAAAGGTCTTAGAGTTTCCAGAGGCATTTTGTTTAGCAAGTGGATGCCACTCCTGCTTCCAAACTTGTCTTAAACTGAGAGCTCCACCAAGTACTGTCCACCATGGGTAACCATGATGGCATTTGACACTCCAGTAGCATAATGTTCAACATCACAGTAACCCCAGGTTACCTCAGCACAGCAAATTGAAGAGTGCGGTACCATTTAAAAGTAGTAGTGATCACATATAAAATGTAATTTATCTTGGGCTTGGTTCTTGCTAATCTAGTTTGGGGTTTTTCTCCATTTCTTGTTTATTCTACTTTGTAATTGATATTTTAAAATGTTTATTCTAATATCTGGTAACATTTTCATCCTAATTTTTTTAAAATTCTGTATTAATGTTGGAAGTAGCTCTTTAAGTTACCACATATTACGCATCTCAATAAATGAATAAAAGAATGGAGTTTTGTTGGAATTTCACTGAACCTTTATTAACCTTATCAACTACTAGTAGAAGAATTGATAACTTTTTATTATTCAAACAATTATAATTCCCTAATAGGGAGCTCAACACTTTTGGCACCAGTAGCCAGAAAATAAAAAAAACATATTGCGATGGGAAAGTCTGCTGTTAGGGACCTCTCCAGGGTACTGAAGAGCAATGGTGTCTCTCTGGAGACTAAGGTGCATCTGATACAGGCCATGGACTTTACAATCAATCACTTGTTATGCATCAGAGAGTTGGACAATGACTAGGAAGGATAGAAGGATAATTGATGCCTTTGAGCGGTGGTGCTGGAGAAGAGTATTGAATGTATCATGGACTGCCAAGAAAACAGATTCATCCTGGAGAGGGTTAAATCAGGCTGCTCCTTGGAGGCAAGGATTCTGGGGCTTCATTTGACATACTTTGGACATGTTGTAAGGAACGACAGGTCTTTGGAGAGGGACATCATGCTTGGGAGGGTGGAGGGACGGCACAAAAGGGGAAGACCCTCTATGAGATGGATTGATTCAGTGGCTGGAGTAATCAGGATGGGGGTGTCAGAGGCAGCGCAATTGGCACAGGATAGAGCAGGGTTTAGGGCTGTTGTACATAAGGTCGCTATGAGCGGTAAGCAACAAGCTGCACTGAAATCCCAAAGTCATATGGTTCAAGGCCAGCAGCTGCTCCGTGAAAAAATGATGGGCAATCTCTGTCCATATGATTAATTTCCTCTAAAAACCTGCTGGAGGGACTACTATGGGTTGGTTCTGACATTATGGTACACAACTACAACAACAATCAAAAGTTTGCTATATTTTATTACTTTATATTATTTATAACTTCCGTATCTTTAAAATGTTATTCATGTGAGTTTTTCTTATTTGTAATTAATGGCACTTTTCCTAGTTACTATATATTTTAGTGCTACTGTGAATAGAATTCTGTTTTCATTAATTTTCTATTTGGTTATTTTTGGCATACAGGACAGCTAATGATTTTTGTATTTTGATTTTATAATTAGTCTCCTGTCTGAATTTTATTAATGTTTCTCAAACTACATTTTCATGTTTTTTGAAGATAACTTCAGGTTTTAGATTGATCAGAATTTTAATTACAAGTTCTTTAGGAAAACCAAAGATACACAGTCATTTTAAATGTGTGCACTGTTTGCAAGATACATTCCGATGTTAAAACAAGGTTGCATCTTAGAATGAAAAAAACCATACATGTTATAAGCAGGACAATCATCTTATTGACACATAATAATATCTCCTTCCAGAGGCTTGCCCCTTTATTTCTCTCTTATGTGTTATTTTACTGAGTAATATCGGTGATATTGTTCTTGATTTTAATGAGAAAGCTCTAGTGCAGTAATCTTAATTACCTAATTTTTCTTTAGTGTGAGGAAGGTCATGGGCCTTTAGAAAATCTGATGAAAGATGTGAATTTGCTTCTCCAGATAAAAGCAAATGTGCAATCAAACCCACACTCAGAGAGGCTGCACTTTTAAAATTTGCCCAACCCCCTGTTATGTGTCTATGAACCACCAAAACCCATGAAAATCTAATGTAGGATCTTTTCTTCAGTGTCTTATCTTTTGTGATATTTTTATACATCCCTTTTTGATATACGATCTTTATCTTGTTAGGGTGTGTGTTTTTTTTACATATTTTATTTAATGAACTGTTGTTGTTGTTAGGTGCTATTTAGTTGACTACAACTCATAGAAATCTTATGAAAAAAAATGGATTTTAACCCTGCCTTATCTACACACCTTTTCAATCTATACACAGAACAGATCATACAGTAGGCTGGTCTCTGCGAAGAGAAATGTGCCATCAGGATTGGAGAAAGGCTTATCAACAACCTGAATTATGTAGATAACACAATCTCTTGCTTACTGAAACTGAGGAGGACCTGAAGCACTTGCCACAAAAGGTCAAAACTGCAGTCTTCAATATGGATTGAAGCTCAACATCAAGAAAACAAAGATTCTCACCATTTGGCTGATGGGCAGCATCATGATAGACAGTGATGAGACTGAGATAGTTAACAGCTTCAGTTTGCTTGGCTCCACAATCAACACTATTAGTACCAGGAGCCAGGAAATAAAAAGATGAGTTGTATTGGGAAAGTCTGCTATCAGGGACCTCTCCCAAGTACTGAAGAACAATGTCAGTGTGGAGACTGCAGTGCACTTTATACAGGCCATGATCTTTGCAATTATGTGCCATGCATCAGAAAGCTGGACAATGACAATGACTGTGACAGAAGGAGAATTGATGTATTTAAACTGTGGTGCTAGAGAAGAATATTGAATATATCATGGACTGCTAGGAGAACAAACAGGTCTGTCCTGGAAAAGGTGAAACCAGGGTGCTCCTTGGAGGCAAGGATTCTGAAGCTTTTTTTTACATATTTTAGGCATATTGCAAGGAGGGACCAACCCCTGGCGAGGAATGCCATGCTTGAGGGGGTGGAGGGACAGCACAAAAGAGGAAGACCTTCAATGAGATGATTGACTTAGTGATTTGAGTAATGGGGGTAGGTGTATCAGAGACAATAAGGTTGACTCAGGATAGAGCAAGGTTCAAAGCTATTGTAGATAGGGTTGCTGTGAGTTGCAAGTGTGTGTCTCTTTACAACGACCTTTGCTAGCAGCAGTACCAATAAATTTCTCTAAACCACACTCCACCAAAACACCTCAAGCCATTCCATCAGCCCAAACTGAGTGTTCCACCACTCAAGAATATACTCCTTTCTGAAAACCAAAGCCCGATAAGAACACTAAGCCCACTTGCATCTAACAGCCTCTGCAGTGAAACATGAAAACTATATACACGGTGCCAACATAAACAAGCACACTGTAGCTAAACCAGGGCAGCACTTTTGATGTAATAAGACTCTATACAGAATTCAACCATAAGCTTTATCCCAAATTAACTCAAAAAACTCGTCTCTAACTTAAATTTTCCTTCTCTAAGACCAATAGTAATCATAAGCATACTGTTATTAATCACTCCATGTCTCTTTAAGGTTTTACTTCACAGGATCAAGAAAATGACCATCTTAATTCTCCCCTGGCCACTAATCCCAGACTGACTCACTCCAGGCTCTGAACCCCCAGATCATCACCCCTGTTCAGCAGGAAGTAGCCCAAAGAAAGATACCTCACCCTGTTTTATCACTAAAAAGAGTCTAAGATGTTAGTCTGGGCAAAGAGGGCCAAAGGGAAGAATGAAGAATGCAGAACTCAAATGCTGATGGCCTTGCTGTTGAAGATAAGAAAATGGCCTTGCCTATCTGGCTAAGCTAGCAGGTGGCTCATAAATCAGAGTGGAATGTCCCTCCCTAAAGATTCTGTTTATAAAACTCCTTCCCAGTAAGTTCACAGTGTGACTACCCATTTTGCATCTCCAGGATGAGGAACTCACTGGGGAGCTCCCCTTCCCCCCCCTTTAATAAAGCCACATTAAGCTTTCTCTCGTTCTCTCTGATTTCTTCTTTAAGTCCACTAACCTAGCCTAACCTAACAGCAAGCAACTAGACAGCAATAACAACAGCATCTTCTCATACTGATCATCTTTGATACATTTGAGCCCATTAATGCAGTCATTGTGTCAGTTCATTTGTTAAGAGTCTTCTTTTCTTATGACCCTCCACCTTTTCAAACATAATGTCTTTTTCTAAGGACTGATCCCTCCTAAAATTATAATGAAATATGTTAGAGAGTGCCTCCATGGATCACCCTCATTATACTTTAGTTCTTCTGGCAGTTTGTAGGGTATTCAATACTCTTCTCCGACACCACACTCGGACAGACCTTGTGCCAACCTCACAATCTCTGACACACTTGAACTGATAGCTACAGTCACTGTGTTAATCTACCTGGCTAATGATCTTCTTTTCTTTCACTGTCCTTTCCCCTTTCCAAGATTGATGTCCTTCCCTAAGGAATAACCTCTCCTAGCAATATGCCCAAAGTATGCAAGACAAAGCTTCGCTATTCTTGACTTCAAGGAGCACTCTGGCTTCACCATCTCCAAAATATATCTATTTGTTCTATTGGCAGCCCATTCAGTACCCTCTTTCAATACCACAGATTTATAAATATAAACATAAACACACACACACACACACACAGAGAGAGAGAGAGAGAGAGAGAGAGAGAGAGAGTCTCAAACCAACTCATAGCTGACCACCCCCTCCCCCAAGAGGTTTTTCAGTGGCAGTAAATCCTCTCCATTCTTACCTCTAATAAGCACCTTTGTTGAATTTCCTCCAAGACAAGATAAAATAGATTTATTTGTTCTTTTGACGTATATTCAATACTCATCATCAACACCAAAATTTATAGGCATCAGTTGTTCTCCATATGTAGATGTATATATACATACATGTATATATGTATATGCATATATGCATGTGTGTGTGTGTGTGTGTGTGTGTGTGTGTTTACACTAGTAATCTAGTGGGTAAGGAGTTGCATTGCCAAACCATTGGC
The DNA here is from genome assembly GCF_000299155.1 of Elephantulus edwardii. Lineage (NCBI taxonomy): Eukaryota > Metazoa > Chordata > Mammalia > Macroscelidea > Macroscelididae > Elephantulus > Elephantulus edwardii. Next base: position 12,284,997 of record NW_006399812.1, read on the forward strand.
AGATGGCTTAAACCATCAACTATTTGGATGGACAATCTCTGCTTGTGTAATTTACAACTCCTGAAAATCCACTAGAGGATCAGAGATAAATGGGTTCTGACTGGACAGCAGTAAGTTGGGTTATATGTATATGGCAAATTTTAGTGGTGTTAATGGCTCCGTCTCCATTAGTAAAGAGGACTCTGATAACCCAAGACATGAAGTGGCAGTATTAATGCCCAAGATATCACCTCAAGCAGAAAAAGTATTAGTGAGAAGTGAGGCTCTGGGTGACCAGTTTTGTCTGGATGGATAGTATAGGAAAGCTATTAGTTACCTGCACTGGTAAAAGTAATGAAAGAAGGAGATTAGCTCAGGATTTCTCAATCACACCACAAGAACTGCATAAAAGATCTCAGTTTCCAATTGTGCCTTATGTCTGTCTTGAAGTAACAGTTACCAACTGTTAGTGCTGAAATAACATTGTTGAAATCCAAACATAAAATTTTATTGTTAGAAACCAAATTACAGCATCAATTGAAATTTCAGCCTCAGATGGTGTCTGAACTTAAAGGGAAGGCACTGATTGGAAAGAAATGGGATCCTGAAACTTAGAATAGGGTCATATGTAAAGATAATAAGGGAAGTTATTTAGAGGCACTGAGCCTGTAAATTTCATTGAACCAGTCCTGCCATTAAAGTGGCATAGTGGTAAAGAGCTATGATGCCAACTCAGAGGTAAGATGGCTCGAATCTATCAGTGGGTCTGAGAAATAAATATGGACAATCTCCTCTCATATGATAACCACCTCTGAAAACCCTCTTTAGGGTCAGCTATGCATCGGTTTCAATTCAACAGCACATAACATCAACAACACAATGCTGGCAATAGAACTACTTCTCCTGCACTTGCCTGATGAGATTAACACAGCTTTACTTAGTGAATCTTTGTCTTTGATTTCACTTATGGCAGCAGACCTCGTGAGCATTGTCTAGGGTTTTGCCTTTTTGGCTTGGGGGGGGAAAAAGGATCCTAGAGAATGACAGTTGATGATTATAAATTAAACCAGATTGTAACTTCTGTTGCAGCCACTGCTTCAGATATGATTGCATTGCTTGAACAATTTAATCTATCTCCTGGTGCCTGATACGTAACTATTTCTCTGGATAAGACTTTTGTTCTCTCCAATTTCAAACAATCATCAGAAGCAGTTTGCCTTCAATTAGCAATGTAAGTAATACAGTTTCACTACTCTCCAGTAATATTTTATAATTTAATCTGAAGGGATCTTGATTGACTTTCCCTTCCAATAGACATCACATTGACACATTAGAATGATGGCATTACGCTAATTGAATCTAATAAGGAAATGGTATCAGAGACCTTAGACTTATCGGTAAGAAGGTAGAAAAATAATCCAACAAAAATTCAAGCACCTCTCATCTCAGTGGAATTTCTTGTGGTTCACTGGTGTGTGGCATATTGAGAAAGTCTATGTAAAGTGAAAGCTAAAGCATTGTATCTGGTCCCCCTTACAACTGAAAAGGAGTAACAATACCAAGTGGACCGCTTTGGGTTTTGGAGGTAACACATTTGAGTGTACAATTTTGACCTATTTATCAAGTTACTTGAAAAGTTACTAATATTGAGTGGGGCCCAGAACAAGAGAAGGCTCTATTACAGGTTCAAGCTGCTGGTCAAGTCTTTCTGCCACTTGAGTCACATTGTCTGAGTAATCCAATGATGCCTGAAATGGCAGATAAAGATGATGTTTGAAGTCTACCATTTCCCTATCGATAAATCATTGGAGCAAACTCTGTCATTCTGTGCAGGTTAAGTATTCTCCTTTTGCGAAACAGAATTTAGCTTATTCCTGAGCCTTAGTAAGAATAAAACATTTAACTATGGGCTATCAAGTCACTATGTGATATGTGATATGAGGCTGTGCATCATGAATTGGTTGTTGTATGACCACAGAACCATGAAATTAGATGTGCACAACACCCCAGTAAATGGAAGTTATATATTAGATTAGGCTGGAGAAACTGAAGAAACACCTAAATTAGATGAGAAAGTTTCCCAAATTCTCATGGCATCCTATTACATTTTTTGTCCCAGTTGGTAACTGGGGTCTCATGGAGAAGTCATGATAAGTTGGTTGAGGAAGAAAAAAACTCATGCAAGGTTCACAGATGGTTCTGCATGACATACAAATAACATTTGGAAGTGCACAACAGCAATGCTGTAGCTTCTTTTTGGTACCTCTCTGAAGGATAATGGTGAATGAAGATCTTTGAGTATCTGGTACCACATTTTCTTTGGAAGGAGAAATGGCTAGATATACGACTATATATAAATTAATGAAGAGTGGTCAATGGTTGACTGAGAGTTCGGAACTTTGGAGGATCAAGATTAGAAAATTAATTACACAGAGATATGGGGAAGATATATGTCTACACCTCTTTGAATAGGCAGAATAAGTGAAGATATTTTAGTCTCCTATGAATGTTTATCAAAGGATGACCTCACCAGAAGATTTTAACAATCAAGTACTTAGGATGAAACATTTTGTGAAAATTAGTTGGCTTCTTTTCCCAGCCACTTCTGTCATTGCCCAATGGGATTTTAAAAAACTGATCATAAACCATAGGGATAAAAGCTATGCATGGACTCAACAACGTGCCCTTCCACTCATCAGGAATATCTTGACTGCAGTCACTACTGAGTGTGCAATATCCAAATAACAGTGGAGAAACATTGAGTCCCTTATATAAAACTATCCTCACGGTGACCAGGCAGAAATTGGGTGGCAGGTTGATTATATTGGACTGCTTCCATCATCAGGAACTCTGGTGGCAGAGTCCACAGAGAGTTGCACTGCTAACTCAACTGATGCATCTCTGACTGTTCAAGTCTACCAGCTTTTCCTAGGGAGAAAAATAGACAATGTCCTTTCATGAAATTAACAGTCTCTGAAAACCAGCTGGAAGATCAGCTGTGCGTCAGTTCAAACTTGATGGTAATGACTGAGTGAGTGCTTTCCATCATGGAAAAGATAGTGTTTTATTCTTACTGAAATAGGTATTTACTTTGGATACTCAGTTATTTTCTCTGTGCACAATGTTTCTGCCAATTCATGGATTTAAAGAATGCCTTATCCATTGTTATGATATCACACATAGCATCACTCCAGATAAAGAGACTCTTGTAACAGCAAATGAAATGTGATACTGTTCTTACAATGTTTCCCATAATTCTGAAGCAAATGACTTGATAGAATTACAGAACAACCTGCTCAAGCCAAAATTGCAATGAGTGCTAGCCAAGCAGTAATACTTTGTGGAACCATGCTTTTCAGGTGGCTGCATACTCTCTAAATCAGTATCTACTATAAGCAGATGTTTCACCAACAGCTAAGATTCATCAGTACAAGAATCAAGTAGTGTAAATAGGAGTAACACCACTCAATATTCCCCCCTACTGATCCACTCGCAAAATTTTTGCTTACTTTTTCCCTGTAACCCTACACTTTGTGGGCTGAATTCCAAGGGGATAAATACTCACAATTGTAAAAACAAGATCGAGTCTACTGAACCACCTGACCACTGTGGCCTGCATGACCTCTCGATCAACATACAAAGGAGGAATTATATTGTCTGGTGTAATTGATCCTGATTACAAGGGTAATATACTAGAAATAACAAGTATTTTTGGAATTCATAACAGTCTTTAGTTTGTCTCTTAGACTACCATGCCCTGTGAATAAAATCAGTGGAAAATTATAGTGATTTAGTTCCAGCACAGCTACTAATGGCCTATACCCTTCAAGAATGAATGTCTGTTCAGATGGCCAATAAGCACATGAAGAAATGTTCAAAATCACTAGCTCTAAGAGAGATGCAAATCAAAATAACTATGAGATATCATCTCACCCCAGTCAAAATAGAAAAATTTAACAGAACAGCAAGCAACAAATGTTGGCGAGGTTGTGGAGAAACTGTTGGTGGGAGTGTAAAATGGTGCAAGCATTGGGGAAAGTGGTATGGTGCTTTCTAAAAAAATTAGAAATAGAGATACCATTTGACCCAGTAATTCCACTACTGGGAATATACCCTAAAGAGACCATAAATTTCATCCAGGCAGATATATGCACACCCATGTTTATCACAGCTTTGTTCACAATAGCAAGGAGTTGGAAACAGCCTAAGTGCCCATCAACAAATGAATGGATAGAGAAGCTGTGGTATATTCACACAATGGAATACTATGCTGCATTGAAAAATGGAATATTAT
>NW_006399812.1:12290699-12292549 GCF_000299155.1 Elephantulus edwardii
ATATAATTTTACTCTCCATTTTATTGTTGTTAGAATGTATTTGTTTTGTATTTTTGATTGGTTAGAGATTGAATTCTTTCATTGCTTATTTGAATCTCTATATTTCTCTTGAAAATGGTAGAAATTCCACTATTTACTTGCTGACATTTTGCTATTATATCAAGCCCAGAAATGATAGCAAAGAAACTCCAGGTTAACCTGTCTTTATACATTTTCTTTCCAAGTCTTTTCTTAGGTTTGCACTAGTATATTTGTTTTCCATTTTTTAAACATCAATTATTAATTAACTTTAACTCAATTGAATGTAATGATATTATTAAAGCTATTAATTTACCTCTAAATGCACTTTTTGTTTTGTCCTTTTATTTTCTTAATTTTTTAACATTTTTGTCCTTTTCTTTTAAATGTGGTTATTGTTATTATTGCTACATTCTAACTTACTTAGAACTATTAGTTTTTGTTCTTTGTTGATATAATATTCTCTGAGAAGCTAAAAAATGTGTCTGAAATTTGGGGTTTTTAATTTCCAGTTTTATAGGCTTCTCCTATTTTGGTAAGATAATGTATCTTGAATTTCTTCTGTTTTCTAAAATAAATCCCTAAGTGTTTCTTGCAATAAAATATATAATCAATGTTTAAAGGCATTTCACAGCCTCAAAAACTAGAAAGCACATTCTGTGCTAATATATATTTTATGTTATTCTTTGATACTGTCAAGAACAACTCATAGCAACCCTATGAAAAACAAATCTGAACTCTGACCTGTTCCGTGCTGTCCTCACAATCTCTGACACACTCAATCCCATTGCTACATTGGCACAGTCACTGTGCCAACCGACCTTGTTGGTCTTCTCCTTTGTCGTCCTTCAAAGCATGATGTCCTTCTCCAAGAAATGATCTCTAGCAACATTTCCAAAGTATGTGAAACTCAGCTTTATCATCTTTGCCTCTAAAGAGCACCTTGGCTATGCCCTGGCTAAGATATCTCTTTGTTCTTTTGGCCGTCCATGGGACATTCAGTACTCTTCTCCAACACCACAGCACACTTCTCTGTCATCCTTATTCATTGTCCAGCTCTCAGTAGTATGGCAAGTGATTGTAAAAACCCTACCATGCACCTTAGTCCTCAAATCAATATCATTGTTCCTCAATAATTAGGAGAGGTCCCTGGCTACAGACTTTCCCAGTGAAATGTGTCTCCTGGTCTCCTGATTTCTGATACCAAGTGTACTGATTGTGCATCCAAGTAAAATAAAGTCAATGACAATTTGAATCATCTCTCCATCTATCATGATGTTACATATAGGTCCAGTGGTGAGGACTTTTTTTCTTGAAGATGAAATACAATCTATATTGAAGTCTATAGTGTTTAAGCAAGTGCTTCAAGTCTTCCTCACTTTCAGCAAGTTGTGTCATATGCATAATGAAGATTATTGATGAGTCTTCTTCCAATCTTAATGGCACATTCTTCTTCACATAGTCCAGTTTCTTGAATAATTCGCTCAGCATACAGATTGAGTAGATATGGAAAGGATAAAATTCTGACGCACACCTTTCCTAATTTTAAATCACATAGGATTCTCTTGCTCAATTCACACAATGGCCTCTTGGCCTAGGTACAGGTTTCACACAAGAATAATCAAATGTTCTGGGATTCTTATTCTTCTCAATGTTAGTTATGTTGTTGTTGCTGTTATGGGCCGTCGAGTCGTTTGCGACTCATAGCGACCCAATGCACAACAGCCCTAACCCCTGCTCTATCCTGCGCCAACTGCACTGCCTCTGACACACCCATCCTGATTACCCCAGTCACCGAATCAATCCACCTTATAGAGGGTCTTCCCCTCTTG
>NW_006399812.1:12294247-12295615 GCF_000299155.1 Elephantulus edwardii
AATATTATTCAAAATGGGTGACCCTGGAGGACATTATGTTGAGTAAAATATCTCAGTCATAAAAGGACAAATACTGCATGGTGCCACTGTTGTAGAAAGTGACTGACATCAGGGTTGGGGTAAAACTGAGAAAAACTGGATCGATTATGTATACTGAATTGAAACAGATGAGGGAGAGAACAGTTTAAAAGTGATATGATAGCATATTATGATTATCACAGGAATACAGAATTAAGGTTGCATAGTGGAGTGCATTTGGGGTGGGGTGGAGGAGGAGGGCAGAGTCAGGGTGGGGGGATTGTATACCAACAAAGAAGTTTATCTTTTGCTTTTCAAAGAGAGGAGTGAACTGGGGGGAAGGGAGTAAAGAAAAAAGTGCAACAATTAATGAATGAAAATCTCTATAAATGTTCGTTAAAATTAATAAAATAAAACTGAAAAAAAAAAGAAAGTCTGGGTCACCCCTCTAGACAAAGAATCACAACCACCTTGCTCAAGGCAAGGAAGCATCAAATAGGTGGCAGAAAACTATACTTCTAAATGCCAAGTATGACCATCTAACCAATTACAGAAATGATGGTTATAACTTATTTTTTTACTTTGACTTTATTTATTTTTACTTTCGAGATACTTCCATCAAGTAGAAGAAATTTAATACAGGAAATAGGTTGCATATTTGGAAAGGACTTTGTGCAAAAAAAGAGATAATGTAAGATGATTCAGATGGATGACTGTAACTTTTATAACCCTTTCTTCCATACATGTGTGCAGGAGTTTCAATTAATTTATACTCAACTAATTTGGAATTTTAATTGAATCTTCAAAATATGTTTACTTTTCTGTATTCCGGTGTTTAGAAGGAAGTTAGAGTTGCTTCCCATTTCAAAGGGACAGGATTATACAAAATCATTAGAGTCCTGCTGCCACAATTATTTATTTGCTTATAAATTTATATATGCATTTCTTTACTATTCTTATCTACTAATATGATTATTAATATACTAATACAATATTTGAATTTTCAAAGACTTTGTTTTCCTGGAATGAATTTTATTTTGTCACAACTAATAACTCTTGAAAATTATTGCTAGATTCCTTTCATTAGTAATTTGGTCTTTGTTTTCATATTCAAGTAGGAGTTTATAGTTTCTTTTTTTATGATTTTTAGGTTAAAAACCATCATATTTCAGATCTTTGGTTGCAAATTATGACGTTAAAATTGCAAAACACATTCAGAAATCTATTATACTTGGTGGGGCTCAATCAGGAAAATAGAGTCATACTCATAAACCTGACTGAACTGATATATTGATACATTTTTAAATTTCTGTTATTGTAATATACCTATTTAATTACTCTTATTTTTTA